>NW_003852472.1:3607602-3617592 GCF_000181295.1 Otolemur garnettii
TTTTTTTTTTTTGTAGTTGCTATTGGGCTTAGGCGATTCTCTTGCCTCAGACTTTTGAGTAGCTGGGACTACAGGTGCCCACCAGAATGCCCAGCTATTTTTTTGTTGTAGTTTGGCCGGAGCTGGGTTTGAACCCACTGCCCTCGCTATATGGGGCCTGTGTCCTACTCACTGAGTCACAGGCGCCACCCTGACATGATCTTGAAAGAAAAAGCCAGGTTTATTTTTTAAGCTGTTCTTAGGTGTTCCTTTCCAAAGGTTAATATTTCAGACTTTTGAGGTCTTGGGTTTTTTTGTTTTGTTTTGTTTTTGGCAGGGGCTGGATTTTGAAGCCGCCACCTCTAGCATATGGGGCTGACGCCTTACTCCTTTGAGCCACAGGTGCCGCCCAGGTCTTGGTTTTAAATAATAGGTTCTACTTTCTCTACAGCTCAGCCCAGGTCTACAGTAAACGAAAACCACAAAATCAAGTGTACCTGTTTCACGGTTCAAGAAGAATGTATTGAGCACCGCAATGTGAAAACGAACACACTGCTGGCAGGCAGCGGGGAAGAAAGGTGACTAGAATCCAACTCCTGCTCTCCAGTGAGACAGAACTGCTTGCACAATGCAGAATCTCAGGCAATAAAAGCAAAAGAAAGCCAGGCACCCTCAAATGATTCCACCCACCTGTCCTGGGAACACAGAGTGGACAATTGAGAGAAGCTGAGAAAAATGAAAGCATCTAAACATGACAGTAGTACCCCTCACTTATCCTTGAAGGGCACATTCCAAGACCCCCTGCGGATGCCTGAAACCAGGGATAGGACTGCACCCTTTATATTGAAGTTTTTTCCTATAGAGGTTGAGTATCCATAATCCAAGATGCTTGAGACTAGAAAAGTTTCAGATTTCAGACTTTTTCAGATTTTGGAATATTTGCATATATACATAATGGGCTATCTTGAAGTTGAGACTCCAGACTAAACATGAAATTCATTTGGGTGCTGGGTATGGCCTATAGTCCCAGTTACTCAGGAGGCTAAGGTGGGAGGATTGTTTGAGCCTGAGAGTTCGAGGCTATAGTAAGCTATGATCACACCATTGTACTCTAGTTTGGTGACAGAGTGAGACCCTGTCTCTTAAAAAAATAAATATGAAATTCATTCATGTTTTGTATCCACCTCTACACATTTCCTAAAGGTGATTATACACAATTTTTTTTAGGGTAACAAAGAGAAATTTCATTTAGGAAGAACAAAGAGAAAGTTTAGAGTACTTTCAAAGAGAGTTGGAAGTGGGTCCCTCTCATGGAGGAGAAAAAGTGAGAGAGACTCTATACTATATTTTCAATAATTTTGTGCATAAAACAAAGCTTCTGTACACTGAACCATCAGAAAGCAAAAGCTTCAGTTGGCTAATGTAGCACTTACGGCATCAGGTCAGTGCTCAAAAAGTATCAGATTTGTAACATTTAAAATCTCGGATTTTGGGCCAGGCACTGTGGTTCACGCCTGTAATCCTAGCACTCTGGGAGGCTGAGGAGGGTGAATTGCTTGAGCTCATCGGTTCGAGACCAGCCTGAGCACAAGTGAGACGCTAGTCTCTACAAAACAAAAACAAAAACATAAAAACGGAGGCAAGAGAATAGCTTGAGCCCGAGTTGGAGGCTGCTATGAGCTAAGATGAAGCCACAGCAGTCTACCCAGGGTGGCAGCTTGAGACTCGGTCTCAAAAAAATAAATAAATAAAATAAATAAAATTTTGGATCTTTGTATTAAATATGCTCAACCTATACTTATATCTATCATGATAAAGTTGTAATTTATAAATTAACTATACTGACAGATTAATAATGAGTAATAATAAAATGGAAAAATTGTAACAATATACTATAATACAAGTTATGTAAATGTGGTGTCTCTCTTAGAACATCTTATTGTACTGTACTCACCCTTCTTCTTCTTGTGATGATGTGAGAATCTATTCCTGAATCTGTGTAACCATCCCTTACTTGCAGTAAATGGCTTGGTGTCACTCGTTTTAGGGGATCCCTTGCGGAAGTCTTCATACAGGCTCAGTGCTTTCTGGCGCAACACGTTGCTGTCAATCGGAACATGTTTTCTGTTCATGTCTTCCACCCACAGATTTAACGCCTGTTCCATCTTAACTAAGCACTTATCACGCACAGTGGCCGTCACTTTAGCAGTTGGAGGTGAGACAGCAAAACTAGCACGAATTTCTCTTTCCTTCTTCACAATCTCACGGATGGAAGATTCGTTCTTACTGTAGATCTTAGCAACCTCAGCGTACGATTTTTTTTCTTTCCTTATTAAGTCGAGAACTTTCACCTTTTCACTTAGAGGAAGCACTTTACGGCTTCTCTTTGGCCTATCTGAGTTGCCAGCATCGCTACTCTTGTGTTTTGGGGCCATTATAAAGTAAGAGTGACTTGAACAGAAGCCCTGGCTACTGTGACAGTAGGTCTGAACACCCAGCCAGCTAGTAAGTGACTAAGGGTAAGGAGCATCTACAGCTTGGAGCCACTGTACAAAGGGACAATTCAAGGCCTGGGCAGCACGGTGTGAGATTTCATCACACTACTCAGAACAGTGCAATTTAAAACTTATGAACTGTTTATTTCTGGAATTTTCATATCACAGTTGACCTCAGCAAACTGTAAACTGCAGATGGGGGGAGGGGGCTATTGTACTTCTGAGTTCTGCAGTCTGAGAATGAGGGAAGGGACTTGTCCAGGCTGAAGCCAGGGGTCTAGACAGTAGACCTCACCGGCTAAACAGGAAGACAGGATGATCTGTGACCCATTCCAAATCGCCACTGCAGATTGATATCAGCTGCAACCTGGCCCCAGACCCTGTGTCCACTGATGTCACACTGATGATGATGATGACGCCTTCATCTCCAAATGGTAGACAAAAGGAGAAAAGGCTGCTCAATCCTTCAGCTGCAGCCGTGAGCAACATCCAATTGGCCAATTTCCAATCTCATATCTAGACATCTGTTTACTTCAAATAACCAGCACGAAACTAAAATATGATTTTTTTCCTTAAAACACAAAGCTTGGCCCAGCAATTCCACTCCTTGGTATACACCTATGAGAATTGAAAACAAATGTCTGCACAAAAATGCCTACACCAATGTTCACAGCAGCATCATTCATAATAGCCAAGAAGTGGAAACCCAAATATCCATCAATGGATGGAAAATAAAGATGTAGTATAGTCATATCACAGATTATTGCTCAGCCATAAAAATGAGTGAAAGAAACCTGACATAAAAGACTCCTTAGAATGATTCCATCTACATGACACGTCCAGAATAGCCAAACCATAGACACAAAGGTGGCTGCCAGGGGCTTGGGGTGGGGTCAGAAACGAGGAATGACGGAGGATGGATTCGGAGTTTCTCCCGGGGTGCTGAAAACGTTCTGGAATTTGACATAGGGATGGTCGCTCAACTCTGTGAAATTGCTAAAGTCCCCTGAACTATATACACTTTTACAGGGCGAATTTTGCGGTGCATCTTACTATTAAACAACAAAAACAAAGCTTGGGTCTGAGAGATGGAGAATACAGCCCTGCCAGCCTTTTCTCTCCTTGAACTCTAAAGTAGAAAGAACTGCGACGGACTGTTTCAAGGCACAAGCCGGTTTCCCCCGGCGCCGGGATGTCTTCAGTCAACAAACAGGTCCCTAGAGACTGCCGCGCGGACTAGCGGACAAAACCCACGCTGGGGGCCACATGGCAACGCGTGACGTAGGGGGCGGAGCCAAGAAGCAGTTACCAGGTAACAGCACCAACCCCGCCCCCTGGCCTAACCAATTAAGCGCGTCCGCACGCAGCGCTAGCGCCCCACATACGCCAGGCGGAGCGTGACCTCGCGCGTACTGGGTCCCAGAGAGCCCCAGGCCCATGCCCAGCCAATCAGAAAGGAGAGGGGTGCGCGCTCCGTGCGTACGACCGTTGCCCTCGCGCCAGGGCTTCCCCGCCCCACCCCCCACTCTTCAGATCCCGCCCGCGGGGACTGGGGTTCGGGGGCCGCCGCGGGGCGCCGGGGCGTCCAGGGCTCACCTCTCGCCGTGCACCCGGACGGCTTCCCTTCTCCGGGCCCTCGGGAAGGGAAAGTTCCGAGAAAAGCGCCCGCCCTCAATGGCGGCGGGGCGGGGTACGCACCTGAGGGCGCCGGCCAGCGGGCTGCGCCCGGCAGGCCGCGGAGTCCGAGGCCTGGGCCACCGGGCAGCGGCCGAGGGCAGGGCAGCGGCTGGGAGCCCGGCGCCAGTGACCAGCGCGAGGCGGGGCGCGGGCGTGGGTGGCGGCCGAGCCCCCTGCTCGCCACTAGCTCTCCTTTTTCTCTTTCTTTCTTTCCTTTTTTTTCTTTTTTGTTTGCTTCCTGGAAGGCAGCCTTGACTCGTGTGTCCGCAGCGCCCCCAGTGGGAGCCGCCGTTTCCGGTGCTGTGGAATCAGGGTAGCCGCACGCTGCGCTGCTGCGGAGGCCAGTGCGGTGCCACTCGGGCCGGGCATCGTCCATTGCTAGTTTTTGATGAATTGCTGGCACGTGTCTTTTTCTCTCCCCTAGACATTGCCCCAAACGTGGATGTAGTTTCTTTTATTTAATATATTTTGTGTGTGACTACAATCTGTAGCTCTAAAGCAGTTGGGTCACAGCTAGAGTGACCAGGGAATCTGCCTTCCAGTCGTCGAGTTGTTAGAAGAGTATTGGGACCCTTGGATGGGGCCCGGGGTATCGCCGACCAGTCGCGATCGGTCCACAAGGTGGCGCCCTGAAGCACGTAGACCTTAATATTTAGTCTGATTAAATCAGTTACATACTTTAAATATGTCAAACAGAGAATCGGATAATAGAAACCATTTATTCCCAGCTCAGATGCTTTGTGCCTTCCTTTGTATTTTTAAGAAATCAAATATTACAGACAATTGAAGGCACCATTCGCATTCCTGTCTTTCCGTAGTTAACAGCTGTCTTGAAGTAAATACGTGTTCTAATAATACACATTTTTCTTTTGAAAAAGACTGGTGTTCCAAATTCGCTGATATTTTTCTGTCAAAGATAAGCTTTCTACCAGATACCGTAAAAAAAAGCCTTTGTCTTTTCAAGGAAAGATAATTCAACAATTAGTTGAGAAAGTATCTGCTTTTTGACATTTTTAAATGGGGTGTTGGAAAATATTTCTTTGTTAAAGTCTGTTCTTATTCAGAGTAGTTATGTTCTGTAAACGAGTAGCTAACACTGAATTAGTTCTGTTGCTCCTGAGGTTAGATTCCTGGAGCCTCTGACATTTTTGTAAACCTGTGAATACATAATCTTCTTTTATGGGATTTCTGTTGAAAGACTCCTTATTTAATATCTATCGTTGATTAATTAACGTTGAACTCATCACCAACAGGCCTTTAACTCTTGCCTGAACAAAGTTTATCTAACATGTATTTTCTCTGCAAGGCACATCACAGGCTTTCTTGCACTTAAGAACACTAGACAAAGCTGGGTGCTGTGGCTCACGCCTGTAATCCTGGCACTCTGGGAGTCTGAGACAGGTGGGTTGCTTAAGCTCATGAGTTTGAGATGAGCCTGAGCAAAAGTGAGACCCTGTCTCTACTAAAATTAGAAATGCCTGTAGTCTCAGCTACTAGAAGAGGCTAAGGCAAGAGGATTGCTTGAGCCTGGGAGTTTGAAGATGCTGTGAGCTATGACACCTTGGCACTCTGATGCTCCAGCCTGGGGCAACAAAGTGAGACTCTGTCTCAAAAAAAAAAAAAAAAAAAAAAAAAAGAACACCAGACAGCACTTTAGCATTATTTCTGGGGGCCATTTTAAACAGCAAACTCTTTCTCACACACGTACACATTCACACAGGTGAAAGAAGTTTTATTAACTGCAACAAGAATTAGGTGCTTGTTTCTAGTATGAAACAAGACAGAAGGAACTGCCTTGTTCAATTCCAGCTGGTAACTTGCATGTCAAGAAACCCAAATTTCTGGCTGCCCTGTGCATGTCTGTGAATGGGCAAAAGTATAGGTTTGTGGGCTACAAATAAATTTTAGTGAGTAGGCAAATTCACTATTATAAAATTCACGAATAATGAAGATTGACTGTACTTTGTTGCCAAACACAACAAGAAGATAAAACATATTTGTCCACTTAGGCCAGCCAAGGTGGTTTACATCTGTAATTCTGGCACTTTGGAAGGCCAAGGCTGGAGGATTGCCTGAGCCCTTCAGGAGTTAAGGCTTCTGTGAACTATGAGCACACAACTGCAGTCCAGTCTAGGCAATAGTGACCTTGTCCCTAAAACAAGTGTATGGTCATATTTGTCCCTTTAAACCTGGAAACAGTTTTATAGTGTGCTTAAAAGTTTCTCTATGAATAGTTTGAGTGTTTTAAATTACAAATGTCAAAATGCACATCTTCTGATTGGTTTGAAAGAATAGCGGATCAGCACCAGGAAGGGTTATTCATATACACTCTAATTTCTGTCCTCTCACTCCAATTAACACCCTGCTCCATGAAAACTCTTTTCCAACATGGCAAGTGACTACCACATTGCTAAATCTGATCATTTTTTTTGGGCCATGAATTACTTGATTTATGAGCATTTGGCAAAACTAATCACTTTGTCCTCTTTGAAACAATGCTGGGCTTGTGAGACACCACACTTAGCTGCTGTTCTACCTGCTTTTCTGGCTGCTCTTCCTTAGTCTGTTCCTAATCCTTTTCTTTTTCCCAACCATTACAAAGTGCAGATGCCGCAGGGTTTAACTGTGGATTTCTTTCCTGTCTGCCCTCACCCCTTAGATCAGTGGTTCTTAACCTGTGGGTCTTGACCCACAGGAACTGTATTAAAGGGTTGCGGCATTAGGAAGGTTCAGAACCACCACCTTAGATGAATCTTATCCAGGCTCTGGGCCTTACATACCATTTATATGGTTATGACTTCCAAATACATATCTCCAGTCCAGACCATTCTCCTGAACTCTTAAATTTATATAACCAGCAGTCTACTTTGAAATCTTCATTTGGAGGATAAAGAGGTATCTCAAGCAAAACATGTTTCACCCTCTCCCCAGTTTCTCTGGCAGTCTTCCCCATCTTTGTTAACGAAGCGCTATTCTTTCAGTTACTCAAGCCCAAAACCTTGAAAGTACCCTTTACTCCTCCCACAACCCCATACTAACCCTTCAGACATCTGTCAGTTCGTCAGTTCTAATTTTACCCAGATTCTACCACTTTTTAGTAACCTCTACAACCCCACGACTTCTGGTCCAGGCCTACTCTATTTCTTGCAGTAGACTCCTAATTTGTCTCTCTAAATCTGCCCTTAACCCTCTTCAGCCCATCCTCAACACAGCAACAAGAAGAATCCTGTAAAATGTAACTTATTCCATCTTTTGCTCAAAACTGTCCATCTCAGAGTAAATGTCCCAACATTTGCTTGTAGCCAAGAGGAAGTAATGAAAATCAGATTCACTCTCCCACCTGGAACAACTAAACAAAGAAACAAAATGCATGAAACAATGCTTTTTTGTTGTTGTCATCGTCACTTTGTCACCCTCTATAGAGTACCATAGTGTCACAGCTCACAGCAACCTCAAACTCTTGGGCCCAAGTGATTCTCTTGCCTCACCCTCCCAAGTAGCTGGGACTATAGGCTTCCAGCACAACACCTGGCTATTTTTTTGTTGCAGTTGTCATTGAGGTTTAGCAGGCCCAGGTAGGACTTGAACCCGCCAGTCTCAGTGTATGAACCCACCAGCCTCAGCTGGTGCCCTACTCACTGAACTATGGGTGCCAAGCCAAAACAATGTTTTTTTCAAGACAATGGATGTCAGACAATAAAGGATAGTGTTGTTTGAGAAGTGATGAACAGATGAGACAAGCTCTACAATTGCCCAGCTTACGCACTTGATATGGTTTTCAGGTTATGGCACAGGGAAGGGAAACTAAGGGACAGTCCAGCAGACATTCTTAACTGAGGTTACAGAGCTGAGAATTCAGAGAGACCAAGGCAATTACAGCCATAAGAGAAAGTACACACAGAAACCCAGAAATCTCCAGAGGAACCCCTGGAATATTCGGCTGACTACATCAGCGCATACACATGAGGAAATTACCTAAGGTCAGGGAAAGAAGCAGGGAAAGAATGTATTAGAATAGTGCTTAGCACTTACACAGTCTGAGAATGCTGTCTATTCAAGATTCACAGGTTGGCTCGGCGCCTGTGGCTCAAGTGGCTAAGGCGCCAGCCATGTACACCCAAGGTGGCGGGTTCAAATCCAGCCCGGGCCCGCCAAACAACAATGACGGCTGCAACCAAAAAATAGCCGGGCATTGTGGCGGGCGCCTGTGGGCCCAGCTACTTGGGAGGCTGAGGCAATAGACTTCACTTGAGCCCAGGAGTTGGAGGTTGCTGTGAGCTGTGATGTCACAGCACTCTACTCAGGGGGAAAGCTTGAGGCTCTGTCTCAAAAAAAAAGATTCACAGGTCATTGAAAGGCGTACTGAGGAAGGGCTTGCCTCATTAGGGGCATGTATTAGAAAATATCTCCAACTGGATAATTTATAAAGAAAAGAGGTTTATTTGGCTAGCAGTTCTGCAGCTGTACAAGAAGCATGGGGCCAACAACTGTGTCTGGTGAAGACTTCAGGGAGCTTGTAATCAAGGTGGAAGGTGAAGGGGGGACTAGGAGTGTCACATGGTGAGAGAAAAAACAAGACAGAGGAGGGGGTGTTAGGCTCTTTGAAACAACTAGCTCTGAATGAACAAATAAAGAACCCACTGATTATTGCTGGGAGGGCATCAGCCTTTCATGGGGGATCCACATGAACGACCTCACAACCCAAATACCTTCCAAAAGGCCCCACATTCAACACTGGGTATCAAATTTCCTTTTTATTTTTTATTTTTATTTTTTTGAGACAGAATCTCACTTTGTCACCCTCGGTAGAGTGTTGTGGCATCACAGCTCACAGCAACCTCCAGCTCCTGGGCTGAGGTGATTCTGTTGCCTCAGCCTCCTGACTAGCTGGGACTATAGACGCCGGCCATAATGCCCAGTCTTTTTGTTGTTGTTGCAGTTTGGCCAGGGCCGGGTTTGAATCCACCACCCTTGGTATATGGGGCTGGCACCCTACTCACTGAGTCACAGGCACCTCCTGGGAATCAAATTTCAACATGAGATGTGGATGGACCAAACATTCAAACCACATTGAGGAGAGGGAAGAAATTAGCCTTAGATTTCACACTGCTCTAGACCCACCTAACCCCATAAAAGTAAGATCTGAATGCATCAGACTGTTTCTAAGTAACTCACTATATTCCAGAACAACCCACAAGAAGGTTTATAGTAATTTGAAAGTATCCAGTTTAAAAAAACATTAAATTTACAATTCTGGCATCCAACCAAAGATTATTAGACATACATATTGAACTTCTAGAGATAAAAACTATAATGGCTGAGTATTTTTTTAGGGGTATCCTGAATGGGATTAATGACAAATTAGATGTTACAGAAGAAAAGGTTAGTGAACTTGGAGGCATAGTGATAGTAACTACTACACAGAGAAAAAAGAATTTTTAAAAAGGAAAAGAATATTAGTAAGCTTTGGAATAACTTCAAGTAGGCTAATATACAAATAACTGAAGTCTCTGAAGCAGAGAAGGGAAAAATTTCCAAACTTAACAGAAACTATAAACACATAGAGTCAAGAAGCTCAACAAATTCCAAGCACAGGAAACATGAAAAAACTACATTAAGATTTCAGGCAAAACTTTAACTTGCTCAGAACCAGTGTCAAAGAGAAGCAACAGAGGGTGGTACCTGTGGCTCAGCAAATAGGGTGCTGGCCCCATATACCAAGGGTGGTGGGTTTGAACCCAGCCCTGGCCAAACTGCAACAAAAAAATAGCTGGGCATTGTGGCAGGCACCTGTAGTCCCAGCTACTCGGGAGGCTGAGGCAAGAGAATCACCTAAGCC
>NW_003852472.1:3617612-3618824 GCF_000181295.1 Otolemur garnettii
CAGGAGTTGGAGGTTGCTGTGAGCTGTTCGATGCCACAGTACTCTACTGAGGGCGATAAAGTGAGACTCTGTCTCTAAAAAAAAAAAAAAAAAAAGAGAAGCAACATAAAAGCAGCTATGTTGAAATTAAATCAGAAACGAATAACAAAAAGATGCTTGAGAAATCCCTAAATATTTGGAGACCAAATAACACATTTCTAAGTAAACATGGACTAAAGAGGAAATTAGAAAGTCTTTTGAATTGAATGAAAATGGAAGAACAAAAAGCCTGAATTGGTGAGATGCTGTACAGAATACCTATGTTAGAGGAAAAGAAATGTCTCAAATGAATGAATTCAGCTTCCACTTAAGAAACTAGAAAAATAAGCGAAATTAAATACCTGTTAAGCAGAAGAGAGAAGAGGGAATCATAAAAATAAGATCGGACATCAGTGAAACAGAAAAACAATAGAGAAAGTCAATGAATCCAAAGATATATTTGTGGGAAGATTTATGAAATTGATAAACTTCTAGCCAGACTGGTCAGAAAAAAAAAAAAAGAGAGAGAGAGAGGAGACAACTTACTGATATTAGGGATAGAGAAAATCACTCTATTTTCTCAAACATTAAATGTTTGTAGATTCTACAAACATTAAAAGGATATGGGCTGGGTGAGACCAGGCTGGTGAACATATTGAGACTTTGTTTCTACAAAACATGAAAAAAGTTAGCGTGCGTATAGTCGCAGCAACTTAGGAGGCTGAGGCAGGAAAATCGCTTGAGCCCAGGAACTTGTGGCTGCAGCGAGCTACAATCAGGCCACTGTACTCTGGCTTCTGGAAAAGAGTGAGACCCCCATCTCCAAAAAAAAGAAAAAGAAAAGCTACACATGGAATTACCATATGATCTAGCAATTCCCTCCTCTTAGGATGTCTCCAAAGGAATTGAAAGCACAGACTCAGACACTTGTACACCAATGCTCTTTAGCATTCTTCACAATAGCCAGAAGGTGGAACAACCCAGTGTCCTCAAACAGTTGAAAGGTAAGGCAATACACATGTTGTGGAATACTCTTCAGCCATACAAAGCAATGAAGTTCTTACATGTGCTACAACATGAATGGACCTTGAAGACAGTACTTAGAATAGGCAAATTCACAGAGACAGAAAGCAGACTAGAGGTTACCAACAGCTAGGTAGGAGGGAAGAATGGAGAGTTATTGCTTACTGGTTA
>NW_003852472.1:3619479-3620547 GCF_000181295.1 Otolemur garnettii
ACCGGGGAGGCAGAGGCAGGAGAATTGCTTGAGCCCAGGAGGTAGAGGTTGCTGTGAGCTGTGATGCCACAGCACTCTACCCAGGGATACAGCTTGAGGCTCTATCTCAAAAAAAAAAGATGGGCGGCACCTGTGGCTCAAAGGAGTAGAACACCGGCCCCACATACCAGAGGGGTGGTGGGTTCAAGCCTGGCCCTGGGCAAAAACTGCAAAAAAAAAAAAAAATTTAAGATGTAAGTTCTGCCACCAAATGATTTTATTTCACTTATAAGTATTTACTCAAGAGAAGAGAAATTTATATTAATTACAGGCACTTGTACACAAATGTTCATAACAGATTTATGTATAGCTGAATGTAGGAAATAAGCCAAATGCCCATCAGCAAGCGACTCAATTAAAAAGTTGTGGTATGTCCATACAATGGAATGCTACTCAGTGGTAAAAATAATGTATTCCCTGGTACATGCAAAACAGGCATCAATCTCCAAATCATCATGCTGAGTCAAGAAAGCTGGAATACAAATGTCCAGATTTTGTGATTGTATACACATATATGCATAAAGTTCTACAAAGTGCAAACAATTTTATAGTGGCAGAAAACATCAATTTCTTAGCACTGAGGACAAAGAAAATGATTGCTCGCAAAAAACGTGAGGATCCTTTTGAGGATAATG
This sequence comes from Otolemur garnettii, assembly GCF_000181295.1. Taxonomy (NCBI): domain Eukaryota; kingdom Metazoa; phylum Chordata; class Mammalia; order Primates; family Galagidae; genus Otolemur; species Otolemur garnettii. The sequence goes on from NW_003852472.1 coordinate 3,620,154, forward strand.
GTTATGCTATATGTCCATTCACATAGGTCAGTGCATTTTTCAAAATCCATCAAATTGTATACTTTAAATGAATACAATTATTATACATAAACTGGGTCTCCAAGTTGATTAAAGATTCAGCCCTTCACATGTCTGCCCTTCACATGTCTACCATGAACTATTTAAACTATTGTAATTTAAACATGCGCATTTATATTGCTCTAGCTAAAATCATCTTACCAGTGCTGTTTTTCTAACCTATTGTTTTTAATGAGAGCAAAAGGATTAAAAACCAAAAGAAAATCCTTCAAAACTATTCTTGGCTCAGCGCCTGTGGCTCAAGCGGCTAAGGCGCCAGCCACATACACCTAAGGTGGCGGGTTCGAATCCCCAGCCCGGGCCTGCCAAACAACAA
>NW_003852472.1:3621277-3623271 GCF_000181295.1 Otolemur garnettii
GCCTTAGCTGCTTAAGCTACAGGTGCTGAGCCCACAGTTATGATTTAATAAAAAAGTAATTTGAAAATCACACTGCCCTAAGAACTTGGAAGATTAAGAACACAGTCTTCCAAGTTCTTAGGGCAGTGATCCAGCAAATGCAAAGAATTTAACATTGCAGGGCTGAATTTCTCCAAGTAGATGACTGAAACCAATGAGTATATCACATTTATGGATGGGAAGACTCAAGATGGTAAAATATGATTTTTTCCTGGTTAATTTCTCTCAATTAACTCATAAATTTAATGTAATTTCAATTATAATCCCAGCGGGTTTTTTACTGCAGCTTGACAAGATGATTTTAAAATGTATGAAAGTAATAAATGTTATGAATAGCAAAAGTAATTTTGTAGAATAGAGAACAAAGACAAGGTTTGATTGAATAAAAATCAGAGCATATTTTAAAGCTGTAGCATTTGAAACTCTGTCATATTAATATAAGAATAGAACAGAAGAAACAAGTTTCCAGAAGATTGACCCATGTATGTGTGGAAATTTATTATGCATTATACATGACATTTAAATCTTCAGATAGAGTTTACACTAGCAAATGAATTATTTTGGAGAATCAGATATGCATTTGGAAAAATATCAATAAATATACGGCCTGGCTTGATACCATTCATAAAAGTCAACTCTAAACCTGAATATAAACAGTGAAAGTATTAGATTAAATGTCTTACAAATATTATGGAGTCTCTTTATACTGTGGGCAGTAGATACAGAAAGCTAATGTTCTTTTTTTTTTTTTAGACAGAGCCTCAAGCTGCCCCCTTGGGTAGAGTGCTGTGGCATCACAGCTCACAGCAACCTTCAACTCCTGGGCTTAAGCAAGTCTCCTGCCTCAGCCTCCCAAATAGCTGGGACCACAGGTGCCCGCCATAACATCTGGCTATTTCTTGGTTGCAGCCGTCATTGTTTGGCGGCCGGGCTTGGTTCAAACCCACCACCTTAGGCGTATGTGGCTGGCGCCTTAGCCACTTGAGCCATAGGCGCCGAGCTGAAAGCTAATGTTCTAATGGATAAGATTAATAAAACTAAATCAAGATAAGATTTTATATGATTTATCTTCTTCATAAATTATAGAAGAAAATATTTAAACATGTCACAAAGGGTTTATGCAAATACGTATACGAGGTACTTCTACAAATTAATAAGAGACAAATGACCCATTAAAAATGTGGCCAATAATATGAATAGATAAGAAATTCTCTGTAAAAGAAACATAAAATGCTAGATATTCATCCTTCCTATTGAGTACTAAAGATAAAGTAAATTGACAATGAGATAAGTTTTAGGAATTGGATTGGCAAATATTAACAAAGTTTGTGTCAGGTTTTGATGCGGATATAAACAAATTCATTCATACAAGAATGTGAAACACAATGCATTGAAAATATCTATCAAAAATTTTAAATGAGCATTTTCCATAACTCAGTAGTTGTTTGTTAACATCTGCCTATGAGATATTCTCACACCTATACAAAAAGCAGTATGTACAAGAATATTCATTGTAATATCGTAATAGTAAAAAAATGGAAACAGGCCAGGTGTACTGTTTCCCTGAAAATAAGATCTACCCCCAAAATAAGCCCTAGTGGGATATCTATGCATTTGTTAAATATAAGCCCTACCCCAATAATAAGACCTAGTGATGGATGTGGCTATGCAGATGGAATACCTTTTATCTGCCACAGCTCCTTTCTCTCAGCCATTTGCACTTGTGCAGGTGCGTGTGTGGTAACCGCAGTTGCAGGCATCCTATTATGCACGTGCGAATGGCTAGGGGAAAGGAGTTCCCACATCACTAGCTCCAGCATCACTAGCGCCAGCCCCGCCAACAAGGTCAGCTTCCCCTGTCAGGTTCCAGAAGAAGACGACTTAACTGTATTTGAATAAATGTAGATTGTTGTATTATACTTAATAAAAATAAGACATCGGCTCGGCGCCTATAG
>NW_003852472.1:3625058-3632960 GCF_000181295.1 Otolemur garnettii
CCCGCCACAATGCCCAGCTATTTTTTGGTTGTAGTTGTCATTGTTTGGCAGGCCTGGGCTGGGTTTGAACCCTCCAGCTCCGGTGTATGTGGCTGGCACCCTAGCCACTGAGCTACAGGCACTGAGCCACCAACCAGGTTTTGATAGTAAAATATTGCAGTCCATGTGTGATTATAAATTCAGCTCTTTCTTGACTGACATCAACCTTTAGGCTGTTTTATTCAGTTTCTTTGTGAACAGAAGCCACAAAATTGATAGGCAAGCATTGCCACCCAGTGGCTTTATTTTGCATTGCAGAGTTTGTCCTTTGGTCTCCCAAATCTTAAACCAGAGCTTATGTCTTTTGTACATCCCTTAAAAGTAAAATGTTTTAGAAATTCAAGAGATCCATATGGCATCATTAATTTTTAAATTGTGACAAGATTTATGTATATGCATATATATAAAACATTAAACATGACTCTCAAAGATTTTTTAACAGCCTGATATCTATCGTTAATATCATTTTGTAAAAGAATAGACATCAAAAACCAAAAAACTAGAAAGGGCTCAGTGCCTGCGGCTCAAGCGGTTAGGGCGCCAGCCACATACACCTGAGCTGGTGGGTTCGAATCCAGCCCGGGCCCGCCAAACAACAATGACAGCTGCAACCAAAAACTAGCTGGGTGTTATGGTGGGCGCCTGTATTCCTAGGTACTTGGGAGGCTGAGGCAGGAGACTTGCTTGAGCCCAGGAGTTGGAGGTTGCTGTGAGCTGTGATGCCACAACACTCTACCAGGCTCTGTCAGCTTGAGGCTCTGTCTCAATAAAAAAGAAAAAAAACTAGAAAGGTCATAAACTCAAAAGAAAAGACTATCCTGCTTATGAAAGGATATCTGGAAACTGCATACTCATTTTATAAACATAGAAATATTCCATAACTATATTCTAATATTTATATAATTCTCCTTTATCAGTATATGTCTCAGCTATATCAGTTGAAGCAGAGCTGGAGACAAGGTCTGGTACATACATACTTAATTTGGGAAGTATTGGGAGTAAGAGAGCAAGAGAGTTCCTGAGTGATGCTGTCTTTCCTATGTAAAGGCAGACTGTCCTCATTACTCTGTTCTATTTGGATTGACAAGAACTAACTTACAAGATCAGTGTCCCCTATTAAGTTACAGAGACTGTGCTGATTCTTTTCCAGTAAAATACCACTCCCACTCACAGTACCTATGTATGAGTTGAACTATGCACTTGCCTAAGTTTGCACTGGTCCACTGTCCTCTGCCACAATCCATCTGGTTATTTGCGGAGTCAAACAGGTGAACTCAATGGAGAGCCACTTGTTGGATAGGAGCCACTGGGATGCTTTATGTCTTTGAAGGTGATGCCAACTCTCCAATTCCACCTGATATGCAGTGTGTGTTCTGATTTAATACTGGCCACGTCAAGACGGGGTGAGGACACCAACGTGAGCTGCCAAGTATCTAACCTGACCCCGTACCTGGGTACCAGGTAAATTACCACAAGGCGGGTCCATAGATATATTTGATCCACTGTGAGACAAACTTGAGCTTGGCATCCATGAGCCCTCTGTGCCTGGAGGCCTCAATGAGGTTCAGGCTATGGTGTCAGTGTCACCTCAGATCCTGATCCAATCGCTCCTGGAAGATCTGATTATCCTTATTTCTCCAGTATCTGGGAATGCCAGTAAAAACACACAGGTTCCTTTGGGAGAAATATTCATGGCTGTGCATGTGGTGGCTCTGCACGGCCCTTCGTCAAGTGGATCCAGCCTCCTCTCTAATTGCTGGCTGGTCTGAGACCTGGGTCAGATCTGAAATCTGGATAAGATACTGCAATTTTACATTGTGCCAACCAAGATCAGCCTTCTGTTCACCAGACTTTTTTCTGGGTCACGCAAGTCCAAGAAGCCCTATAGCTGTACACCCTGATATCTCATCCCTTAGAATACAAAGTCAGATAGCCAATGCCACAGATTGCTGGTGGTAAGGAACTCTGGCTGCCACTCAGCCCTGGCTTCCTGTTATACCAAGTTCATCCACCTTCTGAAGATGAAGTTCCACCACTTGGTCTCTGCCATTCTGGAACCTTCCCATCCTCTTTGAGAGTCCATTTCATAAGAGCTTCTCCTCCTGACACCCTGGCCTCATCATTCCTATCTTCTCAAAGATGCAAGAGCTTTCCTTACCAGTCCATTTCTTATTCCTTCCATGAAGAAAGAGGCCTCTGGGCAACATTTTTGGCCCGTGAGTTCTCTTGTATCAGGCATTAAATCTTCTCTAACATTCCCACCTCCTGGACCCTTCTGACTTTTTTCTCTGCCAGGAAGTTTCAGCATCTCTGCCTCATTTATTGTTCCTTTGTTGTTGTATGTCAGCTTCATGGAGCCATTCCCATCATATTAGCGTCAGGCCAGGATGTTAAATCCCAACTAAAGGAGATGTCCTCATATCAGCAAACTCTCCCCATTTGCTCTTTTATTCGGCCCTTCTTGCTACACACTAAAGGTACATGTATACTCACACGTATTCCCCTAGTTCCTGCTGGCTTGTATGTGGGTCATTGAGAAAGCTTTCAAATAAACAAAAATCAAGAAATATAAAATCCATGTGGGGAGGGAAACAGATGAAGCCCTCTCAGCATCACTAATAAGCTGAACAAGTTGAAACTTGCATGAGTGAATCAGAAAGGACGATGCTGACTGTGTTTCTTGGAAGTGAAATAATGGACCATAACATAGTCTGTCTCAAAATTTTCATAGCGATGTACATAGTAGCTGGGTCCTACAATTCTATCAGTGAGTAAGCGAATTCCTCCTGTGACAGGGACTGTTTTTCCCTGCTCAGACTTTACTGACACCTGATTCTAAATATTACCATGGAGGCAATGAAGTGAGCAGGCTGCATCTCAAGGACAAGCATCACCTGGCGGGGCATCCTCTCAGGTGACGTCTTTGCAGGATATCTAGGCAATGGAAGGCTGCCCTCTTAAGAAGGGAGGAGACCACTTTGGGGAATCTGCATTATAATCTCGGATGCATGCTCCAGAACGCCCCTTCTCAATCTCAGGGTCCCACTCCTTTGCTATCAGGGCCTGCCTTTAGCACAGGACACCTGTCGAGGGTGCCCATGCCCCCACCTTTGCAGCTCTGTCCCTTACAGTGAATCCCAGCACATGGCTCCTCTGAGGCTACTGGAGATGGAAGTCTTTAGACACATCATGGAGGTCAGCTGGTTTTTGAAGCATGCCCTGAGTGAATGGCTGACTGACCTGAACATGTCGTTATCTCGCTCCGAGGTTTCCTAAACATTTAATAAAGTCAGGCAATAGATGTACAGCCTAACCAAGTGTTGTACATTGTTCCCCGACTACAGGCAAGAGCCTTAGCAATCATGATGGTGCACAAGCCTGGGGTCATCATCACCCCACTTCTGGTGCCAACTGCTTTACTTTCTGTCCTCCCCAAAGCAGAGCCCTATGCTCTGGTGGTTTATTTGGGAGGTGATCCTATTTCTCTAGAATCCTAGAAGGGAGGGAACGGGAAGAGCCAGTCAGGAAAGGAGGAAAAGCCAATCTAAAAGGGCACTACTGAGATGTAGTCAGTGGGATTCTGATCCTGCCAGGACTCCTGAGAAGCAGACAGAGGGGCTTCCCGAATAGACCACAGTGGTAAAATCATCGGCTCCTACCTCCACTGGGTGAGGGTTGCCTCTTAGGATGCTAAGTCCTCCTCACGTCCAAGATACCTATGTACAGGGTCCATGAGCTCCTTTCCCTATCTCAGGCATCTGGGGAGCTTTTTGGTAAAAAATTTTAAAAAATGCCTGGCATGAACATGGGACAAGAAGTTTGACGTGTGCATCACTCTGAAGGGAGTTCATCTCAGACATGTCAGAGACAAGGCCAAGAGGATGTGTTGAGGGTGTTGGCTGTGCCTGCTCGGATACACAATTATAGACCCACATATTAGAGAAAAGCCAAAAACTTTGCAATGGCCAGTCCTTTGTCTTTCCATCCTGCTCACTCAGCTCCAATTCCCACAGCCATCTGTCTTTCCATCAGCAGTGGGGGATTTGCTAATGAGCTTAATGAGCGTTACAAATGGGTTTGGTAAAATTAGCGACTCGTTAATTAGTGTATCAGTCAATGTCCAAGCAGGAGAAAGAAACCACCTGGTAATTTAAATAGGAAAACTTTAATTTTTTTTTAAGAGACAGAGTCTTATTTCCTCACCCTCAGTAGAGTGACGTAGCGTCACAGCTCACAGCAACCTCCAACTCCTGGGCTTAGGCAATTCTCTTGCCTCAGCTGCCCAAGTAGCTGGGACTACAGGGGAAACTAATTTTAAGAATTATTAATGATAAAAAGGGATTGGCAGGATAAAAGTAAAAAGAATTTTAAAAAATATGGGACTAGCAGATATAAGGGGCAACCACTGTAGGGCTGAGGTAGGTGCCCAAGGGAGAGGCCACTCCAGACTAAGTTGCTGGCAAAGGGACAAGCCATGGCTCGCTGGATGGTAAGAAGTCACTGTAGTGCTGGCAGAGCTCAATGAAATCGAGCAGTCTGGTTCGGCGCCTGTGGCTCAAGTGGCTGAGGCGCCAGCCACATACACCTAAGGTGGTGGGTTCGAATCCAGCCCAAACCTGCCAAACAACAATAATGGCTGCAACCAAAAAATAGCCAGGCGTTGTGGCGGGCACCTGTGGTCCCAGCTACTTGGGAGGCTGAGGCAGGAGACTCACTTGAGCCCAGGAGTTGGAGGTTGCTGTGGGCAGTGAAGCCATTGCACTCTACCCAGGGGAACAGCTTGAGGCTCTGTCTCAAAAAAAAAAAAAAAAAAAAAAAGAAATTGAGCAGTCTGGAACTTTCTAGAAATTCATGTGTTAGGGAGCTAAGGAAAGTAATTTATGACCAGGTGCCCCATTGGAGGCATTCAGCCTGAGGGCACTGCTGGTCACCAAGTGCTGCAGGGGCTTCAAAAGAGAAAGACCTGGAACCAGGGAGCAAGCACTGCCTCCTGGTAATCTCTCTAGGAAAAGTAGTTACAGGGCCCATCTTTTCACAGGGCAAATGACAGAATGAAGACAGAATTTGGGGATAGGAAGCAATAAACTTAAACTTGATACACTGGGCATTGGAAGATATGAGAAACAGGCTTTCATTTGTGGAATTACCAATAGTCATTTGAAAAGCAGATTTTTCTCTTTTTTTTTTGAGACAGATTCTCACTTTGTTGCCCTTGGTGGAGTGCCATGGCCAGGATTACAGGTGTGAGCCACCACACCCGGCTTTAAGAAGCAGATTTCTGAGCTAGTCCCTCTTTTGCATGAGCAAGGTATGAGAATCCAGTGAAGACTTTAGACTTGGCACTTGGGGTTTGATCCCCAAAACTTCTGTCAAGCCAAATGCCAAGTGCTCTTGAAGGGAAATAAAAATCCTGCTTCTGAAATGTTCTATTTGCCTCGAGAAACTCTTGTGCTGGTCAGTGTGTCTAACGAGACAGAAAGCTGGGACTTTACTGGGTTTACAGAATAGGTTTTATGAATTGTTTTATTCCTGTTTCCTAATGTTTACCAAATCAATGATTTTTTTGTGGCTATTATCTTGCACGAAAAACAACCAAAGAGTTACGCAGGCCTGTTTGGGAATAGCATGAGTTGCTCGGATCAGTTTGCAGCCCGCACGTTCAGGAAGTCTCTAACCTCTGGGCCTTCGTACGTGCTATCCCCATTTGTCTCTGACACTACTTGGCATGCCTAAATGGCTCTCTTAGAATAGTAGACTAGGAGACAGGGCTGAGATTGGTATAGAGGCTTTCAGATTGAGTGCAGGTGTTAAGGTAAACAACCCTCAAGTAGAAGCTAACTAGAGGGGCTGATCACTGCAGGCAAGAACAAGCTTCAGCCAGCTTGTCAGCTATCTCTATCACCTTACATGAATTTTGGTTAATTATTAATACAATTATCAGTTGCATTGTCATCTGTTTAAAAAATTCTCTGCCCTTGAAATCACCATGACATTTCTGAGACAACTATAGAAAGTGTGAAAATGGGTGGGAACACAATTCTAGGAATTATTTCCCAAATTCTTAGTAGAAGCCCACCCCTTGGTCTTGAATATTCCTTCCCTCAATTAGGAGAACTACAAAAGGTCTAAAATCACTTCTTCCCAGGGCATTCCTTTCTCCATCCTGCCCGCTCTCTCTCCGCAGTGTACATTTGCTTTCCACAAAAAGCTGTCACTTGCTTGGCTTATGAGGTGTGCTCCAAAATTCTTTTCTCAACAATCAGGAACTTGGCAAAAAGTCCACTTGGAGGTCAGTAACCACCCCCTCTTGTATTTCCTCATGCCTTTGCTCACATGTTACTTTATAGGTTAATCGCGTCCTCTGAGAGGAAGACACCAAGACAGAATTAAAAAGGCAAGGATAAGGGGAAACGCCTCTGTAAGAGAAAGTGTGACAGAATCCTGATAAATCTGGGAGAACCACTGGGCCTTCATGATGCAAGTCTGACCCTAATTAAGAGGAAGGAAGGTTGGAGGAAAGTGTCCTAGATTAGGGCAGTGCCTGTGGCTCAGAGAGTAGGGCACCGGCCCCATTAACCGAGGGTGGTGGGTTCAAACCCGGCCCCAGCCAAACTGTAACAAAAAAAATTGCCGTGTGTTGTGGCAGGAGCCTGTAGTCCCAGCTACTCAGGAGGCTGAGGCAAGAGAATCACCTAAGCCCAAAAGCTGTGACACCATAGCACTCTACTGAGGGTGACAAAAGTGAGACTGTCTCTTAAAAAAAAAAATGTCCTAATGTAATCTAAGGAAGGCTTGGCTAGGCCATGGGGGAGTCCTTGAGCTACAGATGACCATCAGAGGAGTTCGTGTAGTCCAGGAATAGGTTTGCTCCAGGGGCTATCCTTGCCTGGCTCAGTCTTTAGGAGTGGCCCAAAGAAAGTATGACCTCAGTGAAAAAACGAGAGATTCCATGGCCAGGCAGATGGATGGTTTCAGCGCCTTAGTGAATTGCACATCCCATAGCTGAGAGCTTTGAGGGGCCATCTCAGGGCCACCACATGTTATCAGGGGTTTCTTCTGATAACCCTCTATAAAATAGCCCCACAGAATGGTAAAACATCAACCACATTTTACCACACTATGTTAAAAATATGTTTCACAGACTGGTTACACTCCAGGATGACAAAATAATTCACGCTGGTCTTGGGAGCAGATTAAAACTGGGTTACTTTAATATTTAATACCCCCCACCCTCTGCAGGTATTAAGCAATATAAAGCGAGCAAGAAGAAAGGAAGCAGGGGAGGAAGGCGTCTGGCCTCTGTATTAGGGACCAGTGTTTGGGAACCCCTGTCATGGATTGTAAGCAGCTTCTCTAAGAGATCTTTTAGGCCAAGGTGTCTAACCTGTGGCCCATGGGCCAAATACATCCCAGGATGACCATAAATGAGGCCCGACACAAAATTGTAAACTTACTTTAAAAATTATAAGTTTTAGGTCAGGCACAGTGGCTCTCGCCTGTAATCTTAGCACTTTGTAATCTCAGCCGGGTAGATTGCCTGAGCTCACGAGTTCAAGACCAGTCTGAGCCAGAGCAAGACCCTGTTTCTAAAAAACTAGGTGGGCATTGTGGCAGATGCCTGTAGTCCCAGCTACTCTGGAGGCTGAGGCAAGAGAATCATTTGAGCCCAAGAGTTTGAGGTTGTTGTGAGCTATGATGCCACAGCATTCTACCAAGGGCAACAAAGTGAAACTCCATCTCAAAAAAAAAAAAAATTATGAGTCTTTTTGTGATTTTTTGGTGGAACTTGATTTTGTGGTACCTGAGTGGGGAACTTTGTAGACAACAATGCCATGTTGCAATGTCACATAAAATACACATATG
>NW_003852472.1:3633287-3634579 GCF_000181295.1 Otolemur garnettii
GGGCCCGGGCTGGGGATTCAAACCCACCACCTCAGGTGTACATGGCTGGCGCCTTAGCCGCTTGAGCTATAGGCGCTGAGCCCAGCGATTGTTAATAATACTTCAACCTACCATGCCAATGGGAGGCATTTAATGTTATTAAGAAGTCAGGTAATGCTGGGTGTGGTGGCTCATGCCTGTAATCCTAGCACTCTGGGAGGCCGAGCAGGGTGGATTGCCTGAGGTCACAGGTTCAATACCAGTCTGAGCCAGAGTGAGACCCTGTTTCTAAAAATAGCTGGGCGTCGGGGCAGGAGCCTGTAGTCCCAGCTACTTGGGAGGCTGAGGCAAGAAAATTGCTTGAGCCCAAGGGTTTGAGGTTGCTGTGAGCTATGACGCCAAGCCATTCTACCAAGAGTGACAAAGGGAGACTCTGTCTCCAAAAAAAAAAAAAAAAAAAAAGTCAGGTAAACATTCTTAAGTTGATTATTAAGGGTAGTTCCACATTTTGGTGGTGCCTCCCACATCCCTTGCCACGCTTTACAATCGGCTCTCTGCCTTACCTTGCATCGGCAGTTGAGATGCAGATGGGCCTAAACTTTGCTTTCTATTTTCCTGTCAACTAATTTTCATAATAAAAGTAAATATAGTCTCTTATCTATTATATATAATTAATATGTAATATTATATGATATGTATATTACATATAAATAATATATGTTATGTATATAATATGTATAATATTATATTATATACATGTGTATAATATACATATCATATATTTCATATATATAGTGAAGACAGAGTCTCACTCTGTCCCCCTGGGTAGAGTGCCATGGCATCATAGCTCATAGCAACCCCCAACTCCTGGGCTCAACTGGTCCTCTTACCTCAGTCTCCCAAGTAGCTGGAACTGCAAGTGGCTATCATAATGCCCAGCTAGTTTTTTCTATCTTAAGGAGTGACAGGGTCTCATTCTTGCTCAGGCTGGTCTTAAGTTTCTGAGCCTAAGCAAGTCACCTGCCTCAGCCTCCCAGAGTGCTAGGATTACAGGCTTGAGTGAACCACTGTGCTCAGCCTTATCTATTATTTAATCCCAGCATGGATTCTACAATGTGTCAAAAGAAAATAGACCCCCCCCCCCAAAAGAAAAATTACAGGTGAAGGAAGACTTTTCAATGAAAAGTGGACAGATGACTATTTTTTTGTCAAGGAAAAAAGTAGTAAGGCACTCTGATTAATCTGTAGAGAATTTGTGTGATTTTCCAAGGACTGTAATTTCAAAAGGCGTTATATGTAAAAAAGAAATGCTG
>NW_003852472.1:3634983-3637436 GCF_000181295.1 Otolemur garnettii
GGGCCTGCCTAACAACAATGACAATGACATCAAAAAAATAGCTGGGCGTTGTGGCAGGCACTTGTAGTCCCAGCTACTTGAGAGGCTGAGGCAAGAGAATCACTTAAGCCCAAGAGTTGGAGGTTGCTGTGAACTGTGAAAGCACAGCACTCTACTACTGAGGGCGACATAGTGAGACTTTCTCAAAATAAATAAACAAGAGGTTACAACTCAGATTCCATTGTAAAATCTAGTTACACAGTAGCATATTTAATAGCAAAAAGAAAAAACAACATTCACTGATGGTGAGTTTATTAAGCAATGTATGGAAAACGTGGTAGATATAATTTGCCCTAAAAAAAGGATATTTCTAGCATCAGTTTGTCTCACCAATAGCCAAGTGAATTGAAAAGATTGGAAAATCTATTGAAAGAAGTTTGAAAAGTAAAGCAGCTGTATTTTATTTTATTTATTTTATTTCAGTTATTATTTCATGACAGAGACTCACTCTGTCACCCTAGGCAGAGTGCTATGGCATCATAACTCACAGCAACCTCAAACTCCTGCTATCAAATGATCTTCTTGCCTCAGCCTCCTGAGTAGTTGGGAGTATAGGTGCCTGCCACAGTGCCTGGCTAAGGCTGCTAATTTTAAATTTTATGCTTTGGCAATGGATGACAACACTGATGCTACAAATATGGTTCAACTTGACACTTTTATTACAGGTAATTGATGAGGAATATGATGTTGCTGAAGAAATGGCTTTATCAATGCCATTAAAAGACACAAGTAAATCAGGAGATTGACAGGAAGCAGTAAAAAAATGTTAAAGTAATTTTCTTTGTTCCTTATCAACGTATCTGGGATAGTTACTGATGGCACCCTGGGGGTGGTAAGTAAAAGAGAGAGACTTGTAAAATTAATAGAAGATGATGCAATCACTGTCCCAAACTCACATTTGATGATCATTGCCTGGTACACCAAGAAAATGTATGAGCAAAAGCCTTAAAAATGTCACACAAATTGTCATCCAGCCTGCACATTCCAAGGGGCCAAGGAATTGAATTATTGCCAATTTCAGGAATTCCTTAAAAGTATAGATGCTGACTATGGTGACATCATTTACTTTTTGTAAGCAAAATGGCTAAGTGGAGGCCAAATGTTGAAAAGGTTTTATGATTTGTGACATGTTACCAAGTTGTTTATGATATCAACAACCAAATTTGTAACCAGAACTTGATGATGAAAACTGGCTTATACATTTAGCATTTTTAGTGGATTTAACGGCTCATTTAAATGAGTTAAACATGTATCTGCAAGGTGAACACCACCTTAATACAATGTTTCAAAGCTGGATGTGATGGCTCACACCTGTAATTCTAGCACTCTGGGAGGCTGAGGTGGGAGGATCAGTTGAGCTCAGGAATTCAAGACCTGAGCAAGAGTGAGACCCCATCTCTACTAAAGATTGAAAAATCAGGCAGGCGTGCTGACACATGTGGTACTCTCAGCTACTTGGAGGCTGAGGCAAGAGGATCTCTTGAGCCCAAGAGTTTTTGAAGTTGCTGTGAGCTATGATGACACCACAGCACTCTAGCTTGGGGCAAAAGAATGAGACTGTCTCAAACAAACAAAAAACAAAGAGGCATGTTAAGAGTAAAAGTAGAACCCAAATATCTGATGACCACCATTAGAACTCACTGAGAATCACAACTACTTCCATCATATCAGATATTGATGCATGAGTTTCTCAAATAATATCAAATATTCCAATATTTTTATGTTGCCCACTTTTCTTTTACTTGTATAATGAAAATAATCCAAAAACCCCAAAATGTTTTACGACTTAGATACATACATTGTCTACATTAGTGATTATAAATTTGGGACTTGCTTAATGATTTTAAAACACTCTCTGAATGGGCACCAGTGTGGAGGTAGCGGGTTCAAACCCAGCCCCTGGTAAAAAAACAAAACAAAACACTCTTGGAATGGGCTGTGGCATAATTAGGATTATTATGTGAGGCCCTTTTTTTTTTTTTTTAAATCTGTGGTGGTGGATATCATGAAAATTATGCATGAATCTTTGTTTTTGCTCATCAGATTTTGTTAGTGTTGTGTATTTAACGCATGGCCCAAGACAATCCATCCAGAGTGGTCCAGAGAAGCCAGAAGGTTGTGTTGCAGGAAGACAAGGCCCAACGGAGAGAAAGAGCACCCATTACATTAAAGAGCCATGTTTATAAGAGGAAGGGCTTTATTCACCAGCTGGGAGCTTATGGCATAGAAGAATTCCAAATGGCTGTGCTCCCCCACTGGCTTAGTCTTTCCCTTTTTATCAATAATCAGAAAGTTCCACCCCACAGCTACCCTTCTCATTGGCCAGTTTGAATCAAGCGGGAGATGCTATTCCAGCCCCTACAGAATTACAGGATTTCACAGAACTTGGAAATTTCCAAGTTCCAGGAAGTTAA
>NW_003852472.1:3637877-3638764 GCF_000181295.1 Otolemur garnettii
TTTTAAAAGTTACCTTTACTTTCCAAGGGGCAGTAAAGTCCTATTCAGCCAGCTGTGATGACTCCAGGGGAGGATTCCGTCCACCTTCACTGCTCTGTGTGTGTGTTGTCAGGATGACAAGTCCTTTCTACCTTGGTTTCAGGGGGACCAGTTTTTGATTCTAGACCTAGAATTGGTCCCCATGATCCTCCAGAGAGAAAGGATGTACAGACATAAAAGACTAAACAGAACACAGTTAATTACCCCAGTGGAGATTTTTCGTGTTGCTCTTTCTAGGGTTTTTGTCTATTCAGTTCAGTCTTTACCAGTTCTTTTAGGAGTTCCTGCTAAATTGCAAAGGATTGACAGAGGCCTCTTTGAACAACACCAGTAGCAAGGCCTGTATCCAATTAAGCTTTGCTTCCTGGCAGAGTTTACTAATTTCTGTTCTTATGGTTCTGTTCGTGCACTTTACCCTGTCTAAGCTTTGAGGCGTATAAGTTGTTCAAAGCTTTAGCACAAGTTCTGTTGTGAAGGCTAGTCCATTGCCAAATTTAAACCAGAGTGGCAACTTAAACCATGGGACAATTTTTCAGGGCAATACTTTCGCTAATTCAGGAGTCCTTTTTATCCTGGTGGGGAAGGCTTTTAACTATTCCAAGTCTGATAGATCATCACCAGCAAGTACTTGTTCCCTCTAAACCTGGGCATTTCAGTATAGTCTACCTGGAAGTCATGACTGGATTGCTGGGGGGTACCATCTGTCCTTGGCCCACATTGAACTGGTTGCAGGTGACTGAAAGTTTTGGCCAGGGCTGCCAAGTGGGAGATGTAGAAGTACCAGCCCAGCAATTTCACCAAAGACTTCTGTGACCGCAGTGGCTCCTAGAATCTGAGGGACTGCTACT
>NW_003852472.1:3638877-3639276 GCF_000181295.1 Otolemur garnettii
AGAGCTCTGGAACCCACGGGATGAGGGGAGCCATTCGTGATACCTGGTATGGTTTGGATGCAGCCCTTTTTGCCTCAGTACCAACCCTAGTGTTCCCTTTAGTGATGACAGATTCATCTCCTTGATGTCCAGGACAGTGCATCACTGCCACCTTCCAGGGTTTCCATACTGCCTCTAGCAACCGAAGTATCTCCTGCTGATACTTAATGTCCTTTTCTCCAGAATTTAATAATCCCTTCTCCTTGTACAATGCCCGGTGTGCTTGCAGAGTCAGAAAAGCATTCATATTTTTGCCCTTGACTTAGTTCTAAGAATTAAGGCAATTAACTTAGCGTTCTGAGCCAATGTTCCTTGGGGTAGGGTCTTAGCCACTACAGTCTCTGTAAAGGTAACCACTGC
>NW_003852472.1:3639650-3640507 GCF_000181295.1 Otolemur garnettii
CTTTTGCCACTCCATCCAATTGCTTAGAGAAGTAAAGCTATAGGCCTTGGCCAGGATCCAACCAGCTGGGTTAACACACCTACAGACATCCTTCCTCTCTCTGAGATATACAGAATGAAGGGCTTGGCCAAGTCTGGTAGGCCCCATGCAGGTACATTTATTAGCCTCATCTTTAGCTGGGAGAAGGCATGTTCCTGTTCTCCCCTCATTCTAAGGACTCTCCTTCCTCTCCTTTAGTTGCCTCATACAAGGGCTTAGCCAAGATGGCAAAATTGGAGATCCAAAGACAGCAAAATTGGAGATCCAAAGTCGACAAAAGCCAATTGCACCTAAGAATTCGCTAACCTGCTTTCGGCTCATGGAAGTGGGGAGGCAATTAATGACCTGCCTCCATTTCATGCCTAGATACCTCTGCCCCTGCTGGATGGTAAATCCTAGATAACAGTACTTGCTGCTGGCGAATCTGGGCCTTTTGTTTGGATACTTTATAACCATATACCAATAGATGTCATAAAACACAGCCCATGCCTCAGGCATAGCCCTCCTGGGTAGGGTGCCCTAAAAAGAGGTCATCAACATATTGGAGCAGCACACATTCTAATTCCTTAGCTGGGAATTTCTGGAGGTCATGAGCCAGCATTTCTCCAAAAATTGTGGGTGTTTTGAACCCCTGTGGCAACCTGGTCCACATGTACTGGATTGCAGTTTCCATGTCTATACTAGAAAGCAAACAGCCTCTGGCTTGCAGTCTTATACTGAAAAAGGCATCTTTTAAGTCCAGGCAAGTGGGCCACTTGGCTTCTGCTGGCAGCAGACTCAACAGAGTAATCGGATTAGGCACAGTAAAATGCAGTGTT
>NW_003852472.1:3641943-3642880 GCF_000181295.1 Otolemur garnettii
ATCTCCAAAGACTTTAGGAATTTGAATTCCAGAGAATTCATTAGTCTCTCTTAATATTTCTTTTGCTGTTTAGGATAAACTTTGGACTCAACCAGTTACATAAAAAAACATTTTCTTTTTTAGATGAATTAAAATTATTACTGACAATATATGTTAGAACAGACCAATGTCTTATACGTTAGGACAGACTAATGCTTTATAATATTGGAACATATATATAACCATAATTCATACAAAACTAATCAATGTCATACGTTAGGACAGACCAATGCTTTATAATATTGGAACATATATATAACCTTAATTCATACAAAATTTATCACCAAAATTAATTAAAATTTCATATTGGACAATGTTTTCTATACATTTTTAATAAATCAAATAAGTTTAATTTGTTTTCCTTTAACTTTCAGTGGTCTTAATATTTCAAGAAGACCAAATTTAGAGTTGTGCTTTGTTTCTTTTTGTTGTTGTTGGCCTGGGCCGAGTTCGAACCTGCCAGCCTTGGTGCATGTGGCTGGCACTGCAATCACTGTGCTACGGTTGCCAAGCCCCAAATTTAGAGTTTTGATTTTGGAAGGTTTGTCAAATATCAAAGGCCTAAAACATTGGTTCAAATAAGAGTACAAGCCAAAAGATTTTAAAGGAAATACATAGTCAACTGGATCACATGTAAATTCTTTCACAAATTCTCTTTTATGAGCTTCATTTAACCTGCACAGATAATCTACAAACATTCTAAACCTTCCTTAATCTTTGCCCTGCCTTTCACTTTCTTACACAACCATTCTGTTTCAGGACAAAATTTATCACACAAGATTCTTTTTTTACACAATGCCATTCTCCTTTCTGTCTAATTTCTCTTACTCTCACAAACTCACCTCCCACAAAACAGAATTTCAGTTCACTATGAAGTCACCCATTCACTCAGCTAAAC
>NW_003852472.1:3644152-3645026 GCF_000181295.1 Otolemur garnettii
CCTACCAACTGCCAGCCAGGTGTAATCCTCTAGACCTAATTCACCTAGACAAAGAGTCCACGTGGAGATTCCTGGGAGAGTTCTTCAGTTCTTTTCCTCTTCCAGAAGCTCTGGTGCTTTTTACTTTTTCTATATTCCTTTCTAACTTCTAATAAAAGTCCTATCTTACCACTGATCTGTGGTCCCTGGGTTCATTCTTTGAATTCCTGAGACCAAGGACCTACTAAAGAGCGAAACTCTGGGATCACCTCTGCATGCCACTCAGTTCAACGAAATGCCATTTCATCACTGATCTGTAGCTCCTGGGCTCAATTCTCAAATTCCTGAGACCAAAGACTCACTGAAGAAATTCCAGTAACAAAACTACAACATCCTTTCTACTGTCTTTTCATTTTCCCCAAGACCCACATAGCCACTTGGCCACTTCCAAAGACAGAAAGCAGAAAACCTGGAACTTCCAGTTTCCCTCAGAATAGCCAGGGGCAAAAGTTGGAGCAGGAAAGCAGGGCACACTTGCACATTCGGTTCACCCCAGGAAAGGAGGGGAGGACTAAACTCCACCTATTGTTACCCAACTCACTCATTCTCCAAGCACTCACGTGCACACAATCCCAAACCATTTCTTAACCTGGGCTACCTCCATTTCCCACTGGAGCTGCCACTGAGCCATAGGAGGTGAACCAACCTCCCCTAGGCCCTGTGAAGGGAGGTCAAACTCCATCCTTGGAATTCTGTCAGTCACACCACATCCACACTCTCACACACCTCTCCACAGACCTGCTAGCAATCTAATGCTCAAGGAGTTGATCAGGCTCCTTCTTCCACTAAAACTGTAGTGGGATCCCCAGATCGATCATACCTTGCCTTAGATGTC
>NW_003852472.1:3646524-3647687 GCF_000181295.1 Otolemur garnettii
GGGGAGGGGCTCAAGGGTCATACAAGATGGCGGCGCCCAGGAGCTGCTAAGGCATGAAGGGGAGGATGGCCCTGGCCGCGCTCGCTGCTTGGGCACGGCTGCAGCGGCGGCTGAGCTGGCCGGGACTGGGGCGAGGGCACTGGACCACGGCCCAGGGCTCGCGGAGCCGGCGCGAGGCGGCAGAAGCTGAGGCCGACAAGCCAGTATTCCAGTACGTGGGCGAGCGTGCCGCACGCGTCAGCCGCATTTTCGTGTGGGGCTTCACTTTCTCCGGGGCGCTGGGCATACCCACGTTCGTGTTGCCTGGCTCCGGGCCTAAGTCTCGCGCCGGCTCGCGGTCGTATCGCAGGATCCAAATCGTGCCCTACCGCCTGGAGCTGGACGAAAAGGTGCGGGCCGCGATTTCCTCCCTCTTTTCTTACCTCTATTCCGCCTTCTTGGCCTGTGCCTCTGCCCTCCACCCCCAACATAGTCGGCAGTCTTTGAGAAGTTGGCTCTTGTGGGTGGCCAGACTTTGGGGAGGAAGACCATCTAGCTAACTGCAAGCGTGGGAGAGGAAGGCGTTAGGAACTACTGTTAACATTTATAGGGTGACTGAAACGTGCCAGGTATTGTACCTGGCTCGTGTCATTCTCACAGCATCTGTAAGTGGCAGTTGTCAGTATGCGCTGGCTTTGATGGATGAACAACTTGGAAAGGAGATGCTACTTCTTAGCAGTGACAGAAATGAGAAAGGAAGTCTGAGAGGTCTAAACATGCCAAATGGTTGCACAGGATGACTTTAACTGAGCTCAGATTTGAAAAGGTTACAGCAAAGGACAGCTGCCCAAGAGCACTTTCCTCTGGAAGCTAACCCTCAAAAGGGCAAAAGTGAATGCTTAGAATTGGTTCTTGTTTGGGGACGGTTGTGGAAATCTTGGTGGGTGATGAAAAAGAGGCAAGCATCTTCCGTTTGGCTTTTGACTTTTCTGCCTAGGACAGCAAGTGATCTTTTAACTAAAAGAGGAGATGAGGAAATACAAAGAATTTAAGCTCTAGATGAGTGAGAATTTGGGTTGTTTGACTTATTAATATAATGAGTTGTAACAATTCTTTATGTGTTCAGAATATAGACCCTTACCACATGATATGTACAAATACTATCTCTCAGCCCAGGGTCTTTC
>NW_003852472.1:3650266-3650691 GCF_000181295.1 Otolemur garnettii
CCAAGCCAATGCTTTTCTATTTCTTAAAGTGGAAAGGGAGGCTATTGATTTAAGATCTAGCATATTGTCTGTCCTGAAGAATGTTCCAGGTGTGTTTGAAAAGTATGTGTATTCGTCTGTTGTTGGGTAACATTGATATCTTCAACTACTATTATCGAACTTTGTTTATCATTTCTGTCATCTCTTACTTTGTGTATTTTGTGGCTTTGTTGTTAGGTGCATACATGGTTATAATTAGTGTATCTTCTTGATGTATTGACCGTGTATTAATATAAAAATGTCTTCTTTGTCTCTAGTATATGCCAGTGTTTTAGTGCCCTACTATTTTGCTAATGTCACTTACTCAATCCATATCCTTTTAATCTAATGATTGATATGATTGGGTTATATCTCCATTTTTGCCATTTGTTTCAGTATACGTTTTT
>NW_003852472.1:3666408-3667653 GCF_000181295.1 Otolemur garnettii
AGGATGGGTCTGAGAATATCCTGGAGAGCTGGTTTAATTATGGCAAATTTCTTCAACATGTCTACGTCATTAAGGTATTTGATTTCTCCATCACAAATGCAACTCAGTTTAGCTAGATAGGGGATCCTGGGTTGGAAGTTGTTTTGTTTAGGAGATTGAAGGTCGATGACCATCTTCTTCTGGCTTGAAACATTTTGGCTGAGAGATCTGCAGTCATTCTGATACTTCTCCCTTTGTAGGTGATGCTTTTCTTTCATCTGGCTGCTTCAGAATTTTCTCCTTCATCCTAACTTTGGCAAAGTAAATCACAATGTGTCTAGGAGATGCTTTATTTGGATTGAGTCTTGCTGGAGTTCTGAAACTGTCTGCTGTCTGAAGTTCTGTATCTCTTGCAATGCTTGGGAAATTCTCCTCCAAAATCTCTTGGAGTCGAGCATCTGTACCTTTAGGACCCTTGTCTTCTCCTTCAGGAATTTCTATAAGATGAATGTTTAATATTTTGGAGTGATCCCACCACTCTCTCAGGGAATGATCAGTTTTTGCTCTCCGTTGTCTTCCTCTTTGAGTGTTTGGGAACGTTCAAAAGCTTTGATTCAGTTTTAGAGATCCTTTCTTCTGCCTGGTCAACTCTATTACTGAGGGATTCTACTGTAGTAGAACCTCTACTTGGAGGTCCTCAAGTAACTTTTTCGTTTCCTTGAGCTCTGCTATCTCTTTTCTCATTATGTCCATATCTTTGGTGACTTGGCTTTGAATTCATTAATTTCTTAAGACAACTTTAGAACTACTCTTTGGAATTCAATTTCTATCTTTTCTTCCATTCTATTTATCTTATTTGTAATCCATACTCTAAATTTGATTTCTGACATTGCTGCCATTTGTCTATGCATGGCATCTTCAATTGCATCTCCTTTATCATTTCTTGGAGGGAGTTGATCTACTCTGGTTATTCATGTGGCCAGAGTTCTTCTGTTAGGTCTGCACCATTTTTATTTTCCACCACTTGGTTATTAGAACTAGTAGGGTGAGATTGATTTGGGTTTCCCAGGTAGTAGAGATAGCCCCTTACCAAAGTTATAGGCTTTGTAATTGTGGCTTAACTACTACAACCTTACAAAGGCCCCTTTCAGAGTTTTGGCCAGACACTCTGAGGACCTGCTTGGTGAGATAGCACACGCTAGCTCTGTTTTGATATCAGCCAACCTCTACGCTATACTAAGAAACCACAGTATTAGGTTTAAATTG
>NW_003852472.1:3668260-3670457 GCF_000181295.1 Otolemur garnettii
TCTCAGTCCTCTTTAAGCCTGCTGTAGACAGGGAAGCATGCCCTAGCCCTCAGGTTTTGGTTCATACCCAGTAAGCTACTGTTCGAGAGTTCTGTTGGAATCAGGGGGCCATGCCCTTGCTTTTAGGTCTCAGTCCATGCCTAGCAAGCCTCTGCTTGCAGGCCCCACAGGGGCTGGGGATCAGTCCTGTCTGCTGAAATCAGATCACATGGAGCAACCACTCTCCCACTGTGGGTGCCATCAGAGTTGGGGGTTCTGCACTTCATCCTGCCAGACACAGCCTGAACCGAGGGTCAACACCACCACTGGCCGGGCATAGTCATAACCAGGTGGACTGCTCCTCTTCCCACCGAGTGTCTTTTTCGTCCCACACCCTCTTTCTTCCCTGTTAGTCACAGATTCCGTCCTGATGGTTGGCATTGCATACTGGCATTCCAGATCTCTCAGGACAAGACCAAACATTCTGTGCTCTGCAGGGGGCAGAACTTCAGACTGCCATGTGAGGGAGAAAGGGTAGACTGGGAGTTTGGACTTGTGGGGAAAAATATCTGTTCGATTTTATGCCCAGTAGGGTAGTATCTAGGTTCGTTAGTGGGACCTCCCTGGAGAAAGAGACCTGAGTTTAGCAGCTCTCTCCAGCAAGGTAAAATGAGAGGTCTTTTGTTCCCTGCTCACTCCCAGATAGCCTGCAGCCTGCCCCCTACTTGCGGGAGGGGTCTCCTGTCCTCTAGTCAATAGGCTTTGTACCTGTAATTTGTTTTCTTGAATGTTCTTCTTTGGAGTTACAGCTTGCTGAACTTCTTTCTTGGCTCAGCTCCCCACTTTTGGCTTTGTAGAGTCTGATTCCGTTCAGCTTTTCTTCTCTGCTCAGGAGCCTCTGCTGTGGGTTGCTACCAGTCGGCCATCTTCCCAGAATTCCTCCTCCATTTAGGTTTTTAATGTAGTTTTAAACTTCTCTATTCCAGATTCCCTGTTTGTTGAGTCATTATCATCATATTTTCCTTTAATTTATCTTAAAGGTTTACTGAGGTTTAACTGCTATATAAAAATTGTTTGTAATTAATGTACTCATTTTGATGAATTAAGACTTGCATTAATTCTTTAAACGTGGTTTTCAAAAGTTCTTTGAACAATAATAGTTTATTGAAATCATTGATAAATCTAACAGTGGGTCTACTCAGTGTCAGTTTCTGTTGCCTGCTTTATCCCCTCAGCATATATAGGTTGTGCTTTCTTGTTTCTTGTCTTATGGTTTTTTGTTGAAAACTAGACTTTTGGATGATATATTGTAATAACTCTGGATTCTGTTAGTAACTTTTATGGACTTAATTTCTACAGTCAGTCTCCCCTGCTGTGTGTGGCACCTAATGTGTTTGCTCAGGGTTTTCTTTTCTTCTTCTTCTTCTTCTTTTTAATATAGTTTTTCTCCTTATTTGTTTACTTTTTTAAAAAAAATCTGGCTTCTTAATATTGTCCTCTGTCTTTAGTACTGCTGTTATCAATTATTTGAACAGAGGTTGTGCTCAGATACTTTCAGTTTATGGGGTTTCTGCTTTATGTCATTGATCTTTTTTTTTTTTTTTTTTTGAGAGAGAAAATGTCACCCTCAATAGAGTGCTATGGCATCACAGCTCACAGAGCAATCTCAAATTCTTGGGCTTAAGGTATTCTCTTGCCTCAGCCTCCCAAGTAGCTAGGACTACGGTGCCCGCTACAATGTCCAGCTATTTTCTTGTTGCAGTTGTTGTTTACCTGGCCCAGGCCAGGCTCAATCCTGCAAGCCTCGGTGCACGTGGCTGGTGCCATAACCACCATGCTATGGGCGCTGAGCCTATGCCATTGATCTTTCTATAGGTTGGAGATCACAGAGTTCTCAGGTATGTCCTAGCACTACACTCTACAGGGTGCCCAGGATGTTCTGGTCTCTTCATTTGGATAGTTTCCTAGTAAGCCATGGGTATGTGGAGAGCCTTTGATAGTTCTCTTATTTCTAGGATCATCCAGGTACATTTCTGGCTGATGTATTTTTCCTCTTGCCTCAATCAGGATGGCAACCTCAGGCTTGCCAAGTTGTGTGTTTTACTTGTTTCATATAGAATTTGCTGCTTAGCATGAGTTTCACCCTCCCCCAAAGTAAATCTCTCCTTCCTGGCATCCAAGCCGATGTTTTCTTTTTTCTTTCTTTTTTTTTTTTTTT
>NW_003852472.1:3671310-3672346 GCF_000181295.1 Otolemur garnettii
CCAAGCCAAGAGGATTGATTTTAAAATCAAATCATCTGGTTTATGTCCAGCCCCACTGGAAGCCCCAGTTTTCTAATCTGGTCAGTGAAGGTGAAAATTGATAAGAGTTTAGTTAATGCTCCCCAGCCCCAACAAAGACCGGGGCCATGAGTAGTCATAGTGCTGATTCTTCCTCTGTCTGGTAATGGCTTGAGAATGTAGCAGTGTAGCATAAGGGTGAAAGGCAAGTTACTTAACCTCTGGGAGCCTCACTTTTCTCATCCACCTAACACTACCAACAATAAGAAACAGCTAAATTATATAGCTCTTAAATTAAGTCAGGTGTCATTGATGAGGAGGTTTTAGCTATATTAACTCATTTAGTCTTCACAGCAACCCAATGAGATGCTGTCATCATCTCCACTTTATAGAGAGGGAAACAGATACAGAAAGTAAAGTAATCTAGCTGAGGTCGCACAGCTGTTAAGGGGTTGAGCCAGGTTTCAAAGTAAAGCATTCTGTCAACTGCTATGCTAGACAGGTCTTGGTGAATGGAGTTGATAATATCTTGTTAAGCCAGCATTTGCCATTAGGTGTAGATTATGATCTACATGTAAATCATATTTCATAAGAGTGATCATAAAGATTAAATGAAATAATAACATCAAACACATAGTAAATGTTCAGTAAGTATTAGTTACTATATTAATAGTTTGTGTTCTTGGATTTGGTAAATAACCTGTCATTTATTGCTGAAAAAACTTTACATTACAAATCAGTTAATGCTGTATGGGAATTGTTTCTCAGATTTCATCTGCTGCCTGTGGTTATGGATTCACGTTGCTGTCCTCTAAAACCAAGGATGTTACGAAAGTTTGGGGGATGGGACTCAACAAAGATTCTCAGCTTGGATTTCAAAGGAGCCGGAAAGATAAAAGTGAGCACCCTCATCCTGCTTTCTCTGTTGTGATCAGTCTGAGAAAGCTCTTTGGTTTTCAAAGACGTGATTACATTAACCAACCATAATGACAAAATGGGTAGAGTCTGTTTTTTTTTT
>NW_003852472.1:3673143-3675922 GCF_000181295.1 Otolemur garnettii
CAGCCTCCCAGAGTGCTAGGATTAGAGATGTGAGGCACTGTGCCTGGCCTAAATAGATGGAGTCTTAAAGGGATGTCATTTGAAACAATCTGGACTAGATTATATATTTTGGCCTCTTTGGTAACAACATTGGTGTTCCTTTTTGGCCCCAAAGAGATGACCTTTTCCTACCTTGGAGACAGCCTGAAATACTCTGCCAAAAATATGTTTTGGAGAAAAGAGCAATGAAATCCTTAAGATAGAAGTTTTATTCTAAATGTTTGAAACTTAGATTGTAAAAATGTTAGAAATAACTTATAATGATATTTAAGTAAGTAGACGTTTGCCAATAATACTATGAGAACAATATGAACTATTTCCTAAGATAAGAGGGAAATGACCCAGAAATACTGGAAAACTTTTTTTGTTGTTTTTTTGTTTTCTCTATTCCCTGTTCATATGCAAATATATTTTTCCATAATTTTGATCATAGCACATGTTTTGTTTTCTGCCTTTTTCCACTTATTTTATATCAGAAATGTCTTTTATAAGTCAATGTTAAAGTCTTTTTTGGTTAGAAGAATCCACATTACCTCTTTTATACCTTTTATTAGGAACAATTTTAGACATGTACAGAAGTGGACAGAATAGTTTATGTATCACACGTGTGATCAGCCATCATCAGCTCCTGCCAGTATTATTTTATTTGTATCTGTCACTATCCCCCTCAATACATCTGAAGCAAATCCCAACATTATTGATTTCATCTCTAAATATTTTAGTATGTATTTAACAAATAAGGACTCTTTTTAAAAAAGTAACCATAGTATCGTATCACACCTAAAAAATAATTATCAATATGATCCATTATTAATTAATTAATTAATTAATTTTGAGACAGAATCTCAGTATGTTGCCCTCAGTAGAGTAGCTTGGCATCACAGCTCACAGCAACTACTAACTCTTGGGCTTAAGCAATTCTCTTGCCTCAGCCTCCCAAGTAGCTGGGACTACAGTTGCCTGCCACATGCCTGGCTAAATACAATCCTTTAATATCACCAAATATCCAGTGTTCAAATTGTCAGTTATCTCAAAATGTCATTAGCTTTTTACTTATTTATTTTTTATTTTTTTTTTATAGAAACAGTCTCACTTTGTTGCCCTTGGTAGAGTGCAATGGTATCACACTGCTCACAGCAACCTCCAACTCCTGGGCTTAAGCGATTCTCTTGCCTCAGCCTCCCGAGTAGCTGGGACTACAGTTGCCTGCCACAATGCCCAGCTATTTTTTGTTTGCAGTTCGGCTGGGGCTAGGTTTGAACCTGCTACCCTCAGCATGTAGGGCCAGCGCCCTACTCACTGAGCCACAAGTGCTGCCCACTTTTCATTTTTTAAAAAATTCTTCAACTCATAATCCAGGTAAGATGCAAGACACTGCAATTGGTTGATAAGACTTTAGAAAAGTCTTTTATGTGGGCAGCACCTGTGGTGCAGTGCGTAGGGCACCTGCCCCATCTACTGAGGGTGGCAGGTTTGAACCCGGCCTCAGCCAAACTGCAACAAAAAAATAGCCGGGCATTCGCTGGGGGGCACCTGTAGTCCCAGCTACTCAAAAGGCTGAGGCAAGAGAATCACTTAAGCCCAGGAGTTGGAGGTTGCTGTGAGCTGTGACACTATGGTACTCTACCAAGGGCGATAAAGTGAGACTCTGTCTCTAAAAAAAAAAAAAAAGCCTTTTATGTATGTCTTAATCTTTTTTTCCCTTAAAATTTATTTGTTGAAGAAATCGTGTTCCTCATCTGGAATTTTCTAGCCTACAGTTAGCTGAATGCATCTCTGTGGTGCCATTTAATGTAATCCTCTGTCCTCTATGGTTCCCTGTGAATTGATGGTTGGACCTAGAACAGGGTTCCTTTAAATGTTATGTAGATGTTTAGGGTTCTAACTGTCATGACAGAAATGGGGCATGTGAATCATTTTTCAGTATTTTATTTTATTTATTTGTTTTTGAGACAGAGTCTTACTTTGTCACCCTTGGTAGAATGCTATGGAGTCATAGCTCGCGGCAGCCTCAAGCTCTTGGGCTCAAGCGATTCTCTTGCCTCAGTCTCCTGAGTAACTGGGATAACAGGCGCCCGCCCTCAATGCCCGACTATTTTTAGAGATGAGGTCTCGCTCTTGCTCAGGCTGATCTTGAACCCATGAGAGTAGTCCACCTCTACCTCAGTCTCCCAAGTGTTAGGATTACAGGTGTGAGCCACTGTGCCCAGCCCCACTTTTCAGTATTTTAAAGTACTGTATTTGTAGTTAATAAGGTTGTATAAGATAACAACATTGTCTACTTTCTTGGATTTATCCTTTTGGCTCAGCCTCTGGAGTAGCTGGGACAACAGGTGTGAGCCACCACACATGGCTAATTTCTCTCTCTCTCTCTATATATATATTTTGGTGCTGGTCTCAAACTCCTGGCCTTAAGTGATTCTCCCACCTCAAATTGCTAATGTGCTGGGATTACAGGTGTGAGCTACCATGCCCGGCCCTAAAACTCTTCTTTAGAGTGAGTTCTAAAAAGCTTTCACCCTTGGCTCGGCGCCTGTAGCACGGTGGTTATGACGCCAGCCACATACACCGAAGTAGGCAGATTCAAACCCGGCCCAGGCCAGCT
Organism: Otolemur garnettii; assembly: GCF_000181295.1. Classification (NCBI taxonomy): domain Eukaryota; kingdom Metazoa; phylum Chordata; class Mammalia; order Primates; family Galagidae; genus Otolemur; species Otolemur garnettii. The sequence continues at coordinate 3,675,788 of NW_003852472.1, forward strand.
AAACAACAATGACAACTGCAACAATAACATAGTTGGGTGTTGTGGTGGGTGCCTGTAGTCTCACCTACTTGGGAGTCTGAGGCAAGAGAATCACTTAGGCCCAAGAGTTTGAGTTTGCTGCGAGCTGTGATGTCA
>NW_003852472.1:3676231-3693885 GCF_000181295.1 Otolemur garnettii
ACATAGTAAGACTCTGTCTCAAAAAAAAAGAAAAAAATTAAAAAATAAAAATTTTAAATTAAATTTCTTTTTTTAAATAGAGAATATATTTTCATAGTTCATTATCCTAAAGGTGAGGTAGAATATACAGTGAGAAGTCTGCTTTCTGCCTCTGTCTTCCCAGCCCTAGAGTCTTTGTCCCTGGAGACGGCCTATGTTAATGGCTTCCAGTTTATACTTTCTAGACTCTAGAGAGATTCAACACATCTGCAAGCATATTAATTTCTTCATAATCATATTATTTTGTTTCTTGTTTATGTAAATGTTATCACACAGTATTGCTCTTCTTTACCTTGCTAAGAAATTTTAGTGGGCATTATAGGAGGAAAATGCTTTTATTTGAACTAAGTTCCTTGTTTAACATTTCCTACCTCTGACTCGCTTCTTCCTATGTGGCAGTGTGGGGGTTGGACACCAGGATTTCTAATGTTGGAAATGCTGTGACATGCTGTGTCATGTACTCTGTTCAGCTAGAGGCTACGAGTATGTGTTGGAGCCCTCGCCCATCCCACTGCCTCTGGACAGACCTCAGGAGACACGAGTGCTGCAGGTTTCCTGTGGCAGAGCACACTCCCTTGTCCTGACAGACAGCGAGGGAGGTGAGTTGACCTGCTGAAAGTTCATGGAGGGGTGTGGGACCATTTTATTGTGAAATGGAGCCTTGTTGTTGGGCCTGAGTAGCTTGTTTAATTGAGCCACATTCAATTAGTGAAAGTTGGCATTTCCTGAGCAGATCAGTAGGATTGCTCAAGAGAGCTGTATTGGACAGACCTTGCTAAATCTTATGTGCTCTGCTCTCTGTAATTTTTGGAAAATTACAGGTATTTATAAATGTGACAGCGCACCCAGGCAGGGTTATCAAGGCCTACCACCCTGCTGTAAAGTCACTGAGCTGGGCTGTATGGATAGATGTGTTTTTCTGTTGGTACCAAAAGAAGGCTATTTGCTCACACTTTTTCCGAGTGGTGCGGGGCTTTCAAAGTCCAGGTCTCTGGGTGACAACCTCTCCAGATGAGGGGTTATTTCTAGGGTAAGGCCAATGTAACTACATTTTTCAAATTTCATTTGAAAATGGAACAGCTAAGTGTGCTTTATAGGAAAAGACAGTGAAGGTGGTGTTCAGGAGCTCTTTCAAGAGGGAATCTGGCATCAAGGGCAACCTAGTGACAAGTGCAGGGAATCATGTGCTAGTCTCAGAATGTGTAGTTCCCGAGAGGGAGAACTAGGACTCGGGAGGTGGGTCTAGACCCTACATGCTGGTGGGCATGCCCACAGAGGCTGGGAATGTTGGAAAAGGAAACCAAGGAGCACTTAGGGTGAGCTAACTAGGACTAGGACCACTGTTGAGACCCTCTTCCAGACCTGTCATTCTAGGATCTTACGAACCTGTGGAACTTATTTAATTGATGGTGTTCTTTTTAGTCTTCAGTATGGGAAATAATTCTTATGGGCAGTGTGGAAGAAAGGTGGTCGAAGATGAAATTTACAGGTGAGTTCCCAAGAGGATAATCCCTTTCCCATATTATGTAACCACTAAATGTTTCTTGAGTGGTTACCATGTGATAAACCCACAGAGCAGGACAAGGCTTGCTTGAGAGGGAGCTGGGAGGATTTGGCAGAGATGTGGGGAGTGCTGTCCTTTTCCAGGCAGGACTCTGTGTATTGGCTTGGTGGGATGTGATGTTGGCAGATGAGACTGGTTGCTGCATGTAGATTTTCTTTGAATTAATTTTTGTAAGTTAATTGTTTATTTTACCAAATTAATTTTTTAAAATCCCCTTTCACTTCAGTTCTTTTCAGTGTTTAAACAAATTTCCCTCTAGTTCAGTGGTTCTCAACCTTCCTAATGCTACAACCCGTTAATAAAGTTCCTCATGTTGTGGTAACCCCCAACCATAATATTATTTTCGTTGCTACTTCATAACTGTAATTTTGCTACTGTTAAGAGTTGTAATGTAAATATCTGATATGCAAGTTGTATTTAGGTGACTCCTGTGAAAGGGTTGTTCAGCCCCCAAAGGACTCGCAACCCACAGGTTGAGAACCACTGCTCTAGTTCCTTTTATTATGTTGGTAGGTCTAAACATCAGTCTCAGGTCTGGCTGCATATGAAAATCACCTAGGATTTTGTTTTGTTGTTTTACTTTCATGCTCAGGTGTAGTTCTGCCTTGTGTTTGATCTAGAGAGTTCGCTTAACAGTTAGGGTGTACATGTGGGGGTGGACCACCAGTTAGGGGGACCAGGGATGGCCAGACTGCCCAGTGCTTGTCATGACCATATCTCTTGCTTCTCTCCATTTTGCTGCTGGCTGCAGTGAAAGTCATAAAATCCATAGAATGCAGGACTTCGATGGACAGGTGGTCCAGGTAAGAGACATGGGCTGAGAGCTGCTCTTCCTATCTCTGGAAGTGCTTTTAAAACGTTGAAAGTTGGCTGAAGTGATGGCAAATTTGTTGGGGAGGTTTTATGAATTAAGAAATTATTTTAGTAAAAGTTATAGCCTATTTCCTACAAGCCAGGATTTATACTAGGCATTAGGGATGCAAAGTTTCTTAAGATTTGGGGAGATAGGCTCGGCGCCTATGGCTCAACCGGCTAAGGCGCCAGCCACGTACACCTAAGGTGGCGGGTTCGAATCCCCAGCCCGGACCAGCCAAACAACAATGACGGCTGCAACCAAAAAATAGCCGGGCGTTGTGGCGGGCGCCTGTGGTCCCAGCTACTTGGGAGGCGGAGGCAGGAGACTCGCTTGAGCCCAGGAGTTGGAGGTTGCTGTGAGCTGTAATGCCACGGCACTCTACCCAGGGGGAAACCTGAAGCCCCGGCCCAAAAAAAAAAAAAAAAAAAAAAAAAAGATTTGGGGAGATAGGGCTGGGGGAGGTGGTTCATGCCTGTAATCCTAGCACTCTGGCAGGCCATGGCGGGTGCATTGCTTGAGCTCAGGAGTTCAAGACCAGCCCAAGCTGCAGTAAGACCCCATCTCTAACAACAGCCAGGCATTGTGGTGGGTGCTTGTAGTCACAGCTACTTGGGAGACTGAGGCAAGAGAATTGCTTGAGCCCAAGAGTTTGAGGTTGCTATGAGCTATGGTGCCATGGCATTCTACCCAGGGTGACAAAATGAGAATCTGTCTCTAAATAAATAAATAAGACTTGGGGAGAAAGTATTAAATAGGAGGACAGGCTGAGAGCTGGCTGTATCACAGGGTGCTTAGTGCTGTGGTCTTCCAGGCTGGCTGTATCTTGCTCACTATTTTATTCTTATCCCCAGAGCTATGCCTGGCACATGGTAGGTACTTATAACAAATATTTAAATATGCATATGAATGCACACAGAAAGTGTTGTGAAAACACCGAAAGGGGAACTGTCAAGTCTACCAGGGTTGGGATGGAAGGGAGAGAGGGCGTCATGGAGGCAGTGGCAGGGGAGCTTACTGGACAGGCCAGCAGTAGATGATGGGAAAGGTTTTAAGGCAGAGGGAAGGGAGTGGCCTGAAACTTTGATGTATGGAGGGTGTGCAGTTTGTGGCTGGAGTTTAATGTACTTGAGGGGAGTGGTATGAAATAGTCTGAGAGACAGACTGAGAGTGAATGCTACAGGGTCTTAAGGAGTTTAGACTTCATCTTTTGACAGTTGAGGGCAAAGGTTTTAAGCAGAGCAAGTGACATTTAGAAAGATAATTTGGTCATGGTATTGAGTAGAGTTGGGGGAAAAGGTGATGAGGGCCAGTTGAGAAGGGGCAGCTGGGAGAGACATGTAAGGAGAATTGGCAGGCTGTTTGGGTTTGACTGGATGGGTAGGGAGTGAGCTGGAAGGAGGCAAGGAGGATTCAGTAGGCAGTCGAGTGTGTGCTCATGTTCTTAACCCAGGTGGGGAGTTGTAGAGGAATAGCTTTGAGGTTGGGGTGGGCAAGTTGCATTTGGTTCTAAGACTACGTACAGTAGAGTGTGGTGCCTCTTGCACAGGCATCAAAGTAACGTGAATGCGAGTTCAAGTCCCTCCTCCTTTACTTACAACTAAGTGACTAGAGCAAGTTATCAAACTTCTCTGAGATTCAGCTTCTTCCTAGGGGTTTTGGTTATGGACTTGGCACAGTGCCCCTCATAATAAGTGTTCAGTAAGTGATGCTTTTCATTAGGCAGACAGAAAAATAAGTCTGAAACTCAGTAGAGTTGTTGAGACTGCAGTGTAGAGGTGAAAGTTAAGCTATGGGAATGGGTGTGGTCTCCCAAGGTAGTGTGAGGAGTGGGGAGAGAAGAGCGCAGCAGACAGGCCTTGGGGAAAGATGCCAGCACGAAAGGTTACAAGGTAGAGGCTGAGCTCAGACAAGGCAGGGAGCCATCAGAGAGCGGAAGAGAGGGACAGGAGGAAAAGGATTATGGAAGGGTGGTTCCTCAGAGGTATAAGAGGATGGATGGAAGAGCTCTTGCATTTGTCCCCTAGGAGATGTGCCCTTTATTTTAGCAAGAGCAGTTTCAGGAGAGTGGGAAACAAAGTAAGGCTGTGGTGGTTTGGGAAAGAACATGCATTAGAGGCATGTGGGGCAGCCTGCCTGGGCCATCTCTCCGGCTCTCAGGAGTGGTGAGGAATGGTCACTTGGCTCCATTAACTGGGCTCCTGGGGTGCATCACCCTTTCTGTTTGTCTTCTAGGTCGCTTGTGGTCAGGATCATAGTCTGTTCCTAACGGATAAAGGAGAAGTCTATTCTTGCGGATGGGGCGCTGATGGGCAGACAGGTGGTGTACTTCTCACCTCTTTGGGGGCAGGGCAAGCTCATGGCTCATGAAATGTGGGGCTGTGAGCTGGGAGAGCAGTGGTTTATGGTCTGGAACCCACCTGCCTTTGTTTGCCTGTTACCTCTTATTACTTCCTGGTGAATACTCTTCTTTTGCATCCCTCACATCCCCTCACTCTTGGCTCCCACAGAAATGAACCAAGAAAGCATTGAGGTAGCTTTAGCCACTTGAGAGAGTTCTCAGCCTTTCAGCATTGAGAAGAAGCTGAGCCTTTTAAAGAAGAAACAAAAGCCACCTGAAGGAGCTCAATTTTAACTAATTTGAGAAGAATATGATTAAGGGAAGGAGGAATAAGGCACAAGCTTTATCAGCCCTTACATATTTCATCATTTTGGTTTTGTATATTTGTTTCTAAAATCTTAAACCTTTAAGATTTTAGTTTTCTATAAATCCTTTTTTTCCTTTTTTTTTGAGACAGCATCTCAAGCTGTCGCCCTGGGTAGAGTGCTGTGGCATCACAGCTCACAGCAACCTCAAACTCTTGGGCTTAAGTGATTCTCTTGCCTCAGCCTCCTAAGTAGCTGAGACTATAGGCACCTGCCACAGTGCCTGGCTATTTTTTGGTTGTAGTTGTCATTGTTGTTTGGTGGGCCCGGGCTGGATTCGAACCCGCCAGCTCCTATGTATGTGGCTGGCTCCCTAGCCACTTGAGCTATTGGCACTAAACCTATAAATCTTTTCTAACCCTAGCAGTGCATCACACCCTCTTTGTTCACTGTCTTATGTTTTCTCCCAGCCCTTGATCACATGTATATATCTTTAGTGTGTGTGTGTGTGTGTGTGTGTGTTTTTGGCCGGGGCTGGGTTTGAACCCACCACCTCCAGCACAGGGGGCTGGCACCATACCCACTGAGCCACAGGTGCTGACCAGTGTGCTCTTTTAAGAGCTATTCCTACCTCCCTTGTTGATCCAAGGAATTATTACCCATTTTCCCTTTATTTATGCCACAGAGCCTCGCCTACCCAGTGCGACTGTTACCTCTTTGGTTTCAGTCGTCCGTGGTTTACCCTAAGCTTCCACCGCTTAGTCCGGAGTGTTGAAGTAGGGTCTCCCTGAAGAAGCTGGCCAGCCTATCCTCATGAAGAACACCCTTTGAACCCTGCTTGCCGCACCAGAATGTTGCCAACAGGGTCTCATGGAGAAGCGATGTCGCAGAGAATAAACTCGCATATTGCAATTGTATATTTCAGTAAAGGGGTTCACAGCTCACTCAGGCACGTGACAACTTTGTTTTCTCCTGGCTTACTACATAGCCAGGGACCACTGCTTTCTCATGGCAGTTCTTTGTTGCAGTTTTTGGCCGGGGCTGGGTTTGAACCTGCCACCTCTGGCATGTGGGGCCGGCACCCTACTCCTTGAGCCATAGGTGCCTCCCCACATGTATATATCTTTTATATTGTAGTAGTATAATTGTATATACTTGTTTTAAAATTATTTAAATTTACATAAAACATTTTTCATATTGGTATGGTATTTGGAATTATAGTTTTTAATATTTGTCTGATACAGCATCCTATTAATTTACCATAAAGTACTTAATCATCTCCCGGTTGTCAGGGGACATTCTTTTTTGGGGGGGGGGAACCACTGTTGGAGATATTATTCCATTTATCATGTGTGCATATACAGCTTTTTTTCATTTGGATTCTTTCTATTTTTTTTCCAGTTTTTGGCCAGGGTTGGATTTGAACCCGCCACCTCTGGTATATGGGGCCAGCGCCCTACTCCTTTGAGCCACAGGCACTGCCCAACATTTGGATTATTTCCTAAGGATAAATTCTCAGAAGTGGGTCAAAAGATCAATTTATGGTTATTTTTGACAAGGATGGCAAGACTACTCAGTGGAGGAAAAGAGTATTCTTTTAACAGATGGCTCTGGGACAATTGGGTATATCTACATGCAAAAGAATGAAGGTGGACCTCTTACACCATCTATAAAAATTAACTCAAAATTGGCCAAAGATATAAATGTAAAACTATAAAATTCTTAGAAAAAAATGCAGTTGTAAATCTTTGTGACCTTGGATTAAGTTACAGTTTCTTCAGTATGATACCAAAAGCACAAATAACATAAAAAAGAGTAAAATGAACTTCATTAAAATTAAAAATTTCTGTGCACCAAAAGATACTATCAGCTAGCGCTGTGGCTCACACTTGTAATCATAGCACTTTGGGAGGCTGAGGCAGGAAGATTGCCTGAGGCTAGGAGTTTAAGACTACCCTGGGCAACATAGTGAGATCCTGTCTCTACAAAAAATAAAAAATTAGCTGAGCCTGGTGGTATGTGTCTGTAATCCTAGCTACTGGAGAGGCTGAAGCAGGAGTATTGCTTGAGGAGAAGAATTTGAGGTTACAGGGAACTACTGTTCTGCACCCTGGTGACAGAGTGAGTCCCTGTCTCTAAAAAGCAAACAAACAAACAAACCAAAGACATTATTGAGAAAGCAAAAAAATAGCCCACAAAATGGGAGAAATTATTTACCGATTATGCATCTGTTAAGGGTTTAGTAGCTAGAATATATAAATAACAATTCAGTAACAAAGACAACCCAATTAGAAAAATGGGCAAAAGTTTTGTGTAGGCATTTCTCCAAAGAAGATTATACAGGTAGCCAATAAGCACATGAAAGGCACATGCCTCATGGAAAACCGCTATGAGAGACGTCTTTCTACTCCTAGAATAGCTATCATAAAGTAAACAGAAAATAACAAGTGCTGACATTGGAATCCTCAGACATGGCTGGTGGGAACATGAAATGGTGCAGCTGTTGTGTAAAACTGTTTGGCTATTTCTCTAAAAGTTAAATGTAGAATTACCATATGGCTTAACAGTTCGACTCCTAGGCGTGTACCCAAGAGGAAACAAATGTTTACATATGTCTACATAAAAACTTGTACACAAAAGTTCCTAGCATCATTGTTCATAACAGCCAAAAGTAAAAACAACCCACTTGCCCATCACTGATGGAGGAATAAAATGTAGCATAGCCATGCAATGATTTGTATTCAGCTCTGACATGGGAACAAAGTACTGATTCCCTGTACTCTTCCCCCATTCTGTCCCCTTCTCTCTCCATGAGTGAGATCCACTACCCTAAATTTTGTATCTTTTATCCCTTTGTTTGAGGGTAAAAAACTTTACATATACATATTCCTATATTGATTAGTTTTGCTTATTATAGGGGCCATATTATGTATAGTTAACTTTGACTTTGTTTAAACTCAACATAGTTTCTTGAGATTCAGCCATGTTATACGTAGTTTGTTCATTTATTTTTTTTCCTACAGCTGGGATAGCCAGTCCAGCCTGTAACCTGTTTTTTTCCCTTCCAGTTTTCTTTTTATTGTAGTAAAATACATATAACATAAAATTTACCATCTTGACCATGTTTTAGCATACAGTTCAGTGGCATTACGTGCATTCACATTGTTGTGTGGCCATCATTGCCGTCTGTCTCTAAAACTCAGACTCTGTACCATTAAACAATAACTCCCATTTCCTTCCTGTAGCTTCTGGCAGCCACCTTTCCCTACTTTTTGTCTTTAAGAATGTGACTACTTAAAAAACAACAACAATGAATGTGACTGCTTGAGGAACCTCATATAAGTGGGATTATACAATATTTGGCATTTGTGACTGCCTTACTACCCTTAGCATAATGTCCTTGAGGTTCATCTGTGTTGCGGCATGTATCAGAATTTCCTTTCCCCCTTTTTAAAAGTCTTTACTTTTTAGAGCAGTTTTAGATTATAGCAAAATGGGGCAGAAGGCGCAGACATTCCCCTTACAATCCCTGCCTCCACATGCGCGGCCTCCCCATTATCAACATCCCCCATTGGAGCAGTACTTTGTAATACTGATAAACCTGCATTAACACACCATTTTCACCTAGAGTCCATGGTTTACATTAGGGTCCACTCTTGGTGTTGTACATTCTATGGGCTTGAACAAATGTATAATGACATGTGTCTCCCTAAATATCATGCAAAGTAATGTCCCCCTATTATAGTATCATGCACATTCCCCTAAAAACCCTTTACATTCCGTCTGTTCATCCCTCCCTCCCCTCAACCCCTGGTAACCACCGATCTTTACTGTCTCCATGGTTCTGCCTTTTGCAAAATGTCATATAGTTGGAATCATATGGGGTGTTGCCTTCCCAGATAGATTTCTTTCACTCAGTAATGTGCATTTAAATTTCCTCCATGTCTTTTCATGGCTTGATAACTCATTTGTTTTTAGGGCTGAATAATATTGCCTAATGCTGGACAAGATGGCTCATGCCTGTAATCCTAGCATTCTGGGAGGCTGAGGTGGGTGGATTGCCTGAGCTCATGGGTTCAAGACCAGCCTGACCCAGAGACCTCGTCTCTAAAAAACATATCCAGATGTTGTGGTGGGTGCCTGTAGTCCCAGCTATGTAGGAGGCTGAGGCAAGAGAATTGCTTCCGCCCCAAGAGTTTGAGGTTGCTGTGGGCTGTGACACAAGGACACTCAAACCTAGGGTGACTGAGTGAGACTCTGTCTCAAAAAACAAGAAAACCCAAAAAACTCATTGGTTTAAGCAATTCTTCCTGTCTGGCTTCCTGAGTATCTGGAACTACAAGCGTCCACCTTAACATCCAGGTTTTTTATTTTTTTTTATTTTTAGTAGAAACCAAGTCAGGCTGGTCTCAAACTCTTGAGCCCAGGGGATCCTCCTACTTTGGCCTTCCAGAGTGCTAGGATTAAGGTGTGAGCCACCTTGCCCAGCAGTATCTTGTAGTTTTGATTTGCGTTTTCCTAATGTTTAATGATTTTGAGCATCTTTTTATGTGCTCATTGGACATTTGTATATCTTCTTTGGAGAAATGTCTATTCAGGTTTTGTCCATTTTAAAATCAGGTTTTATTGTTGAGTTTTAGAAATTTTCTATGTATTCTAGAATACTAGTAATCCCTTATCAGATATATTATTTACAAGTATTTTCTCCCATTCTGTAGGTTGCCTTTTTACTCTGTTGTGTTTGTCTTGATGCACAAATGTTTTCAATTTGTCTATTTTTTATTTGGTTGCCTATGCCTTTGATATCATATCCTAGAAGTCATTGCCAAATCCATTGTTACGAAGTTTTGCCCCATGTTTTCTTCTAAGAGTTTTATAGTTTTAGCTCTTCTGTTGTATTTAGGGCTTTGATCTATTTTGAGTTGTGCATACCTGTGGAATTAGGTAAAGGTCAGCCTTCAATCTTTTGCATCTGTTTATCCAGTTTTTCCAGCACCATTTGTTGACTAGAGTGTTCTGTTGAAGATCATTTGACCGTATATGTGAATATTTATTTCTGGGCTCTATTCTAATTCCATTGGTCTGTATGTCCATCTTTATGCCAGTACTATACTGTTTTGATCACTGTAGCTTGGTTGTAAGTTTTGAAATCAGAAAATGTGAGTCCTTCAACTTTGTTTTTCTGTTTTTCAAGATTGTTTAACTATTTGGGGTCCCTTGAGATTCCGTATGAATTAGGATGCATTTTTCTGTTTCTGTAAAAAAGCAGTGTGAGGATTTTGATGGGGATTGCATAACAGTGTTAAAGTCTTCCAACCCAGGAACATAGGATGTCTTTCCTTTTATTTTTGTCTTTTAAAATTTCTTTTGGTAGTATTTTCTAGTTTTCATTGTATAAGTCTATGACTTGCTTCGTTAAGTTAATTCCTAAGGGTTTTATTCTCTTTGATGCTATTGTAAATTGTTTCCTTAATTTCCATTTTGGATTGTTCATTGCTAGGGTAAAGAAATGCAATTGATTTTTATGTGTTGATTTTATATCTTGCTACTTTGCTGAATGCAGTTCATTGATTTTTATAGTTGTATGACATTCTGCCATGGACTGTGCTTCAATTTGAATAGACAGATGGTTTATAGCCTTTTGTTAGTAACAAGCAGTGCTGCTATGACCACCTGTATGTCCCCTTATATAAGAGTTTTAGACGCTATAGTGAAGACTCTTGGGGTGAAAATGCTGGGTTATAGTGTATGCATATATATTCAAATTATTGTTTTCTAAAATATTTGTAAGAGGTGACCCTCATATCACTAGGGACTTGTTCAATATAGGCTAGCCAAGGCTTGGTATTGCCTATTTAATGTTTTCTTGCCTCTTTAGAGGGGGTGAAATAATATATCACTGGTTTGAATTTGCATTTTCCTCATTACTACTGAGAATAACTGTATTTTCATATGTTTATTGTCTAAAGTTTTCTTCTCTGAAGAGTACATGGTGTCTTGACCCAGTTTTCTTGGTTTATTTGTCCTTTTCTTACTAATTTTTAGGAATTCTTTACGTATTCTTTTTTTTTTTTTCTTGAGACAGAGTCTTACTATGTTGCCCTCGGTAGAGTGCCGTGGCATCACAGCTCATAGCAACCTCAAACTCTTGGGCTTAAGTGATTCTCTTGCCTCAGCCTCCCAAGTAGCTGAGACTACAGGCGCCCACTACAACGCCCGGCTATTTTTTTGTTGCAGTTGTTTAGCTGCCCTGGGCCGGGTTCAAACCCACCACCTTTGGTGTATGTGGCTGGTGCTGTAACCACCCTGCTAAGGGCGCCAAACCAGCATTCTTTATCAGTCACTATGTTGCACAGTCTTCCAAATTGTGGCTTTTGTTTTTGCCTGTTCATTAGAATTTTTAATTTTAACTGAAATTTTCAATTCTAATTGTTTTCTTTTCAAATTTACCTCCCATTTTCTTAAAGTATTTATTGCTTTTCATTTTTGATAGTCTTGTATTCCTGCTTTTATTTGTAGAAGCGTTGCACATGGAATCATTTTTCATTTTGTGTGTCATACTTCCAGTGTCTAGAGAGTGTAACTTGGTTGTTGGTTAGTTTTGTTGACTTTTACTCACAGTAGCATTTTTCCTTACATGGTTAGTGAATTTTGATTGTAAACTCATATTTTATTGAATTTAATTTGTGGAAGCCCTGGGGATCTAAATTGGAGATGTTCCCTCCAGAGAGAACTTGGATTTGCTTTTGCCTGTTGCTGTGGGGTGCTACCGATCTGATGCTGCCTTGCCCCCCATCTTTTTTTTTTCATTCTTGCCTCAGCCCCCTTTAAGGAGTCCTGGTTCAAAGCATAAGTCTGTGGTTCTGTGTTCTGCTGTGGGCTGCTGCCCAGGGTCACCCCCACACCCCACTGTAGTGCCATATTGATGTTTGTCCTTAGGGCAAGCCCTGTCTTTTCCTCTGCTTGCTGTTAGCCATGCTGTTTTTGGATCACTGTTTTTTGCGTGTGGTGTGGAGGATGGACTGGGCTTTTAGAAATTTCCTTTATTTTCTAGCAAGCCCAGCAGTGAATTAGAAATTATTGTTAAAAAAAGAAAAAAGAAAAGAAGGGCGGTGCTCATAGCTCAGTGGGTAGGGTGCCGGCCACATATGCTGAGGCTGCATAGGAACCTTGCCTAGGTCAACTAAAGCAACAATGACAACTGCAACAAAAAAATAGCTGGGTTATTGTGGCGGGTGCCTGTAGTCCCAGTCACTTGGGAGACTGAGGCAAGAGAATCACTTAAGCACAAGACTTGGAGGTTGCTGTGAGCTATGATGTCACAGCACTCTACAGAGGGCAACATAGTGTCTCAAAAAAAAATTACTTGTAATTTATGCAAAGTCTAATATATTGATTGTGTAGTGATATTTCATCCTGCAAAGTTATCTAACTTGAATCAGTCCTAGAAAATTCCAAGGGTTTTAAAAATATACCAGTTAAAATTATATCCTTTTTCTGCCTCTGAGAAAACATGGAGAAAAAAGTTATATGAGCATGCAGAGGAACAGATTAGGATACTTGTTCTGTGCTTAGGATACTTGTTACTGATACTTGTTCAGTGCTTAAAACTGTGGATGACATAGGAAGTCTGTGTAAGTTTTTGTTAAAAGAATGAATAATTAAAAGTAAATGTTTTCTCCTGTGTTAGGTCTGGGTCACTACAATATCACCAGCGTGCCCACGAAGCTCCAGGGAGACCTTGCGGGAGTGAACATTGTGCAGGTGGCCACCTACGGTGATTGCTGCCTGGCTGTGTCTGCTGATGGAGGCCTCTTTGGTTGGGGAAACTCTGAGTACCGACAGCTGGCTTCTGTCACTGAATCTACACAGGTATGAGGGAAGTATGGAAACATAAAAGTGTTAAGGATGCTTATTAGAGGCTCTCCCAAGTTCTGATAAGTAAATTGTTTAGCTTAACCTGTTGTAAAACAACCTCTTCAAGGTACTGAGTTCTCGGCAATCTCCATGGAGCTTAAAAGCAGGTCAGATTCAAAAGCCATTGTCATCAATAATTACATAAGACAGTACTGGTTTAGATCAGTGTTTTAGGCATGCCTGTATACCCTACCTCATTTTATTTATTTATTTATGTTTTGAGACAGAGCCTCACTTTATTGCCCTTGGTATAGTGCCATGGCATCACAGCTCACAGCAACCTCAAACTCTTGAGTTTGAGCAATTCTCTTGCCTCAGCCTCCTGAGTATCTGGGACTACAGGCGCCTGCCACAACGCCCTTTTAGAGACAAGGTCTCGCTCTGGCTCAGACTGGTCATGAGCTCAGGCAGTACATCTGCCTCAGCCTCCCAGTGTCTTAGGATTACAGGCGTGAGCCACCTCGCCTGGCCAAACTTAGCACTTTGGGAGGCCAAGGCAGAAGGATCACTTGATGCCAGGTGTTCAAGACCAGCCTGGGAAATAGTGAGACCCCATCCCTACCAAAAAAAAAAAAAAAATTAGCCAGGCATGTGCCCACCATGCCTAGCGACATGGAGGGCCACTGCCCCTGGCTGCCCCTGTCTCATTCTCAAAGGGATATGAGGATGTTTGTATAAGTCCCCATAATGTCACATCGTGCCTCTGGTTGCATTATAACATATATGCAGAAAAGTACGCAATGCCTCCTAAGTGTGCACCTTGAGGAAGACACCTGTGTGCCTCCTGCAAGTCACATGCTGGAGTACTAGTGGCATTGCCTTGTGACCTCTCCCCAGCACTGCCCCCTCTTTCTCATCAAAGGAAGCCACTATCGATACAATGCAGTAGGGTTTTTGATATGTTATTAAGGAACATTTCAAATGTAAACAAAAAACCGATTACTGTATAACTAATCTCTTTCCACTTATCACCTCTGTTCAAGAATTCCCTAATAATTGCCAATTTTTTTAATGGAAATATAATTCATATACCATAATTCACTATTTTAAAGTGTACAATTTAGTGGATTTAGTATATTCACAAGTTTGTGCAACTGTTGCCACTCTCTAATTCCAGACCATTTATCACTCTTCCGAAGGGCCCCATATCAGTAACGACCACTTTCATTGCATCTGTAATTCCATCCCCTTCTCTGTCCTGAATTATTTTGAAGCAAATCCCAGATATTGTATTTCATTCAGTAAAGGTTTTAGTATGTCTCAAGGAGTATTTAGGAAACATACTACGTTCCTTAATACGATCACATTTAAATATATATTAATAGATAAAGAACTCAAAGGGAAACTAAAGATTAGCTAATTAAATAAAGAAATGCTTTCTCTGGGGTCTGGCACAGTGACTAAAAGTATGCAGATTTGGCTCTGAGTTCTCTTACAAAGAAGAAAACATGGTGTAAGATAAATAGCAAATAAGGTGTTCAGGAGAAGTACTGTTCTGCCTGATGCCAAGGCCTGAGAAAAATGTATCTCCAACCTTCCTGTAGATTTAATGTCATGCTGTCAATTGCTATGTAACACATGACCCTAAACCTTAGTGATTAAAACAACACACAGGTATCATGTCCCAGTTTCTGTGAGTTGGGAACCTGGGGGTAGCTTAGCAGGGTCTTTTGCTCAGACCCTGAGCCAAAGGCTGTAGTAATCTCAGGGTTTAGCTGGGAAGGATCTGTTCCAAGCTCCTGCTGCTAGTGGTGGCTGGCAGGGGGCAGGCCCTGGTGGACTGTTGGACTGAGGCCCCCTTTCCTTGCTGGAAGCCAGCCATCTGGAAGCTGTTGGCCAGGCCTTCCACGCTTCCTTGCCACGTGGCTTCTCCATGGGGCAACTCACAGCATGGTAGCCGGCTTCACCAGGGCGAGCAAATGAGAGGGCAGAAGAGTGCCAGGAAGGCAGAAGCCAGCATTTCATAATTTAATCTCAGAAGTGACATCCATCTTGTCACTGTTGGTGGAATTCTGTTCCTTAGAAGCAAGTCACTAGATCCAGCTTACACACAAGGGGTAGGGATTACCTCTGAGAGTGAATAACTGGAGATGGGATCACTGGGAACCATTTTACCACAACCTGGGTTTTTAGAGATTACATTTATTTATTTATTTTTAAAAATGGATTCCATCTTGATTTCTTCTCATGGCCTGAGCCTCCTCTTGTCATTGACCCCTGTGGTATTTCCAGCGGCTGTTTGTAGAGCATTTCCCAGTGTGTGCTGAGGGTGCCATGCCAAAGCAGAGTTAAGCAGAGATGCTCTATAAGCCCCGCAGTTGGTCCAGGTCCCAGCTCTGACATCCTTGCTTCATGGAGGCAAGATCTTCCAGGCCAGCAAGCCCCTTTGTTCCTTTAGAGTCAACTAAGGGATGGTTCTTTTTCAGCTGTCTCCATTTGAAAGTGAGTCTGTGGAGCAGGCATCCTCAAACTACGACCCGCGGGCCATATGCGGCCTGCCGAGGACATTTGTCTGGCCTACCGGGTGTTTTTGCCACTGCTACCTGTCCTGCTTAGCAGCTGACTTGTCCCGGGGCCTGCAGTCTGGCCTGCCAAAGGTCTGAGGGACAGTGAACTGGCCCCCTGTTTAAAAAGTTTGAGGACCCCTGCTGTAGAGATTCAAGACTGTCACTGAGGAACTTAAAATCTGTCTTTCTAAAGTAATTTCTCAGCAGAATTGTTGAGACCAAGTCCTGCTGGAAAGCTAAGTGTGCCATGCGTTCCCCCTCCAAGCCTCTGACCCTTCCATCTCTCTCTCAGCAGATCGCGCTTCCAGTGTAATAGACAGCTGCCATCTGTTTGTGTGCACTGGGTGTCCTACACACTTCTGTGTCCGTATCCACCTTGGGCGTGCTCCCTTTGTAACCATGGAGGAAACATACACAAAAGGGAGCTAGCTCCATTTGAGGCCTTGGATCCTTCGCACAAGATCCTTTCTGAGAACCTTACTCCATCTGTGGGGCCTTCTCTCTCATCATTTCAACCTCTCCCTCTGCTGGTTTCTGGCTGGCAGCCTTTGTACCTCCCTTGTGCGTCTCCCACCCGAACAAGCCTTATCCAGACTCCTTCATCTCCCCTGACCCCGTGTCAGGTTCTCTGTCACACTCTCAGAGGCCCTTGAACTTTCCTTCATTGTATTTAACACAAATGTAATTTTGTATTAATTTTACTTGACATCTGCCTCTTCTGCTAGGCTAGAATTCTCTAAGAGTGGAAACCAGATCTCTTTTGCTCCCTCTTGTACTCCCAGCACCTAGCATGATGCTTAGCCCACATTAGATGTTCAGGACATATTTGTGGAGTGAAGGAATGAAGTGGGGCTTACTACTCTGTACTTAAGTCCAGAGTGCTGCCTGGTCCCCACCTCTTTGCTTTTCTAACAGTGTGGCCCCTTTCTTTGATTCAGGTGAATGTGCCCCGGTGCTTACCCTTCTCAGGAGTGGGGAAGGTGCGGCAGGCTGCATGTGGTGGTACAGGCTGTGCTGTGCTCAATGGTGAGGCCTCTTCTGGCAGCTCATTGGGAAGCTGTAACTAGTTTGGTTGGGGGGAGTGGCCAGTGTCCATTGGATTCACAGATTGTAGACCTCAGCCTAGAGAAGGGAACGTGTCATGGGAAGATCTAGTTGGATGGAGTTCAATAATTACAGAGTAAGGGTGAAATTCTTGATAGAAGGATAACAGCTTGTGATTTATAAAGACAGACAGAAACAGAGCTTAGTCATACTCTTGCAGACTTCTGGAGTGGAGAATGAAAACTACTTTATCCTCCTCACTCAGCCTGGCTAGCGACTCCAGCTCTGCCTTCTCCAGCCAAGAAATAAAAGGCAGATGGGAGAAGAGCCTCAGAGTTTGGAAACTGAGATCGGTGCCCTTGGGATTAAATGTCTGGCACCACTGATGAATATTAAACTTTTTATAACTGAAAAACTATTTCCAAGGGTTTTAAGAATCGGGGCAGAAACTATTTATGTGTTTTTGGCTCAGTCTTCTGATCAGTGTGCAACTTAAAGCTGTCAGTAGGGGAAAAACCGTCCTCGAGTTCTCTGTGCTGGGTTTTCTGGCTGGTTGATAGACTGGTCCCTTCCAGGTTATGCTCAAGATGTGGGAAGTTTGCATTCTGAGATGGGTTAGCTGGCTAGACAGACTCCACAAGCAAAAATTTGAGTGGGGAGAGGGAATTAGTTTAAATCTCTGTTAGCATGTTCCTGCCAAGCAAGGAAGAGAAGAAAAAAAATCTGTGTGGATATAATGAATCTTGATGGTACAGTTTGAATTTCTGGTGAGGGAGGGCTCTCTTTGGATTGACTTACTAACCGTTGCTTTTCCTGTAATGTAGGGGAAGGACATGTTTTTGTCTGGGGATATGGAATTCTTGGGAAAGGACCAAACCTGGTGGAAACTGCTCTTCCAGAAATGATTCCACCCACTCTCTTTGGCTTGACGGAGTTCAACCCAGAAGTCCGGGTTTCCCACATTCGATGTGGACTCAGCCACTTTGCAGCACTTACCAGTAAGTGACCAGGCCCTGACAGCCCCAGAGTAGGAGTGGCAGAAACTCAGTCTTTTAGCTATAACCCCAAACTGTGGGCAGCTCTC
>NW_003852472.1:3693941-3699563 GCF_000181295.1 Otolemur garnettii
TAAAGAGGGTGGCTGATCTAGAAGTTGTTTGGCTTGAGGTTATATAATGTGTGGCCTTTCCTCATCCTGGAGTTTTGTTTTTGGTTCGTTTGGTCAGTGGTTAGGTTAATGTGAAAATGAAGATTCTCAGGAGAGCACCCACTGGTAGTAAGAGGAGGGGACCTTGACTATGTCGGGGCACTGGAGAAAACCAGCAGAGGTTTGGCGAATTGACAGGTGGGCAGTAAGGAAATGATTGTGTGGGGCCTAATCCCATTCCCTGGCCACTCCCAAAACCGTGATCTGACCCAGGGACATGGGATGGCAAGAGGCAAACTCTGTCCTATGGCTTTATGGAGGTAAATCTACCAATTTCTCCAAAGTGCTGGGGGAGAAAATGATGAAAGGGAAGGCTGAGGTGGAGGTTTTCTTAAAGACTTGCCAAATTACAAAGCCACAGAATATCCAGTTACTCTCCAGGCCTCTAGAATGTGTGCTTTTCCTTCATCACATCTCTTAGTCCACAGTTACTATCAGTTCCATTTGCTGCTTTTTATTTGACTTGAATAGTAAAACTGTACTAAGTTAATTTCATTTTGTGCTTCTCACGTAAACTAGTTATTCCCTTACAATTAGGAGATCTCTCTATCCAACGGCAAGTGATTCTTTTGTAAACACATGGCCCGGGACAGTCAGTTTGGCTTGTTCTTGTTTGTGTTCTCGGGCCTCATGCTTCCGTGAGGACTGTTGCAGACGCCTGCCTCTGTATCAGCATCCTACCTGCTGTTCACTTACTGTCTTGAGTTCCAGACTTTGGGGGGCCTTCAGACTGGCTGGCTGGAGCCGGGGTGGTGGTGGTAGGAGTTTTGTCACCTCTGAGAGTACTGATGCACTAAGTGGAGGCAGCAAGAACGAAGAATTCCCTACCCTGCTGCACCAGCACAGCTACCTCCCAGATGAGTCCAGGACTCGTGAATTTTTTTGATTTAGCAAGTAAGAGTCATATGGATTGATTCTGGGGACAATAAATATTTACTTTCCAGAATATTCTAAGGCTTAACCTACATGTGAAGTCAACTGTTTGGAAATCTGTGTGAAGCATTTGACTAGAGTAGACTCTTCTCTGTTTGCTATCATGCCATGTAGCTAATTCAGGTCACACTGTAATGAAATCCTTCTCCAGATTTCCCCCATGGCCCAACAGCCATCCTCTAGGTCAGGTTCTCAACCTGTGGGTCGTGACCCCTTTGTAACAATGAACATGCATCGTGGCATTAGGAAGGTTGAGAACCACTGCTCTAGATAGATGTTACAGTCCCTCAGTAGAAGGAGCATCAGAGTTTGGTTTGTTCTGGTTTGTTTAAACCATGGTTAGCTAACATATCTGAGAGTCATATCAAATTGTTCTGTTAAGAACGTACGACGTCAGTGTGGAGGGCAAGGAGGATGGCCAGAACCACAGAGGCTATGACAGCTTGAAACAGGATTCCTATTTCATCGGCTCAGGTTGTTGTAGTCCTGGTGCCTTCAGGTTGTGTCCTCTGCCTCCTGTGACCCAGCTTTTTGCCTGATCGCCAGTATTGAAATGAGGCTCGGTGCTGGGGATTGCCCGAGCTGTGTAGCTGGGGTCCTGTCCGGAGGTGGGCTCTGAGAGTGCCCTGAGCAGCACCCTCCTTGAGGCAGCACTTCCAGGGCCCTGGTCTAGATTCTCCCTGCTGGGCTGTCCTCTTATAACAGCACCCTGTCTTTTTCCTTCATGACACTTTTTAAACAATTTGTAATCATGAATTTGTTGGTTAATCATTTTTATTTCTAGCTCTTTGACTAAATCAAGTCCCATGAAGGACAGGACCCATGTCCATTTAGTCACCATCCTGTGTCTGTTCCTAGAACACAGATATAGAGCCAGCACAAACAGGCTCTCAGGAACTAGATGTCATTTGACTGAATGTTCCTGAGAAGTGGAACCCAAAGAAGGAATGACAAACCATTCATTTTACTTCTCACTATCAAGATAGGAAGCGCAAGGCTTTGTGGAGGGCAGTTTGGTCAGACTGTGGTGGGGGCTGGGCCTGAGTGACAGGCGGTGTGTGCAGGAGCCACCTCCACCTCCACCTCCACCTCCAGCTCCATGCATGAGCTCATCTCCCATGTGGAGGGACACAGTGCAAGTCTTGGGCTTGGATGTGGTTTTGGTATGGGGGCAGGATCTAAAATACTTTTCCCTTCAAAAGAAAGCATTAATATCTGGTAAAAATTGTAGTTTAACAGTGGACTTTGTTTGCACCTGGTTCCAGCCAACCTGTTCTCTTTTTTTTTGAGACAGAGCCTCAAGCTGTCCCCCTGGGTAGAGTGCCGTGGCATCACAGCTCACAGCAACCTTCAACTCCTGGGCTCAAGCGAGTCTACTGTCTCACCCTCCCAAGTAGCTGGGACCAAGGTGCCCGCCACAACGCCTGGCAATTTTTTGGTTGCAGCCGTCATTGTTGTTTGGTGGGCCCAGGCTTCGAACTCGCCACCTTAGGTGTATGTGGCTGGCACCTTAGCTGCTTGAGCCACAGGTGCCGAGCCCCAACCTGTTCTCATGACCCGTCCTCTTCTCAGAAACTTATTCTTTGCATAGCCTCAACCAAGCCACTATTTTCCTTTCTTTGCAGACAAAGGAGAGCTGTTTGTGTGGGGCAAGAACATCCGAGGATGCCTGGGGATTGGTCGCCTGGAAGACCAGTATTTCCCATGGAGGGTAAGGCTGGCCTGGGCAGGCTTGAGGGTATGTCGCAGTAAGTGCTCAGTATGCAATCATGTTAGGACCAGGGTCACACAACATGCTCCCCTTTCTGGGTCATGGCCGCCCTCCTGCTGTGGTGTGTTCTGCCACTACACACTGCCATGGCACATGGGGAGACTCCTGGATGGTGGCAGTGGCGCAGTAAATCCCGCACCAGGCCCTCAGGGCTCTCTGTCTTCACTCCAGTGGTGAGACAGGTTCTCCTGGGGCCTGTGGAGTGAGAGGTAATAGCTCACTCAAAGGTCTGTTCCTGTGAGAAGTCTCATGAGAGGTGGCGCCTATAGCTCAGTGGGTAGGGCATCAGCCATATACACCAAGGCTGCCACCAGCCTGAACCCAGCCAGGGCCAGCTAAAATAATGACAACTGCAACAAAAAAATAGCTAGACATTGTGGTAGGCGCCTGTAGTCCCAGCTACTTGGGAGGCTGAGGCAAGAGAATCGCTTAAGCCTAAGAGTTTGAGGTTGCTGTGAGCTGTGATGCCATAGCACTCTATCGAGGGCAACAATGAAACTCTGTCTCAAAAAAAAAAAAAAAGCCCCATGAGAGACTGTCCCTGGGAGGTGGAGCAGGAAAACCAAGGCACAAGTGTTGTATCAGCAAGCCCAGGCTCCAAGAGGCTCCAAAGGGTGAGGTATTTGAAGAAGTCAGCAAGCCAGGAGCTGTTTATGGAGGCCCATGTCAGGGAATGCTTTACAACGCAGGATGTTTAATATTTAGATTGCCTCTCGACAGCCACCAAGTGAAAAAATAAAGGGTCTTCTTAGGGGGCAGTGTGCAATTAGACAAAAAGGCTTATTTTAGAATTAAAGGGGAAAAAGAATCTTTTTTAAATTGTAGTTTGTCTCAGTAATATTTAGTAGTCCTTCAAGTTGTACTAAAAAAAAGAGGGTTTTTTTTTTTTTTAGTACAGAACATTGTTCATGGTACAAAAAATGTATTATGAAAAATGTCTCCTACCGTTGTTCCAGATGCAGCACAGGTGCTCATTTCTTATCCTCTTGTCCGAGTGATAGTCTCTGCAGAGCGATGTGTGCATGTGCACGTTTGAGTACATGCATGTGTGTGCATGTGTGAAGGTGTGTGCATAAGTACTTTATTAGAAAGCAGGATTTTAATAATGTCTTTAGAATTTATGAAAAGCATTTTATAAAAACACTTATAAAAATGCAAAAGAAATACTTGATTTGAAAAAAATTAAGATTCTATTTGTGAAGAACCCACTGCGATATGACTTGAAGCACTCGGTGTTTAGGGACTGTGTTGGTCCTCCCCTTGGCTGCTGCCTCTCCTGGATCTCTGTGGACTCAGCTGGCTTTGACTCCTTTGATCCTGCCTCTCTTGGATCTCTGTGGACTCAGCAGGCTTTTGACTCAGTGCCTGTGGCTCAGTGGGTAGGGCGCCGGCCCTATATACCGAGGGTGGCAGGTTCAAACCCGGCCCTGGCCAAACTGCAACAAGAAATAGCCAGTCATTGTGGTGGGCACCTGTAGTCCCAGCTGCTTGGGAGGCTGAGGCAAGAGAATAGCTTAAGCCCAGCCCAGGAGTTGGAGGTTGCTATGAGATGTGACACCATAGCACTCTACGAGGGTGATAAAGTGAGACTCTGTCTCTAAAAAAAAAAAAAAGAAAAAGAAAAAAAAACCTGTCAGTGGAGGCTCTAAGACAGTGGTTCTCAACCTTCCTAATGCTGCGACCCTTTAATACAGTTCCTGTGGGTCACAACCCACAGGTTGAGAACTGCTGCGAGAACAAGTTGAAATGGAGACTTTAAACTTGTTGAGAAAAAATGTTTGTACAGTAGAGTTGTTCCCAAGGTGTTTGGTGCTTGTCAGTCTGTTCCAGAGCCTGAAAATGTCGTCGTCTGTGAGGAAGGGACAGTCAGGCACCAGGCAGTGGGCAGCGCACCAATACTTTAAATGCACTACTTGTTTTCTTGGTAATCGCTCCTGCTCTCTCTTCACCTTTCCTTTTAACAAGGACTTCTTTTTGTGGGGAAGCTCAGGAAAGCAGCTTGGTTTTAGATGAATGAACACTGAGAAAGGCCTCTCCACCTGCCCTCACTTCTCCATATCAGAATGTAGATCAGTCTGAAGTCTGACCTGGCCCTTTCGCCTGCTGTGGCGCCTGTGTGGGCCAGGAGCAGAGGCTGCTAGAGCCTGAGGCAACTCAAGGCTCCTGTCCAGCCTGCTTGCTCTGACTCCTCATGAACAAGTGTCCTTCCCCACATTTGTACCATCAGGGAAAGGGCACTCTAGCCTGTCCCTGTGAAGGCTGCACGTGATGCCAAACACTGTCTTCCCCGTTGCCCAACTGGTGAGCGCTAAGTATTTGTGTAAAGGAGTGGGCTTGTCCCTTTACCCCCTTTTGGTTGGAGAGTGGGAAGATTGGGTGCAGAAAAGGTAGGATTGTGGCAGTAGCCTGGCTTGGATCCACCTGTGGAGTCCAGTTTCTTCTGCTCTACTCACTTTTAAAAAAATTACAGGTGGCTGGGTGTGGTGGGTCACGCCTGTGATCCTAGCACTCTGGGAAGCTGAGGCAGGTGGAGCTCAGGAGTTCGAGACCAGCCTGAACTAGAGGGAGACCCTGTCTCTAAAAATAGCTGAGTGTTGTGGTGGGTGCCTGTAGTCACAGCTACTCAGGAGACTGAGGCAAGAGGATTGCTCAAGCCAAGAGTTTGAGGTTGCTGTGAGCTACGTTGACCCCATCACATTCTACCAGGCAACACAGTGAGACTCTGTCTTAAAAAAAAGAAAATTACAGGTGATTTTTACTTTTTAAGTAATCCTCGATGAGGGATATATCATATCATTTAGAAAGTATTTCAGAAAAGAAAAAAAGGTATAGCTTTATTT
>NW_003852472.1:3699905-3707685 GCF_000181295.1 Otolemur garnettii
AAGATCTTCCTGCCTTAGCCTCCCTGGTAGCTGGGACCAGCCTCCCTGGTAGCTGGGACCACAGCCACATGCTACAATGCCCAGATAATTAAAAAAAATCTTTTAGAGACAGGGGTCTTGCTATGTTGCCTGGGTTGGTGTTGAATACTTGGCCTGAAGTAATCCTCCTTTGTGGGCTTCCCAAAGTGGTAGGATTACAAAGTGAGCCTCCTCACCTGACAACAGATAGGTCCAGCTTTTAAGATAGTGGTGTTTTCACTGTAGCTCACCTCCCTTAAGAGAGCCTGAAGCTGGAGAGAAGGCAGAATGCAGAGTGGAGGAGTATTTGGCCAGCCTTTGCCTGGTCTTTCAGGACACTCTGACCTAAACAGGAGACCACTGGCCTGGGATAGGCTCTGAAGGGGTTTTGAATGACCTTTCCCCTCCCAGGGAGCACACTTGGCACTCACAAAACTTCATAGCCTTACTGCCTGGGAGGCAGAGCATGGACAGTGTGCAGGGCACTTTGGATTTGTTCCCTCCCTTTGAGGGTCGGGCTCTCCGCAGTGTGCACAAGTGGACTTTGTGAGTCGAAAGGGGCTTGCCCCAAATCTCACGGCCCCTGAGTGGGTATGATTTGAACCGGGCCTTTGCCTGCAGACCACTTTCATTCCTGCTGTGTCCCCTGGGTCAAGACTAATAGAGTTTGGGGCATAAGCTGGGAAACCCCCAGACTCCTGGCCTCCTCTGGCCATTGAGTAGCCCCAGGTTCTACCTGGTTGTGACAGTGTAGGAAAGTAGTGCAGCTTACAAGCTGGGCACTCTGTGGAGCACAGCTGGGCCCTGAGCTGCCTCCCTTTATCACAGTTCACTCTCTGTTGCCATGACGGACTCACAGCTCTGGTTCAGTGCCCCTCCAGCTGTTCCTCTGCCTTTTACCTGGTGGGCGTTTGTTTCAGGAGCTAGTAATTGTGGAGAGAGATGCTATTAAGCTGATTCTGCTCAGACTTTTAAAAGAGTTACTCAGGCTAAATGTGGTTCTGGTTTTTGGAACTGCTTTCCTGTGCAGCAAAGTTGTGAACATAAATTGGTTTAGAATAGAAGTTCCTTTTAACCTTGACTAGGACAAAAATAAAACATGGCTGAGGGCAGTGTTCTCTTGGACTCAGCTCAGAGGCTGTGTGGGAGCTCTAGCCAGGGGGCGCTGGAGCCTCGGGGAGCTGCCGCTGCTCCCCAGAGAGGCTCTCAGGGGCCCCAGGCTAAGATCCTTGTCCTGGCAAGTGACCCAAGGCAAATGGTTTACTCTGCTTTGGGCCCTAATGGCCAGAACACTGGGGGGACAGGGACAGAAGTGCTAAGTGCAGCAGTTTGGCACAGATTTAGTGAGGAGAGTGGCAGTTTCCCAGGAAAGGTAAATAAAGTGCTCTCTAATGGCTGGAAGGTTGCTAAGAACTCATCTGGACCCTGCCTCCAGAGGCAGTGTGTTTTCTGCTGCTTCCATGGCCAGCCTGGAACGCTTTCTGCATCTACGTGCCTTTGGGATTAACTGGGTCACTACTTCTTGTTTGTTTAGTGATTTCTGTAATAGTTTCTGCTAGAGACGTTTGTTTAGAGAGGGGAGTATGGTATGACTCGGTTTTTCGCATCCATTTGTCTGTGGCCAGGAGTCTTCTAATGGTCTTGTCTCCCCAACATAGACACAAAGCTCGGGGTCAGTGCGTGCTGCCTGTGTGCTTTTTGGCTGGGCCATCTGGATTAGGCATTTCCCTCTTAAGCCTAGTAAACTCCACAGGCTGTGACAGATCCCCTTTCCAGCTGTCACACTCACTGCCTGGTTGATTGTGGCCATCAGGGAAGGATGGTCAAATTCAGATCTGGTCAGCAGAAGTGGTGTCAGCATCCTGGCAAGGGTCTACGGGCAAACCATGAGGGGGCATCATTGATTAAGAAAGAATAAGACCTGGGCGGTGCCTGTGGCTCAGTGAGTAGGGTGCCGGCTCCATGTACCGCGGGTGACAGTTTCGAACCCAGCCCCGGCCAAACTGCAACAAAAAAATAGCCAGGCGTTGTGGTGGACATCTGTAGTCCCAGGTACTTGGGAGGTTGAGGCAGGAGAATCGCTTGAGCCCAAGAGCTGGAGGTTCCTGTGAGCTGTGACCCCATGGCACAAAGTGAGACTCTTATCTCTTAAAAAAAAAAAAAGAAAGAATAAGACCTGTGTCTGCTCTTCTTTGCATTAAGAACCTCTGGAAGGATAATAAAAACTAGTTAAAAGTAGTTTCCAGTTCAGAGGCAGGTGGAGACTGGGACAGATGATGGTAGGGGTGGTGGTATTAAAGGTATTCAATACCTTTTTATTCTTTTTCACTGAATGTCCTTTTGTATTATCTAATAATAATAATAAACAAGAACCAGAATGAAAATTTCCCCTTTTCTGGACAGCTGGCTGGCCTTGTGGCTCTGGGCACACCTGGAATGTTTGGGGCGTCCATTTCTTTTTTTTTTTTGGTTGCAGCCGTCATTGTTCTTTGGCAGGCCTGGGCTGGATTTGAACCCGCCACCTTGGGTGTACGTGGCTGACGCCTTAGCCTCTTGAGCCATAGGCGCTGAGCCAGGGGCATCCATTTCTAAGGTGATGCTATAAAACAGCTGGCACCCTTTTTAAGGCAGACAGGCTTATGCTGCCTGATGTGAACAAAGCTGTCTTCTTGTTCCCTTGAGGGCTGAGCCTGCCTGTGATGACAACAAGGTCCTTCTGAGACATAGTTGTGCTGTTCTCTGAAATGGCTGTGACTTGGGACACAGCCTCCCTGTGTCTGAAGGGGACTGAAACACTGGGCCAGGGGGGCAGTGGAAGAGAAAGGCAAGAGAAAGGTTTCTTGAGCTTCCTATTGAGCCAAGGTGGTGACTCTAGGAAAGGTGTCACTGAATGTCCAGCTTACAGAGCAGGAGCCTGGCAGGTCACATTCAGAGAAGTAGCCTCTGTGGGACATGTGTATTCCAGCACAGGGCACACAGGTCTGTGTCCTTGCCCAGAGCGGTCTGAGGGCTGGACTTGAACAGTGATGGCTACTGTCATAATGGAGCCTGCTTGGTCCGTTAACACATCACACATCCCCGTTCTTAGGGGAGGGAGTCGAGGCTCAGACAGAGTTAGAGGCAGACCTAAGAGGCAGGGCCCAGATTGGGCTGACTCTGCTGCTCCCCTGTGTGCTGTCTTCCCCTCATGGTGTTCTGGGCCTTATTTTTCAGGTGACGATGCCTGGGGAGCCTGTGGATGTTGCATGCGGTGTGGATCACATGGTGACACTGGCCAAGTCATTCATCTGAATCTCCTGCCTGACCTGCTGGAGTCTGGCCCTGGCCTCAGAACCACTCCGACTGCTTAGAGGCAGGCACATGAATGCCCAGCTTGGATTCCTGTTTGGTGGCAGAAGGGGATGAGGACCCTTTGTGGAGTGTGGCACTTGGTGGGCATGTACAGAGAGCATCTGGGACAAGGTCCCAAACTCAGCTGAGGATAAGACCTACTGAATTCAGCACAGGACACTGCCTTTGTGGGCCGGGCTCCTGAGATGCTGGGATGGCCTGGGGTGGGGAGATGATTTACACATCTCAACTGTCTTCAGGTAACATGGGGCAGCTTCTGGTATAACCTTTGACCCAAGACACCAGTCTTAGGAAAGCTTAGCCTTCATGGCATAACGTTTTGCACTGTCTTACAGGGGACCCTGATAGAATGTAGCACTGAGGCTGGTGTCTCTTTCCCCTTGTCACGGCAGGCCCCTTGGTTTGTGTCTGGCAGGCTGTATTTGTGCCTCAGGCTGAGCCTTGGTTGTAGCTGAGGGAGCCAGGCTGGCTTTAGCCAAGTTGGTCTACTCACAGCCCTTTCAGGTCAGCTACCGCACCGCAAGCTTACTGGTAGGACACAAGCCAGCAGCCTGAAATACCTCAGACTAGGATTCTCCATGGAGCTGCCAGTGCACACCAGCCTGTCACTCAACGGGGCCCGTGGCTATCTTCAGCCTGTGACCATCTCACTGCTGGGCTTAGAAAAGTTGAAAAGCCCCTCAGGAAGATTGAGGCCAAATTCTCGTGGGCTGAGGGCGGTGAACATGTCCACAAAGGCTTGGCTGCAGTGCCAGCCTTGGAGAAGAAAGATTCGGGGATTGTGAAAAGCATTTGATTTAGTAGCATGACTTGTCTTTTCCTTTAAAAACATCTTTTAAAGATCTCTTTGGAATAAAGTCTATTCTCTGCCTTTTGATTTTTAAGAACTGAAGAGGTCCTTTTATGATTTGACTTGATCATTTAGAGATTAGCTTTGAAAAACAAGGCTTTTGATAAAGGGGCCAGTGAAAAATACTTCAGAAGACAGTCTGCTTGAAAAATATTTTCTGAACAGATTGTACTCTCCTAGTTCAGTTGGGAGAAAATATCTGGTGCTCATGTCACTAACTGGGATGTCACCTGCTGCCCACCTGGAGGAGGAGCCATTCCAGTTACACCTTCACTCAGCACTTGGTGTGTAACCCTTAGGTGCCAGGTACATTCATCATGCTGGGCATGTGGTGACAAGCACCCGTGCCCTGTGAGTCATCCATTCCAGGGAGAGAAGCCGATGATGACCAGTAAACTGCGAGGTGGGCTGGGGAAAGAAATGAAGAAGAGGGGTGGAGATGTTGGAAGGGCTGCGCTTTAAAGTACGATGACCACCACGAAGAGGGTGTCCTTGCCACAGTCTGGGTGTCTGGGGGAGCAGCCCTCTTATGGCCCCTGGGCCATAAGTGCAATTCTTAGATTTATTCCTAAGTTTACTAAAGTTTTTTTCATAAACTTGAAATAGAAATTGAGAACAGTGTGTCACTTTCCTTCCTGAAACTTCTGGGTGGGCCCCACAGTGAAGAAGGGTAATGTGACCTCAGTGAAATACGAGCCATGTCACGCATACTGAGTTACAGAGTGTGAGTGTCGCAGTAGATCAGGCCTGGGTCACAGCTGCTGGGGCTCAGGATGGGAGGTGACGATGGGTGATAGAGGGTCTCTGGAGAAGGTGAGTTTTTAAACCACCCACCCAGGCCAGGCACAGTGGCTCATGCCTATAATCCCAATACTCTGGGAGGCCAGGGCAGGTGGATTGCCTGATTCAGGAGTTCAGAACCAGCCTGAGCAAGAGTGGGACCCTCTGTCTACTAAAAACAGAAAAACTAGCCAGGCGTTGTGGTAGGCACCTGTAGTCCCAGCTACTTGGCAAGAGGATTTCTTAAGCCCAAGAGTTTGAGGTTGCTGCGAGCTGCTATGGTGCCACAGCACTTTACCTAGGGTGACAGTTTTTTTTTATGTCTCATAAAAAAACATAAACCATTCACAAAATGGCAACCAAGATGCAGAGCCAATAACGATCTTGCCTTTGGACATAGCAAACTGTATAAAAAGGTACATCTTGGATTTGTTTTGAAACTGTTTCTTTCAGCTGGGCTTGGTCTGCCTGGAGGGGCCGTTCAGCTATGCCCTTTTGGTCATGAGGGCTCCTGGTAGAGCTTCCCTGCCACAGGCCCTGTCTTCAGGTGTCATGTGTGCTCTCCTTGTTCCCCAGCCCCTCCCAGCACTTGCCTGCTGTCAGCTTGGTTGCTGGGCTTCGACACTGTGCTCTTGGGAAAGCAGTGTTTGCCCAATGCTGGTCTGCTCTCACTTTAGTGGGCACGTGAATGGTTCCCTGGGTGCAGTGAGCCTCTTGCTAATTCTGATGTGTCTTCTGGTCATTCACTGTCTTTACACCCAGACTCTGTTCCTGTAGAAGTGCCAAGTGGAAGGTGGAGTACACCCAGGTATTAGTCCCTGGGCTACCACCATCTCCCTGCCAGAGTGGTTTGCAAGATGCAGGGACCGCCATCTCTGTTCTCTTTGCCCCTGCCAGATGTGCTGCAGACCACTGTGCTGCAGTGATTTCTGGGGGCTTGGGAGGGCTCTCACTGGCATGAAAAACCTCAATCAGCTAATAAAAGTGTGTCCTTCCTGTAAGATTGTCAGCCTCAAAAGAAGCCTGTCACAACTGTTCTTGTTTCTTGAGTGTATGGTTGGCCCATATTTTTCATTAATTCAGGAAATACTTAGGTACCTACTGTTTCGTGTGACAAAAGTTGAATCCTGAAAAATATGAAATAAAGAGAACACTCCAGCTTAGCACAGCAGGTTGCAGTCTGGCCGAGTGCCCACACTTCTCTAGCCATCTGTCCTGTGCCAACCCCAGAGGGGAGCCGGGCCCCCTCCTGAACAGCAGCAGGGGGTTGCTCAAACCGTTCTGAGGGCCATTCTTGCAGTCTGTGGCCCCAGTGCTCGTCCATTGTCCCCGTGTAATCATTCAGCCTGACAGGAGGACCCTTTGAATTGGCCTTGAGGACAGCACCCAGCACTGGCATGGTCTGAGGCAGCCACCTGTACCAGGCCCTGTCCTCCCTGTGACTGTGAACTCATCCCTGCCCCCAAGGACCTCACACCTGCCTTTCTCACTGAGAGACTCAGTGAGCTTGAGCTGGAAACAATGTTTGGGGTCTGTCAAGCTGTGCTTTTCTCACATCTGGGGCCACACTGAGGTGTACCCTTAACAGTTTAAAAGGATAAACCCAGATACCATTGTCGCTTCAAACCAGGACTCACTTAGGAGAAAACGTGAGGTGAAGTTGGGCTAGGTGGTCAAGGCGTGGCATCACTGATGTGGTTGTAGGTAGCAGCTGAGTGCCTAGAGGCCAGAGTAGTAGGGTACTTGAAGCCAGGCCCATCAGAAAGGTGCCCCTTTCAAGTCCCTGCCTTGGGGACTAAAGCTAAATGTGCTCAGTACACCAGCAGTGAGCTGGCTCCACAGCTGAGGTGGGACATATTGAAGAGGAAGGATGGGAGTGACGGGCTGTACACTCTAAGCCCTGCTGCTCTGTGTGTTCATTCAGGCTGCTGCCTCTGATGAGGGTGGCTTCAAAATGGAGAAATCAAGGTGGGGCCCCTCCCTGCAAGGACACAGAGTTTGTGACAAGGACTTTGGGATTCCATTTGGGCAGAGCCTACCCCTTAACCCTGGGGTTCTCAGCCAATAGAATCATCTGGGGGCTTTAAAAAATATTTACCACATTTTGTTTATTCATTCATCAGGTGATGGGCATTTGGGTTGGTTCCACTTCTTGACTATTAATGAATGCTAAGCATTTATGTATAAATTTTACTTTGGTCCAGCATTGTATTTTTGGAACACTTGGTAAACGTTTTTGCATGAACATAAGTTTTGAATTGTCATGGCTATATACCTAGGTGTGGAATTGCTGGGTCTTTCATTTAGTTTAAGTTTTGACTTGTAGTGTTTAATCCACCACACATTCTGTAAGTTCCTAATACAACTTGGGCTGTTCTCCCCAGGCTTGTCAGAGGCTGCCTGCCTGAGCCTTTGCATTCCTGCCTCTACATAGGGCCCCCTGGGTACCTGGTACTCGCCAGAGCTAAGTGACTGTGTTCAGAGATGGACCATAGGCCATGTGCTAGCTGATGGCCTGCTGGATCAGCTCAGGTAGATACCTCTTGGAAAAACTTCCCAAATGTGCTACTCACTACCAACCTTTGCAAGGCGAAGACCTCCACATTCTCTCTATCCTATTGTTCCTTCCTGTGTCGCTCTGGCTGTATTTATGGTACTTCAGTGGTCAAGAACTGTCAGAATCAGGAACTTACCCATTTGGCTATGTTTCACATGATAAAACCATATTGAAACCAAGAGCAGGCTCGGCACCTATAGCTCAACCGGCTAAGGCACCAGCCA
>NW_003852472.1:3707801-3725909 GCF_000181295.1 Otolemur garnettii
GAGGCAGGAGACTCCCTTGAGCCCAGGAGTTGGAGGTTGCTGTGAGCTGTAATGCCACAGCACTCTACCCAGGGGGACAGCTTGAGGCTCTGTCTCAAAAAAAAAGAAACCAAGAGCAGCTGAGCCAGAGTCTTTGGGGTGGAGTCTGGCTCCCCAGGGGTTTGAGAGCCCTGCCAAGTAGAAGCCAAAGCTGCACCCCAGGAGGAATTATACCCTGTCTGGGAGGGAGACTCTTGAGTGGTTCTGAGGGGCTGGCTGGCAGCCATCAGCTATCCTCTTCAGCCAGCCATGGCCCTGCCACTCTGGACTCTGCACTGGGAAGGCTCCAGGACACTGGTTCTAGACATCCCATTTTCTTCCTTTCAGCCATATTCAAGAACCCAAGATCCCTTATTCTGATGCCAGGCCTGGTCACTCCTGGACAGAAACCTGAGCTTCCGTCTGTCCCCTACCTGCCCCATCCCTTTCCTCCCTTCCCCATCAGCTTCATCCCAGCTTCAGTGCCCGCTGTGCCCTCTGAGCCAGGGCCATTCCATTTGCTTGGATCCACCAAGTGCCGTTCATCCACCTGTCTCACAAAACTGAACTATCATATCCTACTTCTCAGGTCTTCCCCCACTGCTGGGTAGCTGGGCAGTTTCTGGTCTGAGCACAGCGCCCCGTGGATTCTGACCTAGCACTGCTGCCCTGCGCTGGCTCCGAAAGCAGTCCTGGTGCTGGGGCTGTGGCAGGTCCCCAGGGCCCCAGCGCACAGGATATGAGTGAGCAGTGGAAACAAAGACCAGGCTCTTCAGGGCCTTGTAATGGTTTTGAGTTTATCCTCATGGCTCCAGTGGGATGTCTGCAGACCCCAGACAGAAAAGCCTTCTCAGCAGTCAGAAAGAACAGTTTGGGGCTCTGGGTGGTGGGAAATTATTCAGCTCCATTTTCACTCCCTTCCATCTCTGGGACCTCTTCCTGTGGGCTGGGGTGAGGCGGGTGGGGGTGGAGGCTGGAACAGGTCTTCAGTTCTGCTTACACTAGCCCTTCAACCCGCTGTGGACAAAAGAGGAGCAGGGAGAAGTGTGTCTGAGGTCCAGGGCCTATCAAAGCCCATCTTGGGGCCCCAACCTATCAAGAGGCCAGGAACCACCAGCCATAGTGCTTATGGAGGGATGAGGGCATGATGCCCTCTCCTGCTCCCAGGATATCTTGTCTAAAGGTATCATCTCTGGGGTTTCTGGCACCTTCTGGCAGCTGCCAGGCTTGGGGCAGAGGCCCCCTGGCTGATGTGTAGCCCTCATCTTCCCCTGGCATCTGCAAGGCCCTGTCCGGCTCTGTAGGCCCCCCCACCTGCCATGCCTGCCTCTGCTGGAGGCCCTGGGAAGATCTGGCATAGCAGCCAGCCTCCAAGATAGCTCAGCGATTTTTGCCTCCTCATTTTCACCCCTTTGCATGAAAAAGAGTATGGTAGAAGTATTTTGGGCCCTTGAATTCTTTGCTTTGGGGGAAGCAGAGGACACTCAAGCAGACCTGTGAGAAGACCCATGTGGGGAAGGACTGCCAGCACTCAGGTCTAACTTAGGAAGTAGCCTCCAGTCCTTGTGTGACTGAGCCAGGATTACTCAATTCCTGACCCACAGATACTGTGATGCTTAAAAAATTATTCTAAGCCTCTTAAATTTGGGGGCTACTTGTTATGCAGCATCAGGTAACTAATGCAGCCCCTCATGCTCTGGGGGCCATGGCTCAGATTCTGGGTGTTGTTCTGGAAGAGCTGTTCTGCCCCCTCCGCCCTGGCCTATGCTCTCCTGACCACAGTGTGCAAGAGAGAGAGAGAGAGAGAGAGAGAGAGAAAAGAGATGGAGCCCTGGATGGACCAGCAAAAACTCAGCCATCAGCCAATAGTGTTTTTTTCTTCATTTTAATTAACACTTTACAAAGTACAAAATATACTGTCTTTTGGGGGGGGAACATTAGGTACTTTTATTCTTGCCATCATACAGTACGTGAATCTCGAGGGTTTTGTGTTTTTTCAACAAGAAAATAAGCATGAGGGCCCCAGGAGGTGGGGGCAGGATGGCCAGTTCTCCCCTTCACCCAGACCCTGGGACCAATGAGGTGCCACTGTGACTGCTGGTGACCGGGCCAGAGGGGGCTGTGGGCAGGAGTCCCCTGCCTCTCCAAAGGTGGGCTCTGGGCAGGGCAGAGGCCCTCACAGCCCCACTGTGTACCCACCGTCCACTCACCCCCGTCAGGATAACGGAAATGATTTTGGCATACAGGGAGGAGAGGGTCTGGGGCTGTTTTGTTTTCCCCCTACTATGTTGGAGCCAACTCTGCTCACCTCTTCCCAGATCATTTCTGAATCTAGGGAAACTGAGTCAGTAGGAAGGAAAATGCACTGAGCTTGGCCTGGTCTTGGGACCTAGATCTGGCCTGCTTTTCATCTCTTCAAACACAGTGAGTCTCCAACTTGGCTGGACACCCTTCCAGAATGAGCCCCAGTAGGTATGGGGACGCTGGCCTGCACAGCCCCTCCCTGTGAATACTGTCCGTACAATAGGCAGGCCCAGCCCCTTCACACTGATTCATGGACTGTCAGGCCCCTGCTGGAGATGCCTCTGCCCCTCCACAGTCCATGGAGTGAGGCTGTCCTACCAGGGTAACCCCGCTCTATGCCGGCGTTTGGGGCCTGCCCACCATTCACCTAACCCCCTCTGTACCCATGGCAAGATTGCTACCCCAGACTCAAAATACTGAAAGAGCCAGTCCCATAGCTAAGATTTGGGCTCTGCACATGTGTGCATGCCCACACTAATGTGTGTAACACACGCCCATGCTTACCCACACACACACAAACACGCACAGACCAGCATCCCGACTCCCAGGGCAGAGCAGCCCTGCACTTCCAACTCCCCTTGCTCCCTTTCCCTCCTATCAAAACCCCACCAATGCTTGCCACTAGGCTGCCCATAGATGCCAGGCCTGGGCCTTGGGCTTCTACTCCAGGCCACCCTGGTGCCATCAGCCTTCAGGACCACTGGCTGCCTTGGCCTTCACAGGAGGGCATGAGGATCAAAGCTGGCCATAGCTTGCCCTGTGGCTTCTTCCCGGTCTGTGGAAAGGGGCACAAGGGACAATTAAGCTTGTCTTTTTGCTCCCTTTAATTTGAAAATGAAAGCAAGCAAGCTGGGATAAACTTCTAGACGCAGGAAAAGGTACCTAGCTATGCCAGGGCTCAACTCCCCTCATGACAAGCCCTGGCCACTTTCCCCAAGCCCACCTACCTGCACCTATGCAGCTCCCGGGGGTTGGCGGCCTCTGTAGGAACGCACCCCCCACCAGGCCCAACCCTACCCTCTGCACCCAGAACTGAGGTCTTGTCACACTGCTCAGAGCCCTTACCTAGGGCTCACCGATGCTGACTCCTCTGCTCCTGGCCCTGCCCAATGGGCTGGAGGCATGGAGGGGTCTTTTGCCCACCCACTCCAATGCTACTTCGCTGCAAGAATCCCTCAGTTATCATAGCTGGAATGATCTATGGTTACCTGGGGGTTCCCCAGAAGTCCCCACATTTAGATCTACAGGTACAGAAGGATGGCTTAGGGTAGCCTTGGGACTCCTAAGGGTCTCCCTGGGAAACATGGCTGGGCAGCTGGTGGTAGGCAGCCAACGTCACTTCTGTATATCACCAGGCAAAAGGTGCCTTGGGCTTGAATGGGGTCTGGCCCTTCCCACAGCATCTTCTCTCCTGACTGTGATGGCACCCTCTGTTGCTTGAGGGGACCAAGCATCCTTCTGTTGGACACCAAATCGGTCACTGCAGCCATACTGTCTGCTGGAGTGGCCACAATGGGCATTTCTGGGTCAACCAGCTCCTTCCCTTTACACGTGGGAGCAGCCTGGGACCTGAGGTGGTGGGAGGGCTGCTGGTGGTTTGGGTCCCTCTGGGTCTTTGGGGCAGGGGACTAACAGGATCAAGGCTGCCTTAAGCCTGGGCTGGGGACTGTGCTGGACAGTGGCTCCCAGGGGCTTCAAAATCCTATGGAGGAAGGAGGGGCAGTCTTTTTGGGGACAGGACTGGGGCTGAGAAAGTGGTTTCTTGGGGGACTAGGGGTCCCTGTGCTGAGGCAGGGCTCCCATCAGTGGGGAGGGTAACTGCTCCCCCTAGCTCTCACCACTCTGCAGGGTACAGAGGGCAGGGGAGGACAGATGGCATAGCTAGGCAGGAAGCCCCATGCACTTGCTGGGATGTGGGCCCTGTGAGAAACACATACCCCTCCAAATGAAGCCTGGGCTTGGCCTGGAAAGACCCACGGCCAGCAGGCCAGAAAAAGGTGGGGGGAAGAGTCAGGGTAGATGGCCCTGGGAAAACCACTCACATCCCCCCTAAAAAACTGAGGAGACCAAACCAAGACTACGCTATGCACAGAACACCAAGAGAAGAGAAACCAAGCTGCTTCACACAAGCAGGAGGACGGGAATGGGAGAAATAAAGAGCCTTCTGTGGCCAAGGAGTCGGGTCCCCAGGGGAGCACTCCAACCATGGGGGCTAGAGCAGGGAACACACCTGTGGGGCCGGCCAGGGTGGGAGAGCCATGCCCTCGCCACAGCCTTCCTCCGCACATGGGCTATCCTCGCTTAGATGGGGCTGTCCCTGGGAGGAGACCTGGGCAAAGAACCTGACATTTCTAAGCTTGCAGGTTAAAAAACCATCAAGTCAGCCGCCCACATAAAAACTACCACCCAAGGAGACGGGACTCTGGGTGGGACACGGTGGGCCCAGGTCTTCAGGATGAGGATGCTGATGGGGGTGGGCATTCTTTTAAAAAGAAAGAAATTCCAACTACTCTTCCCTCTGAACCAACATCCCCCAAAATAAAGCATGGGTGTCCAGGGGCTTCAGCCAGGGAGACAGATACAGAGAGCAGACCTCCCGATACAATCCACACCTTGGCAGACCCACGCACCTGTCCCGGCCGCACCGCAGGCTCTGTGGCTGCTGGTTTTGTTTTCTCTCCAGTCAGGTCTGAGGGATTAATTTCGCCTTCTCTAATAATCGTATTGCCTATATACTTGAATTAAAAAATATATGGTGGCTCAAAACGTGCCTGTGTGCATGGCAGGGTGTTGGGCAGAGGACCCCACACCCATGCATGTGCACACACAGTGGGTCTGTGTCCACATACTGCGCACACAGTATATATTAACATATATATTGCTCAAGTATATATGCTATTTACAGTATATATCTCTATCAACATAAAACACAGGTATTTATAGGTGTATACAATAGATACGTCCTAGGTCAGGGAACACACGACTCTGGGGTCATGGGGCCGACACACTTGCAGGGCAAGGAGGAAAGGCAGAGAAGTGACACCATCAGGGAAGTAACAGAAAGGAAAATCAAGGCCTTCCAAGGACAGAAAGGGGACTCACGGCTTTAACCACTGCCCTTCTCACTTGGCCACCTCCCTTTTGGGACCAGCAAATGATTTACAAGTTTCATTTTGGAGTTTTGTGCAAAATGAATTAAAGAAAAGTGGGTTTCTAATTAGCATGGCGGGCCCTGAGCATCCGCAAATATCTTGAAGAAAGCTCCTCCATCTGGTGAACTCTGAGGCTCAGAGGGTCCTCCCCAGCTGAAAAAAGTGGGGAGCCCTTCACTAGGATAAGGAAACATCCCTCCTCTTCTGACCTTGGAGACAGTGACTCGGTTGCTGCCTGGGAAAGAGCCTTAGGAGGCCTGGGTCCTGCTTACTCTGACAGCACACCCCACGGCGGGGGCCACCAGCACTGAACCCATTTCCCCTGGACAAGACCACTTGGCTGGCCTGCTGCCCATTGTCCACCTCACACCCTCTGACACCCAGAGAGAGTCACAGCCAGTCAGGAGGCCCCATGCAGGGCGCCAAAGGGTTTCCTCTCAGGGCAGGGCTGGGGCCCCCGCTGCAGCCTCCCATGCTTATGCCTGGCCCTGCAGCAATAGTGACACTGAGCCCCTGGGCCCCCTGACAGAACTCAAATAGGCCCCATCCCCTGAAAACAGAGACCACTGCCAACAGCAGCCTGGGCGCAAAAACATTAAATAAAAAACTAAAACAAGGTACGATTTTCTCTATTAAGGCTCAGTTAAGCTGCCTCCCAGGTCAAGTACTCATGAATGCCACAGCCCCAGCCAAGGGGTGGGCGGGCAGGCAGGTGAGTGGGGGGCAGGGGAGGGGAAGGATGGCGAGGAGGCCTATGCTGGTCTAGTCAATTGTTGGGGAGGAGGGAAAATCCCTAAGAGCCCCTAGGCCCAGAGTACTGGCGATGCCCCTGCTGGGGAAAACTGAGGCTGAGCCTGTCCAGGCAGGGTCCAGGGAAAGCAGAAGGGAAAGGAGCCGGTGCTCCAGGCTGGTGGGTCTCCTAGGGCCCCTCCTCCCCCAAGGAGTGAGCACTCATCAGGGGGAGATTTGGACAGGGCCCCTCTTGGCAGTCGTGCTGGGCATCGGGCACAAGCCCTGTGGTTGGCAGGCAAGGTGCAAAGTGGCTCAGGTCCTTCCCAGCGCGGGGCCCCACCTGTGTTCCTGTTTGGGCCTCTCCAGCCACTATGACCTACTTACTGGCCTTCACTCTGAGGGAACCAGCCCTGAGCTGATGGGACCAGAGACCAGCGGCCACAGCACTTGGCCTCCACCCTCATATGGGCCTTCAGGGGCTCCACAAACTCAGCCCCGGTCTGCTAGCCCCCTGGAGGAACAGCATGTCAGTATCTCATAGGAGGGACCAGCTTCCTTTGGCATCTGCCCCGGCCGTAGGCGAGGACGGATGAGAAGATGGATCAGCTCACATGGTCCCTGGGCCTCAGAAATCATCTTCTGGGGTGTGGTTGGGGGGGGGCGGGGAGGAGGTGGGTCCTTCTCTGGAGGGTCTGAAGGATCTGGGGGCTCTGGGAAGGCAGGAGGGCATGGGGAGGCCTTGGCTTGGGCCCCAGGCCTGGAGGGGTTGGCAATCAGGGGTCTCCCAGAGGCCTCTTCCTTGGGGGTCCTCAGGCCAATTTTCCAGTCTGTGGAGAAATACTGCAAGAACAAGCTTCAGGGTGGGGGCCGGGCCCAGGCCTGGCAGCAGCAGGGGCAACTCTCTAGTGTTCCTCTGCCTGACCGACCTTCAGGGCACTGATGACACCACCGATGTTCTCTTCTGGTACCTGTGGGGGTGGCAAGGACACATCTGTCCATTAGCCCGGGCACCTGCTCCCACCCTGGCTCTGCCCTGGGGCTGGGAGACACTCACCAGTGCGTGGTCGAACTTGAAAGTACTAATGTAGTAGGCGGGGATGTCTGCAGCAGCCAAGGGCTCAGAGATCTGGGCCACGATGCCACACTCATCTGGAAAAGGGGATCTGCACTCAGCCCCATGTGGCTGGAGCGCCCTGGATCACACTGTGGCGTGTGTCCCTTCCCTCTGTGGGTAGCATCCTCCCCACCCCCACAATCTTCCCAGAGAATTTCTCCCTTCCCAACCCCAAAGGCTCAGCCCAAAGACCACTCCATGCCGGAGTCTCTGTCTGTCACTGGCCATCAACAGGTACTCCCTCCTCGGGGTACCACAGACTTGGCTCCGCCCAACCTCAATCACCCTCCGCCTATTTCTGCACCTTGTGTCCCCAGTCCATCTTGTGACTTCTATGAAGATAGAGCAGGAGGTGGTGGGACAACAGGATAATGGGTTAGGGCCCCTCTAAGTCTTGCTTTCTTTCCTAGCCAGATGATCATAGGCAGATTACCTCCTCTGAGCCTCTGATTTCTCACCAGAGTCCCCATTACATAACAGCCCCTGCCTGTCCTGAAGGCATTCGGTTGGCTAGAAAGTGATGACCTTCTCCCTCCACACCTCCATGGCAGGGGTCTGGAAGGCCCTCCTACCCCTTCATAACCAGTTGATTAGGCCACTTTCGGGTTGCCTGGGGCTAGTCTCTCCCATACTCCCTGGCTCCCTCCTTGATTTGGAGGTACACTCAAGGCTTCCCCCGACAGGAAGACCTCCAGGATTTGCAGACCGCTCTCTTTCCTTACACAATTTCCTGGGTTGTTTCCCTAAAAGCTAGTGTTCTGATTTTGGCAATGATGCATTTCTCCAAAACCTTTCCTGACCAGGTGAATAGCTGCAGATCTGGCCACCAGCTCCCATAAGATTCTGAAGCCCGAGCTTGAGACTCACTCTGGGCTGTGCTCTTCTGTGAGTCACCCCTGTTGTCACTAAGCCCAGCATCCCATCTGCTCCCTTACCCTCCTGGTTCTGGTTCTGTACTCTCAGCCCACCCTGGACTTGGGCAGGAGTAGCCTGGCACGTCTCCCGAATTCCTGCTCCTGTCTGTTGTGCTGGGGGCTCAGGCTGAACTCATAGGCTTCTGTGTTAGCTGTGCCAGCCTCTCCATTCTATGTGGTGAAGACTGGTTGTGTCCTAAGATCCCTTTAGCTGTGGATGCAACTGCTACTATAAACATGGGGGCGGGGTGGGGGGAGGTGTAGATAAAGGTGTATGTAGCAAGGTACCTTTTAACCTGAGACCTGTGACATCAATTTAGAGGGCTGGTGATCAGCATTTTATACAATGACACAGAGCATGACGCTGAAGCAAGCATGGTCTTGTGAAACTTTAGTCTGAGTTGTCTGTGCGTGTGTGTGCCTGCCGGGTCACCATATAAAATATGTTGACTCCAGACGGGGTCAAAAAACATGTGGCACCTGCCAGTCCAGAATCTTTCAGGTTCCCCATGAGTTATTTTTCTTGCAGGCACATTGACAGCTAAACATGCAGCTCTACAACCCTCCACATCCCAGGAAGGCGCCTCCAGCTCTTGCCTGCTAGTGCAACACTAGCGTTTCTCATACACTCGTCTCTCCTGCTGCTGACTTACTGGGGGATGTTTGGCACTGACATGGACTTATGTGAAAGAAACAATAAAGTCGCCAGTACTCATTACTTCTGAGTGGTGAGACTAAGGAGTGTTTTTTATCTGCTTGAAGTTTTCGTTACAGCCCAGCTTTCTAATAATAAGCAATGTATTAGTTTGGGGGTGGGGGCGGAGGGGCGGGGAATAAGCATCGTCTGATTGAAGCCCACTCCTCCTGTCCCCCGGAGGTCTGTGTACACTTGTCACACACTGGTCAAGGGATGGCACAGGCGCAGGATGATGCATGTGTGTGAGCTCGGCCATGCTAGCTCCAGCTGGGGCGGGTGTTGAACCCCACAGGGGCTCACCAAATCCCAGGGGCTGTCCTCCAATCCGCACCATCTTCCAGAGCTCTCCAGATGCACTTGTGAACAGTAAGTTACTAGGAAACCTTCGAAAGGGCGAGAGAAAAATCCCATAGGCTGATGTTAATTGTGTGACCTCTTGTAGCCCTCGGCAGAACCTTCCCTACCTGCCCTTGGGGTGCTGTGGCATTAGCCAGTGTGACGGGTGGGTGGGGCAGAGCTCAGGACTCACAAGGACCATCCCCTCCTGACACCCTGGACCTCTTGCTCTGTAGCCTCATCTTGGGGGAAGGGGGATGTGGAGGACAGGGCTAAGCTGGGCTTTGAAAAAAACAGCGCCCTCTGCTAGGCTGTTCAGAAGGTACCTCCTTAGCTCCAGAGTGTGGGGCCTGAGGGACCAACAATGCCCAAAACTCAAATCTCTGGGGACCCCAGACAACCTCTGGGCCTCTCTGAGCCAGAGGACTGGCTCACCTTTGGTGAAGGGCTAATCAGAGACAAAGTAGGTACCCAACATGGGACACCTCCCTGCACCCCAGGGCCTGGCTCACCTCTGCTGGGTCTGAACGTCCATCACCAAGGAGATGTAGCCTTCAATAAGGGAGAAGGAGAAGAAGCGGATGTGGCCACAGTCATCGCCGGCAGCCATGGGGTCCTTCACTCTGGAGGCCAGGAGCAAGTGGTAAGGCTGGAGCCCCCACTGCACCTGCCTGCCCATCCAGTCTGGCCTGGGGAAGCTGAGCCTAATGTAGGCTCTGATTGCCTTGCTGGGGGACCCTGAACCCACTGGCATCTGTCCCTCTATCTGCTCACCAATGAGACGGGGACGCCACTTTCATAGAGGTGGGCGCCACACTTCACAGGGCAGAAAGCCAACTTGGCCTCGATGCCAGCCCCTCCCTGTGTCTGCTTACGTCTCAGGATATAGGCTGTGGCCACTGCCAGCTTGCTGGACCCTGCTCCCCCCCTCCACCAGTGCTGGCCTAAACATTACAAAATCTGCTGAGGAAAGACACAAACTGTCATTCATTAAATTAAAAAAACCTGAGTCTTGGGTGCTTCCGTGGACTGGACCTGCCCTTGGAGCTCAGTGGATGGGTGGGGGAGGGGTGTGTGCGCCTTACATCTACACATACACCTGGACCTTCCCCAAATTTTGGGGATCCCAGGGTAGAATGTGTCCCCACACAGACTTGGGCTCCCAGGCAGTCATGCCACCCACCCTGTAACCCCTGACACCGGAGTGGGGGTCCTACCCGTTGGAGTAGAACATGACGTCCATGAGAAGTGTAGCAACAGCGGGCAGCGTGTCAGGGTCCAGGCTGGTGACACAGAACCTGTTGCTTGGGCTGGACAGAGGGTGGATGACCGGCCTCTGGACTGGGGGAGCACAAAGACACCAGGCACTGAGCTGGGGGCCTGGAGCAGCAGTGTGGGTAGGTACGAGGCCCAGGAGCAGGGCTCAGCGCAGGGCTCTTGAGATTTGGCCTCTATTGCTTCTCCAGCCTCCACCACCTCCTCCAATGCTCCTGAGTCTCTGGCTTGCCTTCAGGCCCCTGGGCCTTTGCACCAGGCAGCTATACTGGCTGCCTAGAATGTCCTTCCTAGTCACCACCAGGTTTAGCTGCCACTTGTACCCCAAGCTTTAGCTGGATACCCTTTCTCTGGGAGGCCTACCTTGAGACCTCAGGTGGGGTGGGGTGGCCTCTGGCCATCACTGGCTATGTGCATGTCCACTACCTGTGCTACACTACAGTAGCACTTCTCAGCACAAGCACCACGTTATGCCTGGCACTTATTATTATTATTATTGTTATTGGGACTATGCTGGAGTACAGTGGCATGGTCATAACTCCACTGTAGCCTTGAATTCCCAGGCTTGAGGGTTCCTCCTGCTCAGTCTCCCAAAGTGCTAGGACCACAAGTGTGCCCAGTGCCCGGTGCTCTGCTCATGATCAGTAGACAGAACTCATACTCTCTGCGAATGGGGCTGATCTGGGGCAGGACTCGGTAGCTTCTTGAGGTTTCCCCTGTGTAACCTCAGCCCAGCTCACCCATCTTGGGCTTCACGAAGCCATTGGTGATGCCGAGGTTCTCAGCTGCCACAGTCTCGCCATTGACAACCCGTAAGATGGTGAACTCTGATGACAAGGTGTGGGTGACAAAGGGCAGGTCTCTCTCACGCACCTGGAGATGAGAAGGGGAGGTGTGAGTGCCAGGTGGTCCCTGGGGCACCAACCTCTGTTCCTGGCCCCCACAGCACAGGAGGGCACTGTGGGGGTGGCATGTGCAGGGTGAGCTTGCTGTGGGGCCGTGACTACGGGGCACGAAGCTCACCAGGATGAAGTCCGTCTGGTACGTGGATAGCATGAACACCGAGATGTTCTGGTCAGCCAGTGGGGCAATGACGGACTTGGCGATCTTGGTCACACCAATGGGCTGGGAGCTGGAGAAGCTGCCGCCGCCGGACACCACATTCAGGGCCAGCCAGGTGGCATCCGCCACGCTCAGGTGCTCAGAGGAGGGCAGCTCTGGAGGGGGACAAGAAGGCAGCTTCCTCATTACTGGGGTCCCAGATGCCCCTGGAGCAGGGCATGCCAGAGAGGCGGAGACTGGGGGACCCCCGCCAGCCCCGCCCTGTTCCCAGCCTCAATTCCCTCACTTATAAACTGGATGGGATTTGCCTCCAAGGTCCCTTCCTGGGAGGACTGAGCAGGGAAGCCTTCAGATGGCTCACTATGTGCCATGAAGCTCCACAGGGCAGGAGCCACATGGGCAAGAGGGTTATCTGTGCTGAGCCTCAGTTTCCTCAGCCATAAACCAATAGCACTGAAAGTCAGAAACGCTTTTGCTATTTTTAGTTCTCACAACCCTTCTGAGTGCCAGGCGCTGTCACCACCTCCACAGTACCATGTGTGACTGGCCTTCTGGTTTTCAGACTGGGTTCCCCAGGACCTGCAGAAGGGCAGCCAGGAGAAGACCCAGGCGGAGGAGAGGAAGGGGAGAGCTGGGGGTCTCTCTCCCTGCTTCAGCCAGGTCAGTCCGACAGGTGGCCTGAGTTGAGTCTCATGGGATCAGTCTGCCTGCCCTACTTAGAGCCTCAGCCCTAGGCAGAATGCCCTGAGGTTCCTCAGTGGCAGGCCTGGGCTGCGAACGCAGTCAGCACAGGGGCAGACAGGACCCTTCTGCAGCTTCTAGAAGGGCAAGCTTTGTCAGAGCAGCAAAGCTGGGGCCCATGGTGCTATTGCTTCTTGCCCAGGACCCCAAATACTACCTGATACCCTGAGGTGAGAGGATGAAGTTTTGTTTGTGCCCCATCCCCACCCCAAGCCATGCCTTAGGAGGCGTGGGGCTGCTCTAGGACAGTGGCGACAAGCCACCAGGAGGCAGCAAGCTTGCCTGTCCCCAGAGGGAACGTGGACCATCGCAAGACTGAAGTAGCTTATCCCTCTCACTGCCCATGGCCCAGGGCCCTAAAAATGACCTCTCGACAGTGTCTTGCCATGTGGCAGGGTCCCTGCAGCTCCCTGCATGAGGTGGTTGCTCCTTCCCTGGGGTCAGGTGGGTGGCTGAATCCCAACTGTGTGGCCACAGGGAAAGCCACTGCCCTTTGGTTTCTTAGCTTTCGAATGTGATAAAATCAAGATAAAATGAAGACTGACTGCGGAGGGTACTCGGATTTGAAGAGACCATTCTCATCTGGTGCTCTGCTCAGGCCTGGGCACATAGCAATTTACACCGTCCTGGGCTGCGGCTCGTTTTGCTGGTGTATCTTTCTGGCTGATCCCTGGGTAAAATGTATCAAGGGCTTTGAAAATGTGCAACTTCACTGTAAAGAAGTAATTACATGTGGGGCAAAGATTCATGAGCAAGAGCATTCAACCCAAGAGATTAAAAATGAAGACCCAGGAGCTACCTAAAAGTCCAATGATCAGACAGGTTAGACAAACCACACTTCATCTATGCATAGCCTGAATGCTATGCATTTGTGTAGAAAACATGCTTTCTGGCAATAAAGTATATTTTTTGACAGTCAAGTCAGTGTGGATATAAAATTTGTTGGCAATGATGGACTCAATGCCTCACTTTGTGGGTGCAGTAAGCAGAGAGGCCCTCATACCTAGCACACCCTGCTCAAGTATTCAGGGGTGTCTCCGTTTCAAATGCTTTGGTAAACAATAAAAGTACACACAGTGGGAGAGAGAAAACAATTGTCCT
Source organism: Otolemur garnettii (assembly GCF_000181295.1). Classification (NCBI taxonomy): domain Eukaryota; kingdom Metazoa; phylum Chordata; class Mammalia; order Primates; family Galagidae; genus Otolemur; species Otolemur garnettii. The sequence continues at coordinate 3,721,248 of NW_003852472.1, forward strand.
CACAGGTTAACAGTCAGTGAGTCTAGTTCTAGGTGAAGGGTATATGGGTATTCACTACAGGAGGCTTAACTGTCCTGCAAGTTTGAAAACTGTCAAAACAAAGAGTTTTGAGGAGTAGCATGCTTTTGAAGGCTACCTGGTATGGGGAAATGAGCATGAAATTATACTGAATGGAATAAAAAGATAACAAGAACATCTACTATAGCCAGCACTGCACAGTATCACACACACAGGGGTGAATGTGCTGGGACTTTGTCACGAGGCAGTTCTGGAGAGGCCAAGTGGGAGATGGGTGGGCAGGCAGGTGCTGGGTGTCAGGCACGAGGGTCCTCAAAGCCCACCCTTCCCTTTTGCCCACTGCCCTCCTGCCTCTCCCCATCCTGAGAAATGGAACCCCAGCTTCAAGCTGGGCTGCCCAGCTATTACTCTAAATAGTGGGGCTGACCTTCCAAATGCAGGTGTGCAATGCCCCCACTGGTGCTCATGGGCAGGGCTGGCTTTAAGGGACAGCAAGTGAAACAAGCCCCAAGGTTGGACCTTTAGCTTCAATGAGGACACAAGTTCCTTCTTCAGCCTGGACCTCACCCAGAGGGGACCCCTGCTAGGGGCACTACTTTGCCCCCAGATAACTTACACAGCAAATCCTGAGCTCAGAGCTTGGAAGGGATGCGGGAACTCTGGTGTGCACTGCTGGTGAGCACACAAAATGGACCTGGCTTCTCCTGGGGTGTACTGAGCACACCCACCTTGAGAAACTGAGAGGGACACACAGTGACCTAGGTTAGGGATGAAGATGAGGAGGCTGTGGGCTGCTGAGCAGTTTGCCCAGAAGCACATGCAGTGAAGGGAGCAGGGTTTGGAATTGAACCTGGACCTTCCCATCTTAGCCCCAAGGTGAGGCCAAAAGTGACTTCCTCACAAGACCTGGTAGGTCCTGGCCCTTGACTATGCCCTCCCCCACACATGGCCCAGATCACACTGGCAGGGTCCCTGTAGCTCCCTGTGTGAGGTGGTTGCTCCTTCCTGGGTCCCTGCTGTTTCTGGTCTGCAGACACAGCCCCCACCCCCCCCAAGTCCACACCTAAGATTCTATCCACCACACAAGGCTTCTTACATTATGCTAGGTCCTAAGAACAAATGCCTAGCATTGCACACAGCCCTTATTAAATGTGCAAAAGATCAAATCTGCACATGCGCAGACCCTCCTGCCACACAGACACCTGCGTCCGCTGGAGCCAAGAACCCCTTAGCAACCTTGTGTCAGACAAGGAACTCTGCTGGTTCGTGTTATTTACAATCTGCCCCCTGCCCTCCCAGGCAAGGAACAGTGTGTCATGTACCACTGAACCGTGGCCAGCTGCTGCTTCTCACCGTGAAAGCTGCCTGTGAGCAAGCACCCTGCTGATGTCAAGAGCTGAGGAGGCCCTTTGGTAGGAAGCAATGTCTGCAGAGCTGGGAGAAGGGGCGCCAGCTTCATTCTGCATGACACAGACAGAAGCCTTCTTCCTGGGGGCAGCTTCGCACCGCAGCCCCCATGTCCACCCCACACCTGTACCCCAGCCCTCTGACAGCCTTCCTGGGCCTCACACCCCCACTGAACTCTTACACGTTGCCCTTATTGAGAAATGGCTGGAAGCAAGTTAATGACAGCTTTATTGAATGTGGAAGGGGTCTTTACTCTTTATGCTTCAGGCCACGAGATCCCAAGGTCTCTTGGCAGGGGTGAGCAAAGGGAGACCTGACTGTCCCCTCCTGCAACCCCTGAGACACTCATTACTTAGAAAAATGCACATAGTCTTTTCTTAGGCAGCAGCAGACATCCAAGCAGCCTGGGTGCTGACTAGGAAATGCACCTGGTGGGAGGTCCTTAACCAGATGTCAGAGTTAAGGACAGTCAGTGGCTGGCCCCATCCTCTCAGCCTCTGCCTTCTCTAGAGTGAAGCCTGAGCTGCTGGCTTCTCTCCCCCTCCTCTGCTCCTGCCACTGGGAAAGGCTTGAGGAGTGGCCAGACTGAGGGACTGTGGACAATTCCCTTTCTGGGCCAGCTGAAGTTTTCAGCCTAAGCCACAAAGCACGGACAGAAGCCTTCTTCTTGGGGGCAGCCTCGCACCATGGCCCCCATGTCTACCCCACACCTGCACCCCAGCCTAAGACCTCATACTGAGCAGAGCCTGCTTACTCAGCCCCCTGGGAAGCCTCACCTTGCTCTCTTCTCTCTCTCCTGCACACACCCCCTAGGGGACTCAACTCAAGTCCAGCCTCAAGGATGACAACCTTCAATGGCTCCTCATTGACACTAGAATAAGGTCCAAACTTGCCCTACCTAGTTCTTTGGTGTGAACCTCTGTGTTATCATTTTTTAAGAGGCTGGACCTAGTCCCTGCTTCTGCTCCTGTACTTATTCATAAACTCTCCCCGACACATGTGCTTGCTTCCCCAGCCTTCTCAGCCATGGGGGCAGAAAAAGTGTCACCTCCTCCAGGAAGCCTTCTATGACTATGCAAGTTTACCAGGTGCCTCTTCTTTTCAGGCCCCTAAAAAAGACCATGCTATGAAAGGGTCTTTATGACCCGAATAAAATATGGGGGGTGGGGGCGGAGGACTCCCTATTGTTCAGGAAGGGAGCTCAGGAAAATGTCCTAGGTGAAGTCAGATCTGGAATCTTTCTGGACCCTTCCTCCTCCAGGCAAGCTCTCCAAGGTGTCAGCTAAGACCTTCAGTGGCTCCTAACTTCCACACGAGCACATCCCAGCCCTGCTTGTTTCATCTCTTCCTCTTGCTTGTTCTGTCACACTCTAGGTCCCTGGGAATGCCCAGTGAGCACCACCCTCCCACAGCCCAAGCTGTGCAAGCATGCAGCTCCCTCTACCCGGAAAGTCCCTTCCCCTAATGATTTCCACCTGGGAGCTCCTTAGTCTTTCAGCTGGGTTCACCTCAAATATTATCTCCTCCAGAAAGTCCTCCTGGACAGCTCCTACCCAGCTGGGGACTGCTTTCTTTTGATACCACAATTCTGGGTCCTGTGTCTTTGTCCTTAGGAACTGTGAGTCCCTCAGGGCAGAGGCTGGGTTCTTGTACCCCACTGCCCAGGGTCTGGCCCGTGGAAACACCAACAGATGACACCAGCCACAAGGCCTTGGGCAGGTTATGTCATATTTCTGTGCCTTAGGACCCTTATCTATAAATGAGGATAGGAAGAGTCATTTTCAGTGCTGAGCACAGTGTATGCAGGTAGAAGTATAGGCAGGTTGGCGAAATGAGTCGGTACATGTTGGCCTAGTGAACTCAGTTCTACACTTTCTGGTGTCTTGCTTCCTATTTGAAGGGCCCCTCCTCCTGTCTCTTGGACTGCAGCTTGTCCTCTGTGAAATGTTCTCAAAGCATCCCATAGGCCATGGCACAGGACCTACCATAAAGACAATTCCATCACTGACACTATAATTAGCTGGTAGGCCCTGAGGCTCACGGAGTCTGAGGTGGTCTCTCTCATTCCTGGCAACATCTCCAGGGAAAGCACACAGCAGGTGCTCAGTAAATGTTGCCTCCTGCAATGCCCAGGGACTCAGAATAACCAGTCACTCAGTTGCAGGACACATCCCTGGTTACTGACAATTCCTGCAAACACAGCTTTATGGGGCCTACCAAACCAGCCTCCTAGCGCCCCTCTCCCACCACTCACAGCATTCTTGTACCTGCTGCCCAGAGAGGTGGAGAGTCAGTCTCACCTTGGGAAGTTGACTAAATAGAATATCTGTTCCTAGGTATCAACTATTCCTAGAGATAAGATAAAACTAGTAGGTTTCTCTGATCTTTGAAGTGCCATAAATCTCAGCTGCTCTGGGTAAACGGATACAAATACCCGTAAGAAAATAAAAATGTGTTTGGGTTGCCCACGTGTACAATTTTCACATGACTTGTGCTTTGTGATTTAAGGCAAAAGTTCCCGTCTATGGCTCCCATCTCTGAAAATTCCTGAATGACTGAATGACCAGATGGGGCCTTCGATGATGTGGCAGGGCCTCCCTGTAGAGAAGCTGCACCCCCTCTTTGCCGTGGGGCAGGAAGCCCTATGCCTGCTCTGGCCACAGTCCCCTCACCCCCAAGTAAAGCAGTAAAGGCAGTTACCCCAGCAACACAAATCAAGGACAAAAAAACATTCAATTTCTGATGCCATGATTCCACTTCTCAGACACCATTTCAGGAATCAGTGTGAATAAGAACAAACATGACACATTTAAGAAGTTTAAAAACTTATCAATGGAGAGAAATGAAAACAACTGCAATTCTGACTGGGCGATGTCTACCATCACATCTGCCTTAGACTTTGTAACAATGTATGCCGTTTAAAGATGTAATGTTAAGTGGAAACATTTCAGTAGGTAATATGATCACAAGCAAATGAAAAAGAAGCAACCTGTGCACAGAAAATAGTTGGAAGGAAAGACACGAAAAAGTTACTGGCTTTGTCTCCAGGGTGGAACTGGTTTTTTTAAGAATGTCTAACTGGGCTCAGGACCTGTGGCTCAAGGGGCTAAGGCGTCAGCCACATACACCTAAGGTGGCGGATTCGAATCCAGCCCGGGCCCGCCAAACAACAATAATGGCTGCAACCAAAAAATAGCCGGGTGTTGTGGCGGGCGCCTGTGGTCCCAGCTACTTGGG
>NW_003852472.1:3726531-3759233 GCF_000181295.1 Otolemur garnettii
GGCATAGCAGCTCACAGCAACCTCCAACTCCTGGGCTCAAGCGAGTCTCCTGCCTCCGCCTCCCAAGTAGCTGAGACCACAGGCGCCCGCCACAATGCCCGACTATTTTTTGGTTGCAGCCATCATTGTTGTTTGGCGCGTCCGGACTGGATTCAAACCCACCACCTTAGGTGTATGTGGCTGGCACCTTAGCCGCTTGAGCCATAGGCGCCAAGCTGATATGTGAATTATTTAACAAATAGAAAAAAGTAAATGAAAATAAGAGAAGTATCATGATTAAGGCCTCTCCAAATGGGAACGCAGGCTGAGGGTATTTAAAAAGCACCTTGCTCACAGGAGGTGTTCAACAAAACATGCTCCTCCTTGGTCGCTCTAATTCTCAGCTGGGTAAGGTAGTGCTTGGCAGGTGGAGAGGGGTCACCAGAACACACAGAGAGAATGAAACAGTTTTTGCTGACTAGAATTCTAGCTGACAAGCAGGCAGGAGGGCCAGGCCAGCACTGACTTTGGGGGTCCAGCTGAGCCCCTGAGGGGAGAGAAGCACTTACCTAGGAATCCCTCCTCATCAACAATGATGGTATAATCCTCCGGGGTCTCAGTCAGACTGAAGAACTTGCACCTGGGTGGACAGACAGACACAGGATAGCTCGTTAGTCTTGGCAGGCCCCTGGGGCAGCTGCCCACTGTGACCCAGGGGCAGATGTCTCAGTTTACTGAGAGCTCTGATCCCAGTTGCTGGGTGACCTTAAATAAGTTGCAAGCCTCTTCTGACATGTGTCTCCAGTTGACTCAGGAGGTGGCAGAGAGGCATAGAAATGCTGATTGAACTCTCTGTACTTCCCAATCTTTGGGCATCCCTGATCCAGCCAGCCCTTAAGATCCTGCCAGCTCAAGAGTCTTAGAGGATCACACTTTTTCTTAGAGGGAGGATCACAGCTCACTGGAACCTTGAACTCCTGGGCTCAGGTAATCCTTCTACCTCAGCCTTCACAGTAGCTGTGACTTACAGGTGCCCACCATATATCTGTCCAATTTTTCTTATTTATTTATTTTTTTTTAAGAGAAAAGGTCTTGCTCTGTTGCCCAGGCTGGTCTTGAATTCCTGGCCTCAAGCAACTCTCCTGCTTTGGCCTCCCAAAGTGCTTGGATTACAGACATGAGCCCCTGTGCCCAGCCAACTTGACCTTAAAGAAAAGGCCTCAGTGAGGGACTTCTTTTCTCCCAGAAGGGAACAGGGCATTCTACTCCACCAACAGCACACACGTGTCAATTTCCCTTTAGCTCTTTGGTTTTCAAATTACAACTCTGTCCCTGCCTGTCCCATAACCCAATCTGCATGTACTGTCTGAAAATGAAATCTATAATTGCTTTGTGGACAACAGTGATTTAATAAGCAGCAAGTACTAGTCAGGCCTCGCCCCTGCCTAGGGCCCCTCATGCCTCCGATGACCCCAATCACAAGAATGCTTTGAGCAGGTACTCTCTGGGTGGGGTGGGCCTACCCAGCTGTCCTAGAGAGTCCTTTGAAGGCCAGCAGTCATGGCATTTGCTTCTTGTGCCCTCGGCCAAGAGGGACACTCCCAAAATAGACCACACAAATTATTCTGGAGGGCATAAACACCAGCAGAAGGCAACAGTGACCTGTGTGTAAATGCAGTATAAATATGCTGTTGAAGTGACCTGTCTCCTGAGGTTTAGCTACTCTGTGGACCTGCCAGCTGCTGGAAATCCATCTTGAAATGTGTCTTGGCTCAGGCAGGCTTTGGGGAGAGCAGATCAGCCAAGGGACCTGCCACTATGGCTCTCAGGAGTCAGCCCCAGATGACTCTTTTCCCATGTTCTCCATGTCTGTAAGCCTCTCCCTGTCTCACCTCTCAAGTCACTCTGAGATCTGTTTTCTCCTCTCTCTACATCTTCACCAATGATGGACTCCTGCCTGGAAAGTGGTCCCAACCTCCTGCCTCCCTTCCTCTTCCACTCTTGGTCTTCCCCACTGGCCTCCCAATCTCATGCCTACTAAGGCTGACAAATGTTCTTTCCAACGCCCAGTATATCCTTCTCCTTTTGTTGGTCAGAGACTTCCCAGCTATCCTTCAGGACCAAATTTCAACATCCTCTGGGGTAAAACTTTTCCTGATTGTCACCAGCTGGCCTTTCCCTCATTTCCTACCGTAGGTGATCATCCTTGACAGCCTACAGCCTAACACCATGTCTATGAGAGGAATTTCAGGCCACTGTGGACAACAGGGTGGGTGGCACATCACAACTTCTGGGGGAATTTCATTTCATAGTCTATGTGAAGTACACCCTTAGACTTGGGCAGTGTACAATTTGTGCAACTGTTGTGATGGTCCTGAGTGTATCCCAAGATCTATTACAAATGATCCTCAGTAGGCCTGCTTCCTTCAGTAGACCATAGCTCTTACAGGCAAGGACAGTGAGTTCTCTGTATGCACGTCTAAAACCTGACACCGGCTGGGCCCAGTCAACACTCAATGACAGATGAACAATGGGGTGGACTGTGTCCATACACCCACCTTCCAAGCCAGAGAAGCTCTGACCAGAATAAACACTGCTGTCCACATGTGGCATAACCTTGACTTTCCCCTCCTTTCGAAGAGGTTAAGGTCTCCACTCCCCACTCTGCTCTCTCTAAGGAGTCATGGCTGGGTCCACACCCAGATGCTGGGCCATGGTATTTGTAGCCTCTCTATACTCTGTCTACAAAGAGCTAGAAAGAGGACCAAAACCCGGACATTACTCAGTCTGGGGGTAAGTACTCTGAGGAAACCTAAAGTGAAGATTATTTCCCTTCTAGATGCCCTCATGGTACTTAAGAATATGACACAAAGACCCCCTGCATAGCCAGGGCTCAGTAAAGGTTGCCTGCACATGAAATCCTATGTAGAAGATCAGGGCAGAGGGAGGTGGGAGTTGGCTTTGAGGGGGTCAGACCCAGAAAATGCCCTTTCCTACAGGGTCACAATGTCCTGTGCCAGCCAGACCCTGCCAAAGTTGCCTGCTAGCTCACTACAGAGCAAGCCCAGACATTTGCCAACAAAAGCTGGCTCTGAAAGCTCAGAGCCCCCACTACCCAAATGACCTGTCCACCTGAACCAGAGAGGCTCTGCAAACAGGTCTCAGAACAGGCATCTTGGACAATACACTACTTATTCTCATGTCTTCATTCAAGTAGGTTCTCAACCAGTCCACCTGGAATGACAGCACCAGCCTGGAAAGCCAGGGGGTATTTCTGGACCCTAACGGTGGCCCATTCAGTTTTTAATATGGGAGGTTGGCTACATTTTCTGTAGCCTGTCACAGTGAGGTGGAGGAGGGGCCAGAGTAGTCTGACCTATCCCTGCTGGCCAACTGCTGGCCGCCTCCCAGCTGAGGTTTTTCTGTTGTGGCTCACAGGGGCCCATTAAAACACACAGCCAGTGACAGTAGTGCTTTGGGGCTGCCAGGCTTTCCTTCCCAAAGGAGAAACCAGGCGGATGGTATGTGTCAGGCTTTGTTCTCTTAACGAGTCACACTTTTTTCATCTGTTTCTCCTGGGTCTCCAATAGGTTCCTTGTATTATTTACATTTTATTTCTACTGTCTTTAGCAACTAGGAGCTGCCCTTTCATGTTTTAGTTAGAAAAAAGCCCTAAATTGGGTCTGTAAATCGAAGGGCAATCCTGAACAGGGGTTTCTTCTGTAGTAAAACAGAAAATAAAACGTGCTTCAGTGTCATGAGCAACCAGGAGACTCGAATCAGGCAGTGTGGATGATGGCATCTGCCAAGTTCTAGGCTGATGTGCAGAGGCAGGACTATGAAGGTAGCTGGCAGGGCAGAAGAAACCAGAAAGGTCTGGAGAAAGCCCCAGGCTCCCTCCAGGGAGTGCTTACCCCTGGCAGACAGGAGCGCACCTCTGCAAGATGCCTCTTAGTGCAAAAGAATCATCAATTTGGGGGCTCCCCGTTCTTGTGGGCCCCCACTTCCACGGAAAGGCCAAAGTCCTGTCCCAGGGAGTTTGTACCAGCTTCTCAGTTTCCAGCAATGATAGTATCTGTCAGTCCTGAGATTATTCACTTCCAGGTTTGAGTCTGCGCATAAGCTACCTATCCCTGGATGACGAAGCTGCATCTGCCTGGCACAGAGCATGGGGTGGGGTCCGCAACCAGTGCGGACTGAATCAATGTATAGTAAGTAATAGAATCAGTCCCATTTGACAGGTAGGAAAGCTCTGTCTGAAGCTCTGTCAGGTTAAAGTGGCTTTTGCCTGGGGTCCACTGGGCCCTGCAGAGCTGCCTCGATGGTGGGGGCCTCCTGTAGGCAGTAGGGCAGGGGGCTTGTGGCCGAAGCCCATGACTCAGCTTCTCCACTTGGAGACACCCACCCTTTACAGACGTGTAACAGGAGACATGACACGAGGATACATAACAGCCTGTTCTCAGTAACAAAAACCTGGCCACAGCCCAGACACCCATCAGCAGGAGAGGACGTGAATAATGGCAGAATGTTACCGGCAGACAACACCAATGGTCTGTGGTGACACGCAGAGAAACAAACGAGTCTCTGTGATATAACAATCCTGTGGATGGAAAAACAAGTTCCCACATGCTGTGTATGGCATGGTACCCTTTTTACAGAGTTAAAAGCAGCTACAGTTTAAAAAAACTTACACCTCTAAGGACTCCATAGAGTTGCAACCCAACTACATACAAAGGCTGAAAGTTACCCTGGATGGGAAAGGGGAGAGAGTGGAACAAGGGACTTTCTGGTTAAATGCAGGCTACTGTTTGATCGGACTTTGGGTCCGAATGCATTATCAATGTGAATTAGAGAAATAAATAAAAGCAGGCCAGGCAAGGGCCCATGAGGGGTGGGGGTTAGACCCTGAGCTTAGGTCCTCCTGGGCCCAGAGTGAGGACAGCTGCAGTTGTGTCCTGGATGGGGCCAGAATCTGGGCTGAACGGGCAGGAAGTGGCCTGGGGCTACAGCTCCCTGCCCCTAGCTCCTGCCTGGCTCATCCAGTTTGAGGGTCACTATGGCTTCACAAATGTATTTTCCCTTTCCAACTTGTTCCCCAGAGCACAGTGCAGCCTTCCTCTGTTCCTCTGACGGTCCTAGGGGTGTGTGTGAGTGAATGCTCTAGGAGCAATGCTTTGGAGCAAGGGGGCCTCGGTTGGAGCCCCGTTTCTGGCACCAGTTCCGTGGCTTTGGACATTTGTGCAGCCCTGAGTCTGTTCCCCAACCCTTGAGGGGGGCACACCACCTGCCCTTGGGGCCCGGGTGGGCAATCAGCATCCCTTTGTAGATGAAAAGTTCCAGGCCCTCTGTGGCTGCTTTATAAACAGCATCCACTTCTTTCGGTCCATTCCACCCAGAGTTTGATGATGGCAGGATCTTTCCCTGGTTTTCTCCTGACGTAACTGCAAGCTCATTCGATCTTTTATGTTCCTCATACTGCAGCTGAAAACACACAAGACACACAACCTCTGACCTTTCTAAGAATGCAGACAGCTTTTTGTCAACACACTGAAAAGGACAATGGAAATACTTGACCCTAAAGCAATGTGCTGTCCTGCTAGTTCCCCTGAGGCCCCAAGTCTCTGACACTATTGACGGGGAAGAACACTCAGCAGAGGACCTGCTATCATAGGACTCTGGGGCCACGCTGGGGCACTGCCTACGATTGTTGTTCCATTGCCTGGCAACTCTGAATGGCCCTGGTTTCCTGGATCTCTCCCCCATCCTGTGTCCACCACCTGCCCAACTGGATGTGCTGCTGGTCTGCGGAGCAGGGTGTTCTCAGGGACTCCTGGCTCATCCCATCCTTAGAAGATCCATGTCTACCACCAATGTCCTCACCAATGAACTCCAGTTCAAAATCCCCCAGGACCTGACCCCTGCCCATGCTTGCCCACTCTCGGGTTCTGGAATGCTTTTCACTCCAACCTGCACCCCAGATTTCCTAAAATACAGGCCGACTGGTGAGTGCCCCTCTCATGATCCCACCCTTTCTAGCCTCAGGAAAACAAACTTCCCCTTCCCTGACTTGTCCAGTGCCTCTGGGCAGCAGGTCTCATACTTGGCTTCTGTGTCTTAGCAACAAACAGGCTCAAATTTCTTCCATCCTAAAAAGAGTCTTCCCTAGTCCCCATCTCCTCCTCCTCAGGCCACCAACTTCCCTTAAGCTGCTGTTACTGGGCTGGCCCTCAGCTCCCCAGTGCTTCCTACTCTGCTGGCCAGTGTCTCCCACCACCAACCCTATAGTCCCTCCCCCATGCCTACTCGTCCCTGACCCCAGGATGGACCCAACAAGCTGGCCAAGGCCTCCCTGGAAACTGGACTCTCTCCCATAGGCTCTCCTGCAATGCCACGACAGGGATACTCCGCTTTCCTTCCTGCAGCAGCTGCCTCCCCCACCTCCTGCTCCCCTACATCTCCTCCCCAGGTTCCCACTCCAGTGGGGCTACCCACTGGGGCCCGGGCACTCCTTTCAGACTTGTACTTCACTGTCCATGTACCAGTTTCCACCATGTTGGTGGCTTGTTTCTCCCATTAACTCTCTGAGAGAGGAATAGCTGTTCCCATTTCACAGATGAGAAGCCTAAGGCCTGGGGAGGCTGAGCAACCTGAACCCAGCTGGCTCTTTAAGAGCTGCTGGCTTGTGCCCTCCTCCTGACAGGATAAAACAGAACAGCACACCAGTCACTGGACTTTAAAAACCCATAGTTGTTGCCCCTTGGGCTTGGCCTAGAGCCAACCCCTAGGGCAGGGCCAAGGCCCAGGGCCCAGAAGAGTAGCTGAGTCATCTCTGAGAAGAACATTCCCATCTTCAATTGCTGTGGCTGCCTGTGGTGGACGCCCGGCTGACACTGGTAACTCAATCTGTTTACTCTCAGATTCCTAACCCAGGCCCTTGCATGGCCTCTCCCCGGGCATCCGGGGCGATGAGCCCATCACAGCCCTGTCCCAGCCACAGCCCTCAAACCTGAGGGCAGAAGGAGAGAAGGTGGGACAAGGAGGGTCACTTACAGGTAAACTTGCCTAGCACAACACACTCTAGATGTCAGATTTAAAAACCAGAGGGAAGAGAACTCCTAGTGTTTTTTGTTAAATCTGTGGCAGTTTACCACGGGTTTCCCAGCAAAACCACCAAAGAGGGACCTTCATGGAAGCACCCAGACAGGGAAGTGGGGCAGGAGGAAGCCCAGAATCAAGACTGGAAGGCCCTTCTCTGCTGTCTGCTCCAGCAATGGAATCTCAGATACTGGCCCAGCCTCCAGTTGCATACCGCGAGGTCTGGGAGCTCACTCCTTTCTGAGGCAATTCTTTCCACCCTGGGGTAGCTGATTTGGAGAAGCTCTACCTTGGCTAGTCATCTTCTCTCTCTCTCTCTCTTTTTGTTTTAAGAGATGGGCTCTCTTGTCATCCAGGCTGTGCAGTGGTATAATCATAGATCATTATAGCTGTGAACCCCTAGGTTCAAGTGATCCTCGCACTTCAGGATCCTGAGTTGCTAAGACTACAAGTGCGCGCCCAGTCTTTTTTTCTTTTTTTTTTAGAAAAGGGGTCCTGCTTGGTTGCTCAGGCTGCTGGTTGGTCTAATTCTGCCCTTTTGGGACCCACAGACAGTCATCTAACATGGGCACTCCAGCTGAGAATGGCTGTGTGTTTAAGCTGGGCACAAGAATGCACATTCCCCACAGTGCCAGCTGGAAGACGGCTAGGGACACCAACCATCTGTCCTGGTTTGAGCACCAAAAATCCTGCATCCCAGGAAACCCCTCAGTCCCAGGCAAACCTAGAAGAGACAGTCAGTCCCTGAAGATCTACAGTCCGCAGGCCTTCTCTTACAGTCTCGTGATCAGCATCATGAGAGGAAAGAATTTTAGCACTGAAGGGACCACCTTTATACCAAAACCAAGGTTCAGAGGAGGGATGTCTGCCGAGGTCACATGGTGCTCTTGTACCAGCTAGGACCCTTCGCCTGCAGCATGGTGACCCTGAACAGCCCACCTAGCTGGGCCAGCTTTCTTCCTGGTGGCAATCTCTGTGTGCTGCTCAGTTGACCACTCTCCCAGCCTGCCCTTCACCATGCCCTTCCAACCACCACCTGGGGACATCAGATCCAACCCCTGCTATCACTTCCTGGGTGTCCTGAGACCTCGCCCATATTCTCTCAACTGTGTAGATAACAGTGTTTCTCAAAAGCACAAATCTGATGATCTCACTCTTCAGGTCAAACACCTTCCCTGGCTCCCTACTACCACCAGGATAAAGCCAAAGACCTCAGCATGGCTTACAGGGCCCCATGGTTTAGGCTGTTTCTCTTTAGTCCCTACTTGGCCATGGTTGGGCCCCTCTTATACCCTTCACCTAGGATCCCCCTCACTTTGCTCCCCACCCTCTGGGTCTCAGTGTGGACACCTTCATGGACACCCTCAATGGGTACCCTCTTCTGCACCGCCTGCAACTTCCGTCTGACTGTGGGTGGCTGCTTAGTGAGGTGGCGCATGCAAGAGAGAGAGAGAGAGAGAAAGCGCGAGCGAGCGAGCCTGGCTGTTGAGTCACTGCTGAGTTCACCACCCCCTGCCTCAATGCTGGCTGTTGAGTGGGCAGGGACCAAAGCTGCCTTACACTGTGACCCTGGCCCCCAGCATTGGGTGAGCATTGCAGTATTTGCTATTGACTTTGCACCTGCCTTGGACTGCAGTGTGTGGGTATGGGGTGCTCCTAGCCTGGGGGTTCACTGGGGATGGCCAGGAGGGTGGTGTGGTAAGGTAGGGGGGCACATCCTTCACTGACTGTGGGACTTGGCCTGCTCCCTGTCCTGGCCTCAGTTTCTCTAGCTGCACAGCAAGATGACTGGCATGGCCAATCCCTCCGGACTCTCCAGGTCACTGTCCCATGCCTCTCTCAAGTCTAACTATGGAGAATGTGACAAAGGCAATGTCTCCTGAGGCAGGTAGGGCTCCTTCACCAGCTGAGGGGTCCATGGGTCCTCACACCTTCTAGTTCACCCACCCTCAGAAAAGGTATGTTGGTGGCCAGGTGCATTTTTTATGCACTATGAAGGCAAACCCATGAAAACTGAAGCAACGACCAATGTGTGACTGATCACCCATGTTAAGAAGGACCCAGAAAAAATGTCAATGATGCTTCCCAAATAGGCAGAATCACATACAGGCAAACAGGAGTGTGGGAGAGGGGAGAGGAGAGGGAGACTTTCTGAATTCTGGCAATGTCAGCTTCTGGGTCTTGCTAGGTGCTGGTTCCCTGGTGGGTTCAGCCTGTGACAAGGCACCAAGCCACACAGGTATGATCTGTGCATACCTGTGTGACTGTCACCCTTTATTACTAAAGGAGAAAAGCCCTCAGGGGCTAAGGCAGCTGGGAGGAGGCTGCATTTTCCAGTCCTTTCTTCCTATTTTTTCTTAGGCCACTTCTGGGTCAACGTCAAGCACACCTGTTGTGTGGTCTACTGGGAGATGGCCTCAGCCTCAGCCTCAGCTCAGGCTTCAGGGTGGGCCTCAAGGGACCCCAGAAGCCAAGGCTTTGAGAAGAGCCAGTATCCTGAGGCTGGAGGGAGAATTAATTCTAGAACATCACTGCGAGAATGCCAAGTACCAGTTCCTTTTTGTTTCTATTTATTTATTTATTTAGAGACAGAGTGTCACTATATCGCCCTCAGTAGAGTACCATGGCGTCACAGCTTACAGCAACCTCCAACTCTTGGTCTTAAGCAATTCTCTTGCCTCAGCCTCCCAAGTAGCTGGGATTACAAGCGTCCACCACAACGTCCGGCTAGTTTTTTGCTGTTGCAGTTGTTTAGCTGGCCCAGGGTGGGTTTGAACCCGCCACCTTCGGTGTATGTGGCTGGCGCCATAACCACTGTGCTACAGGAACCGAGCCTATTTATTTTCTATTTATTTTTTTTCTTTTACCAAGTTGTGATTTGACCAAGCACCAGTTCCTGAAGATGGTCTTCATTATAGGTAAGAAATGTTTTGCCCTTTTTTTTTTTTTTTTTTAGACAATATCTTACTCTGTTGCCAAGCTAGAGTACTGTAGCATTATAGCTCACAGCAACCTCAAACTCTTGGGCTCAAGCAATCTCTTGTCTCAGACTCCCAAGTAGCTGGGACTAAAGTGCCCACCACAATGCCTGGCTAATTTTTCTATTTTTAGCAGGCTGATCTCAAAATCCTGAGCTCAAGCAATCCACCTGCCTTATAGGTGTGAGCCACCACGCCCAGCTTAGAAATGTTTTTGATGGGATAAAACCTAAGCATGGACCATGAATCCTTATAGGTTTTTTTTTTACCCCAAACTCATTTTTTACAATTGTGGCATAACTTCTGATAATAAACATATAGATTTTAGGTGACTTTTGGCAAATGTACACCCCAATTAACCACCACCCTAATCAAGTACAGTGGACATTTCCATCACCACAGGGAGTCTTCTTTTTCCTTTTTCTGACAACCGGAAGTGGCCACTACTCCTCCTCCCATGGCCATGGAGTCATCATGAGCTTTATACTCAGGAAATCATACACATGAATATGATCATACACGTTTTACTTTGTGTCTGGGTTGTTTGGCTCAAAATGTTGGTTTTGAGAGCAATCCATTTTTTTTTATGTAGTTTGTAGCTGTTTTGAGTGCTGAATGTATACCTTTATGTATGTTTATTATGTTATAATATAGACTTATCCTTTCTCGTGTTGGTAGATGTGCGGTTGTTTCTAGACGTGGCTTTTATCACTAAAGCTGCTATGCTCCTTCGCACACACCTCAAGTCTGCGTAAGTGCGCTGGAGCCCTGCCCCTGCCCCTGCCCCTGAAGCAGGTGCTGCAGCTGCTCAGGAGCATCCTGCATAGAGGCTGAGTTCTGGTGAGCCAGGGTAGGGGCTTGGGCAGGACAAGGGTGCACATCGCCACCATGGTGTGAACTGCGGCAAGGCTGCGAGACCAGGGTTTGGCTAGAGGTACCGTGGGCCTCCTCTGGATGGGGTACCCAGGGAAGGGCTCCAAGGAAGAGTTCCGGGAAGGGGAAGTAGTGCACACCAGGGACACCCTGAAGGAGAGGGTCCTCCAACTCAAGGACGAGAAATACCTTGTGGCAGTGTGGCTGAATATATAGCAAAGGAAACCCAGTGTATCTTCCTGCACCTTGCAATGCAATGCTGAGTGAAAAACAAGTGAACCTCAGACCACGCATAGCCAGACACCTTTTCACACATATAAATGGGATGAAACCTGGCTGCGAAAATCAAGGAAAGATACACATGGGGAGACAACAGTCGCCAATGTCATGGTTTGTGCTGGAGACACTGTAATTCAAACTATAAACTCACACACAATAAAAGCAGGATCAGTAAGTATGTCGTGAACTGAGGATTATGAGTAATCAGATTCTGCACACCTGAGTCCATATAAAAGAAGGGTCTGAATGTTTGAAGGCGGGTGACAGCAGATCTGATCTGTTTTGAGCAGCTCATTGGCTGCATGGAGGACAAGTTGTTCTTGTGGCTCACAGAGGAAGGAACTGTTCAGTCTCTAAACACCCCGCTCTGCTCCTGACCTGGCCCTGTATTCTCTCAGGTGGGGACTGGCCCACAAAGAGATAAACTTATTAGGGGAACTGGCTCATACGATTATGGCGGCTAAGAAGTCCCACGACAGACCACCTGCAAACTGGAGACCCGGGAAGCTGGTATAGTGGCTCAGTCCAAGTTCAAGGCCTCAGAACCCCAGGGGCTGCTGGTGTAAGTCTCAGAGCTCTGAGTTCTGATATCCACGGGTAGGAGGAGGAGGATGTTTCAGCTCTAGAAGACAGTGAGAGCAAATTCACCTTTCCTCTTCCTTTTTTGTTCTATCCAAGCCCTCAGACAAACTAGATGGTGCCTGTCCACAATGAGGGTAGGTTTTCCTTAGTCCATTGATTCAAACGCCAATCTTTTCCAGAAACACCCGCACAGATATACCCAGGAATAACGTTTTACCTATCTGTATATCACTTAATCCATTCCACCTGACACCTAGAATTAACCACCATAGCTCCATCTACTGTGGTCCACAGAGGGGACACTAGGGGATGCTGGGATGTGTGACCTAGAAACTGGAGCCCATGAGGCTGGCCACGTCAAAGATGACATGTAGGGCAGCCCCTGCGCCCTACAGGTGGGAACCTAGAAGGATGACCAAGGCATCAAAAGAAGGTATCCCAGCCATCAGTGCCATCACATACAAAGTCAGCAGTGCTTGCCAGAGCTCTCCCAGGAATGGGGGGTCAGGACACAAGTATGCTTGTGTTTCCACAGGGGGCAGGACCCCCATCAAGGAAGAACCTGGAGATGTCCAGAGCAGGGTTTACAGCTCACCATCCTGCAAGAGGCAGGCAGCTGAGATACTTGGGTGAAGAGAACCAGGACCAAGACGTGCTTGGCATATTAAACACCTGGAAACAGTCTCCATTTTCACAAAGAAACATGGGGACCCTGCTGACCTATTTTTCATCTTTGCACTTTGGGAAAAAAACAGTACAGATATATTTTTCTATACTTAGGAAACAGGCCAGTACCAGCGTAATGACAAATGGGCCTAGTACCTGGTCTTAGTGTAGGGGGACAACTGTGAGTGGAAGGGACTGAGGCCACCTGTGATCCCCCAGCTAAGGGGGGGGGGGGCAGCTGCCACTTGGCTCCCATAAACTGATGCCATATGGGCTCTGGGATGCAAGATCTTCCGATTTTTCAAGAAAAGATGGGAAGCCAGATTTCTATGATCTTTCTCAATATTTAAATGCTGGTGTAAGTTTAAAAAAAAACATACCAGGTGGGCCAAAGAAAACACATCTGGCCCACAGACACCCCGCTTTCCTTTCCTGGTCCCCCAGAGGCTCAGTGTCTTGGGTCTGGGGGGCAGCTGATTTCCTGGATGGTAAAGAGTAGCTAGCATGTATTACCAATTGCTCATGGGGTAAGTGCCAAGAGTACCAAGGGGTCTGAGCTAAGGGCCTACAAGAGTCCTTCAGAGTCCAGAGTCCGGAGCAGGTTAAGCAAGATGCAAATCACACTCAATAGTAGTAGTCATGACCATCTGCCAGCTCTGGATGAAATATGAACAATGCAGGCCACTGACTTGGGAGCCTGCTACTCAGACTTGGCTGTGACCTGATTCCTTCCAAAATTCTCCTGCATCTAAGCTTATGGGCAACCCCACTGCAGGGCCTGTCCTGTCTAGCCCTGCCTCAAACCTGGGCATGTCCAGCCTCCCTGTTATACCTTCTGAAAGAGCCAGGAAGGAGTGTGAGCCTGGCTCCTCCACTCCCTACAGCAACGGGTCTGTACCTATTGTCCCCTGAGTCAAAGTGTGTGTCCTGTCATCACGGAATTGTGGTTCCAGCGCTATCAGGCCACTACCCTGTTCCTCACGGTTGTTGCTTGCTGGGGATGCAGATGGGGCGATGTGGGCTGTGGGAAGGTATGGGCAGTGGAGCAGATAAGCAAAGGGCAGTGCTGGGGTGCTGAGGGTTGCCAGACGGCTTTCTGGAGGTGGTGGTGCCTGAGCAGAAAGCTACAGAGACAAGATGTGAGTGGCTGGGACTTCAGAATAGAGCCTAGTGCAAGTTCCCGTCAGCGCAGGCCCACCCCACCCCACCCTGCCAACACGACTGCTTTGTCCACAAGCTCATGGCATCTGCCCCCCAGGGATGGCACATGTGGCCATGTGTTACCCGCTCCACCAAGCCCTGAGCCAGGACAGCCAAAATGAACCTGCACTTTCTCTCACTAAGCCCAAATAAAGCTCTCGGAGCAGTGCTGCCCCACAGAGCTGGAGGATGGATGCAGTCTGTGTCCACACTGTCCAGCAGGGCAGCCACCAGCCACATGTGGCTTTGAGCACTTGCTGTGTGGCCAGTGTGGCTGAGGAAACAATCTTTAAATATTAATTTAAATGCAAATAACTACACATGGCTGGAGGCTACTGATAGGTGCAGTTCTAGAACTTGTCAAGCTATTGCTTACTCATGTCTAGGCACCTAACCCCCTTGGCCTGTAGCTCCAGTCCTGGCCTGGCCACTGTGCTGCATTAACCCCGGCCACCAGCAGTGGGACCAATCAGGCACCACGCCTCTCACGGCTCCATAATGTTGGGAACGTCAAGCGTGAACAGCCGTTGGCACGAGCAGGATCTCAGTTTGACGCTCACATCACCTCTGCTTCTCCCTGCTTGATTAGCCCACAGGAGGAAAATTCCAGCATTTACCCCAAATGCTTTCAGTGAGCTCAGCCGTGGCCAGGATGACAGGCAGGAAAAGTGTGGTTGTGCCTATTGGCTGGTGGCTTATTTGTCTCTGTCTTCCTCCTCCCATTAGTAAGAGGAGCATGTGGAGGCTCAGGACACGATCCCATCAGTGGGAGGAGGGAGACTGGATGGGCCCGAAGCCTGTGCCCTTGCTACTGGTCCTCATGGCCAGGGACCCAGGAGGGCCAGGTGGTGTAGGGGGACACAGAGGACATGACTGCGCCTAACCCTCTGCCTTGGTCAGCTTAGGCTGCTGTGACAAAGTGCCAGAGACCTGGGGGCCTTAAACTACTGACGCTGATTCCCTGCAGTGCTGAGGGCCGCGACCCAGCACCAGGCGCAGCAGGGTGTGCTCAGGTGCAGGCGGCCAGTTCCTTGCCGTGTCTTCCCACGGCCCCTCCTCAGCACACTGTGTTGAGAGAGCGCGGAGCTCTCTGGTGTGTCGCCTCATAAGGACACTAGTCCTAGTACGCAGGGCCTGCCCTCATGTCCTCACTTCACTTCAATAACCCCCTCAGAGCCCTATCTCCGAATACAGCCACCCTGGAGATGAGGACCCCAACATGTGAACTTTAGGGGTACACACACACTTAGTCTGTAATGCCCTGAAGGTATTGTATGCCCCAAGAGAAAGTGACACTCAGGACATAGATAAAGGGCTGAAATGAATATGGAACAAATGAACATGAGTTCGTAACCTGAATGGAAGAGGAGGAAGCATCTAATGGAAGGGCAGAGGTAGAGGCTCGGGGGGCTCCCGGAGAGGGGCCAGCACGTTGGGCCCTGAGGGATAGGAAAGACCCTGCACAGCCACAGGCGTGGCGCTGAGAGAGCACATGGGTGGCAAGGGGACAAGAAGAGCCCATGCCCTCCCACACCCTTCCCCACGCCATCCCTGCTGATAGGTCCATTGTCACAGATGAAGGCCCAGCTGTCCAGACACAGCCATTAGTGAGCACCACTGAAGCAGCCCTTGAGCTGGCCAGCAGCCTGGCTCAGAGGGGTCTCCCTGCACCCCAGGAGTGTTGTGTGTCTCAACAAGTCCCTTCTTTTGGACTCAGTCCCAAATCCATGAAATTAAAAAGGTCCAGCCTAGAGTGGTCAAGTACCAGGGATTGAACATGCTCCCCTGCTTGACCAGGAAAGGCAATGCTTATCCCAAAAGGCCAAGAGAGAGGGAAGTGACCTTCTACCAGGCCTCCAGCCCTGCCCTTTTCATCCTGCTGCAGAGTGCTGCCCATCTGACCCTTCCCTTCAAGTGCACTGGAGACTGGGCCTCACCGCCTGTGAGCTGCCCCAGGTCAGGGCAGGGTCATTCTACTGCAGGGCTCGGCTCATTAACTAGACTGTGTCACCAGCCTTTGCTTCTTCCAAAGTGCTTGGACCACTGGCCTGGGGGTCGAGCTATGGCTGAAACCCTCCTGCAAACTCCCAGGCCAAACTGTCAAGTTACGTGCACTCCCCAAATAATGGTGACATTGACTGCGTGAGGTTGGGACTTGGGCCTAAAATCAACACAGACATGTCCAATGTTGCTAAAACTGAGGCTGAGAGAATAAGGGCTATGGGGGCTTTGGAGAGAAAGGGATTAAGCAATCAGAATATACAAATGTAAAAACACAACTTCTGCAAATTGAAGTTGGTTAAGTCACTACTACTATCTCCCTTTGGCTGTGGGCTGGTTCCTTATATGACTGGCCAGAATCCCAGAGGCCTGGCCCACAATAGTGCCATCCTTCTCCCTTTTTGTACCCCCAGAAGGTGGGTGATTGCAGAGGTAAACATTGGTGGTAGCAGTGATCAGCCTCTTCCAAAGCCCTCTCAGGGCCCAAGGGGCCAGAGGTGTCTACTTCCCTCCCGGGGTAGGAGGTGTTTTAGGTGCCTGGCACACTTCACTTCTGGGCCAGATGCAAATACCACACTCCTGGTGACCTGCAGGCCCAAGGGAGGTGACTGCTTGGGCCCAGCCCGTGGTGCTGCTAACACCCCACAGCCCAGCAGGTCTCAGGGCCTAGGAAGGGGCAGGCCCTTGTGGGGGGATCCAGCTCTGAGGCCAGGGAGACTGCTCTGCCACCACCTGCGTGCAGAGGGGATAGACGGGTGCCGGCCACAGAGATGAGCAAACACCCAGGTAGGAAAGCAAGTAAGAAGGGTTGCTGCTGTGGAGACAGAAGATTTTAAGATCCTCCAGCACAGTGGGAGATAAGAGGAATGGGGACATACAGCCCCAAATAAGAGGACATCAAACACCCCAGGGTGTGAGAGAGCCTGCATTCACACACATACACACACAAAGGTGGCCTTTTCACCACCAGCAAATACGCTCCCAAACGTGCAAGAAGAGGTCTGTGCACCAAGTTATGCATTGGAGCAGTAACTGCAAACACCACCAAAAAGGGCCGGGAACAAACATCCACCAGGGGGAGACAGGTTAGGATATCACAGTCTTGTTCCCTGTTCTGTGGAAAACACTGAAATGAATGTTAGCTGAAAAGGTTAAGGGGCAGAACACAAGCAGCGAGCACAGCTTAGTATCAGTTACATAAAGGGGAAAAAAGAGAGAAAATAACACACATTTGTGTGTACTTACAGAAAACATCACTAAGAATTCCCAGGAATCTGGCTATCTGTGGGGGCAGGAACTGAATGGATTGGAGGGGGCAGGAGTGTCTACTGGCACGTTGTCTGTGTACCTTTGGAATCTTGAACTATGTGAATTTATTTTCTATTCAAAAATTTAAAATGGAAAAAAAAGAAACAAAACAAAAAAAGAGGGGCAAGGAGGTCTTCCTGTAGGAGGCAGCAGGCCCGTGTGAATGTCAAAGGTGGGAGAGCAGGGTAAGAAAGGGCAGGCTGAGAATGAAAAAGGGTTGGTGATGGCGTCGGGTTTGACCTCAGCCTCACCATTTACCTGAACTGTGACCACAGCAGCCACCATCCTGTCCTTTTTCCAGCCCCAACTCTGGGTTCCAGCATATGGGTCACATGGGCCAAGTCGCTAAGCTTTTGCTTATGCTGTTCCTTCTTTTCAGAAGTCTCTTCCTGGGTGGTGCCCGTAACTCAGTGGGTAGGGTGCTGGCCACATACACCCAGGCTGACTGGTTCGGACCCAGCCCAGGCCAGCTAGATAACAATGACAACTGCAATAAAAAAAAAAATAGCCAGGTGTTGTGGTGAGCACCTGTAGTCCCAGCTATTTGGGAGGCTAAGGCAAGAGAATTGCTTAAGCCCTTGAGTTTGAGGTTGCTGTGCGCTGCGATGCCACGGGACTCTACCCAGTGCGACATACTGAGACTCTGTCTAAAAAAAAAAAAAAGGTTTCTTTCCTATCTTGATGCTTCAAGTCTGGCCCAACCCACCTCTCCTGGAGGTTCACCCAGACATTATGGTGCCTCCTCCCCTGAGTCTCCAGGGCTTTCCTCCCTTCATACTGTGGTGTCATTAAGAATTTACTGGGATGCCCAAACTGTCAACTCAGTCTATGCAGCAGTACTTGGTGCAGGGTGAGCACCAAGACACATCTGTGAACTAGTAGATTAGGAGGGAGTCTGAGGGGCCAAGGGCAACCACAGATAGAAAGTCCAGCTTCTACCTTCCCCAGACACCACTTAGGGGCCTGATTTCCCATTGTGAGTGATGGACAAGTCCTTGGGAACCAGAGGTACAGGACCTGCAGGCCACACACTTGCCTGAATTGCTCCCTCAGCCCTTCCCTGATTTGTCCCCACCTTCTGCAGGAGAAGGGACGAGGCTGCCCCCATGTGTGTGGGTATTCAGAGGTCCTGGCTCTTGAGAACAAGCACCCCTTGGGGCATTAACACAGGAGAAGTTGCTACAGGTTTTGACTGTTCATGGGACGTTTTATGAGCAGCCTGGCGCATGGGCAGTCTTCCAACTCCCACCTTCTCTCAGACTACACCTCAGGAAAGGGGTGCACGGGAATGAGTGACCAGAAGCACCCAGGCGGTATCTAAGTGCAGTGCACAGAACTCCGGGGGTTCTGGATTCAGGAACCTGCCAAAATGCTGAGATTTTCAAGATGTTGTAAGATGGCACCCATGTGGTGGTGAGCATTTGCTGACGAAGTAAACAGAAAGCTGACAGTGGCTCAAAGTTGTCAATCTGGAATAGCCCCCTGTGGCAAAAAGCAGTGCTAAGCTTGGTCTGTCAGTGATGCCACTGGACCCTTAGGCCATGGTTAGGAAGGTCCTATTACCATGGCCCTCTGCAGAGGGCGAAGTGAGTTTGGTAATGTGGCATCCCCACAGTCACCCAGCTGGTGAGGGCAGAGGTGGGGTAAGGACTGGGGCTGACCTGAGATCCCCTGATAATGGCTCTTGAAAGGGGCACAACTTTTGCTTCTGCCCTGACAAGGGGCTACAATCCCTGTCCCTCAGTGCCTCCTGGGCCACCCTGCAAGATGTGAGGAGCATGGTAGTTGGGAGCGGCTCTTTGGACAGCTGAGGCCAACGTCTTCACTTACTAAGTTATATGGGCTTGGCTTCCCCACCTGTAAATGTGGACAGTGACATAGCCCCCTCAGCTGATGAACACCCATGGGCATGGCATTGGGCCTGGCACACAGAAGCCTGAGTAAATACACGCCATCCTCACCAGCACCCTTGTCAATGGCAATGAGAGGACCAGGTAGGGACGTGGGGGTACTGGGGACCCTGGGGCCTTTCTTCCATGGATCCACATCAGAAGACATCCTCCCAAAGTGGGGGAGGTGGCAGCCATTGAGTTCTTCTGGATCAGCCAGTATTTCAGCTCTCCGGGATCACTGATAGGCTGAGGATCACAGCTGGGGGTGATGTGGCCCAGGCCCCCCCCCCCACCTCCAGAAGGCAAAGACATCCCACTTCTGGCTGGTAATGGTGCAAACCTCACCCCACCTCCTGAAAGAGCCTGGGCTAAACTCAATGTCAGGGGCTCTGGGGGAAGCTATATGCCTGCCTTGGAGCATAGGATGCTTCAGTCTCCACGCTGCGGAAACTGAGTGAGAATCCCATTGTGTAGTGCCTATTGTATTTGGGGTCTGAGTTCAGCCTTATATTATCTCTGTTAATCTTCAGATGAGAACTGGAGACCCAGAAAGACCAGTCACCTGCCCAGGGACACCATAGTAGGAATGGGAAAGGGGCCTGTCCTTGCCCTAGCAGGTGCCTGGAGGGGCCCATTCAAGCCCTGTCAAGAGTGCCTCTAGGGCAGTGGTTCTCAACCTTCCTAATGCTGCAGCCCTTTAATACAGTTCCTGTGGGTTGCAATGGGTTGAGAACTGCTGCTCTAGGGAGAGAGTCAGGGTGGGGTGGAGTGGGGTCGGGCCTGCAACTCCCAGGTACCCCGCTGAGGGCCTTATCAGCATGGGGCAGTCCCAAGGC
The DNA here is from genome assembly GCF_000181295.1 of Otolemur garnettii. NCBI lineage: Eukaryota > Metazoa > Chordata > Mammalia > Primates > Galagidae > Otolemur > Otolemur garnettii. The sequence goes on from NW_003852472.1 coordinate 3,746,221, forward strand.
TTGGGTGCCACCACCTTCTCTAGTTTTGTTGGAGAATGGTAAGTTGAACCACAGTGATTTGAACTGAGGGGCTCAGGAGGGAAATGGCCAGAGGGAAGCTGTAGGAATTGTGTTCCCAGGTAGGGAACTTGGAGGAAGATGGCAAGCACCACATGGGGACACAGGGGACATCCGGAATGTCCAAGCAACAATCAAGCAAGGCTGCCCAGTGGTGCAGAGAAGGGCCCCCAAGACTTTGCTCAGAGCAGAGAGATCACACCTTCTTAAAGGGCACAATGGCTCTTTGTTCCAAGAAGCTGCTCTTCCTGCCTGCCTAGCCCTGAAGTTCTCCAGTCTGTGTGCTATAGATTCTACCCCTCCACTAGCCTCCAGTTAGTCCATAACCAACCAAATAGCCTCCCCCTTCTCAGATAAAAAATCAGAATTTGGCTTTCCATCCTGGAGCCATCAGCCCTTCGGATGAGTTATAAGAGAACAGCCATCAGTGCTGCAGGAGCAGAACCTACCACCACCTTGTCACTTGCACCCAGTGTAGGGCACTTTCCTCAAGAAATATCTATTGAATTATACAAATAACCATTTCCCCAACTGTTGGACACCTAAGTAAGTCCTTGACATGAAACTCCCCTTTTAACTCTTACTACCCAGAGAAATGGGTATTATTATTCCCACTTTAAAGATGAGGACACTGAGCCTCTTGAAAAGTTGCCCAAGGTCACATAGCTGGTAAGTGGTTGAAATTTGGATTAAAAACAGGTTTTCCTGACTGTTAAGTGCACATCCCCTGAGAAATGGACCTTAGCATAAGCTCTTCCACCTCGAGTTACAGCGGAGAGTGGAACAGGGCACAGGCAGGCAGGAGACGGCAGCAGGGATGCCAGGCTAAACCCCAAATTGTTTTTGTCCACTGTGTGACTTGGGGCAAGTCACTGTAGCTGCCAGCTCAAGGGCCTGGGGCAGAAACCACCTCCCTCCTTATAGAGCTGTCCCAGGGTGTAGAGGGCTCTCAAGAAAGATCTGCTGAAGATGAACTTTGTTCTAAATCTATCCTATCAGTTACTGCATCTGTAGACTCGAGCTCTGAAGGAGAAAGACTGAACTTTGGGAACAAATTTCTACCTGCTCCAGAAGGGAGTGAATCCGGGGGGCTGGGGTGGGACAGGAATCAGAAAGAGGGCAGGTCTGGCACGGAGGCCAGTGAGTGTCCAGGAAGCCAGCTGTGCAGGGAAAACTAATTAACTCTACTGTGAAAATAAGCACCTACCTGCTGGCCCTGGGTGCAGGGCCTGTGCAAGACAGGAAGGCTGTCCCCTCTGGCCCTCCCCAGCAGAGCACCTTTTAAATCACTTGGGGGCCCCTCTCTGCATCTTAAGAACATGGAATCTGGAGCCTAAAGCTGCAGGTTCAAATCCCTCCTCCTCAGGCATGTGGGATGGTGTGGCTGCCCAAGTATAATATACCTACCCAGGAGAAATGCAAACAGATGTCCTCACAACAACTCCTACATGGCTATTCATAACAGTTATCATTCATAATAGCCCCAAAGTAGAAAGAATCCAAATGTCCATCAGCGGATAAATAAACAATTGTTGTGTGGTATATCCACACAATGAGAATACTACTCAGCCAAAAGGAGGAGTGAAGGGCTGATCCATGCTGCACAGGCAGGAACCCGAAAATATCACGCTAAGTAAAAGCAGTTGACACAAGGACCATGCTTTAGAGGAGTCCGTCTATATAACATGTAGCAAATGGCCAAACCCAGAGAGAAAGGAACTAGATCAGTGTTGCCAGGGGCTGGGGCTGGGGTGGGAAATGGGAAGGACTGCTTGCTTAATGGCTTTTTTTTTTTTTTTAAGCGATGAAGATTTTCTGGAATTAGGTAGTGGCTATGGTTGTACAACTCTGTAGGGATACTAGAAGTCACTGAAATATAAACTTTAAAAGGGTGAATTGTACAGCATGTGAATTATATCTTGACAGAGCTACTATCCAAAAAAAATCTTCATTCTTCACTCTTCACTGGTTTTTGTGATCTTGGGCAGGTTACTGGAGTGTTAGTGCCTTGGTTTCCTCATCTATAAAATGGGGTCAGTTATTGTGCCTACTGATAAGGGCGGTGTGAAGATAACATGAGTCAACGCACAACAAGGCCTGAGTGGCTGCCCTGGCCCACCGCCCTCCGCTCCCCACACCTCCCCAGCTCCGAACCTCGTGTTTTTAAATTGTGGCAAAATAGACACAAAATTTGCCACTGCTGCCATTTTTAGGTGTACAGTTCAGTGGCACTAAATACATTCGCTCTGTTGTGCAACCATCATCAGTTCTCTCCATCTTGCACAACGGAAGTTCTGTCCCAATAAGAAAAAACTCCTCATCCTCCATCCCCCAACCCTTGGCAGCAACTTTCATTATTCTACTTTCTGTCTCTGTGAATCTGACTCCTGGGGGGTGAAGGTGGGAGTGGGGTGTATGTGTGTCCTCATAGTAGAATCAAATAGCATTTATCCTTTTGCGATTGCATTATTTCTCTGAGAATGACGTCCTCAAGGTTCATCCACGTTGTAGCACAGGTCAGAATTTCCTTTCCTGTTAAGGGTGAATAATATTCCATTATAATGTAAACTATGCCATAGTTTATCTCTTCATTCACTGATGGACATTTGAGTTGCTTGCACTTTTTGACTATTGTGAACAATGCCGTGAATGGGGGTGTGTGAGTATCGCTTGGAGTCCTTGCTTTCAACTGCTTTGGGTAGATACTCAGAAGTGGAGGGACCTGCCTCAGCACATGGTAATTCTAGTTTTAATTTTTTTTGAGGACCCACCATACTGTTTTCTGTAGCAGCTGCACCATTTTATGTGTACATTCCCATCAACAGTACACAAGGGTTCCAATTTGTCCATATCCACGACAACACTTGTTTACTGTTTTCTTAATTTTTTTTTACAATAGCCATCCTAATGGCTCTGAGAGGTGCCTCTCTGCACAGGCAGCCTCCCCCACTGGCCGCAGTCTTTGTGTGGCTGGCTCCTGCCTGTCATCTGGCCTCAGCTCAGATGTTACCTCAATGATCTGACCCTCAAAAATGGACCACTGCTCCTACCCACCTCTCACTTTCCTGTATTTGTGACTTCACTGCTCTCTGATTATCTTCTCATTTTTTAATTTTCCTTCTTCTCTAATAAGATGGTAAGCCCCATAAGCTCAGGAACTCTGACTTGGTCCCTCCCAGGACCTCCAAGAGGAGGACAGGGTCTCAGGAAACATCAGATAAAAATGTCAGGGCCATGATTTAAAAACTTCAATTTGTTCCAAAGCTCATGTTAGTCTTGAAGCTATGGGCCACAGCAATCACAGGTGACCCATGCAGCACCAAGAGGGTGGTTACTTGACAATGAGAAAAAGTGTACGAACCACTGTCACTAGAACTGTAGGGTGCAGAGGCAAACAGCCTTTATACCTCTAAGACTGGGAAGCATCACTGTCTTAGAGAACGACTGGTGTAAATGAAGACTCCAAGTTTCAAAAATTTAACTTTTCTTGGAGATAGAGTCTTGCTCTGTCACTCCTGCTAGAGTGCAGACGCACGATCATAGCTCACTGTAATCTCAAACTCCTGGGCTCCAGCTTTCTGAATAGCTGAGACTATAGGCATAAGCCACCACACATGGTATTTACCCTTTTGTGCCTGGTTTATTTCACTTAGCATGATGTCTTTATCCCTGGTATAATTTTTCTACCTTTTCTAATTTTTTGAGATGAGGTCTGGCTCTTGCTCAGGGTGGTTTCAAATTGCTAAGCTCAAGGGATCCTCTTGCCTCAGCCTCCCCGAGTGCTAGGATTATAGGTATGAGCCACCAGGCCTGGCAAATTTTTGTGATTTTTAATTGTGGTAAAATACACATAAAATTTACCATCTTAACCATTTTTTTTGTCACTTTGTCACCCTTGGTAGAGTGCCATGGTGTCATAGCTCATAGCAACCTTAAACTCTTGGGCTCAAGTGATCCTCTTGCTTCAGCCTCCCGAGTAGCATCTTAACCAAGTTCAGGGGAATGAATACATTTACACTGTTGAGCAATGATTGCTACCATCCATCTCCAAAACTCTCTTGATCTTACAAAACTGAAACTCCACACCCATTAAACAGTAACTCCCCAAACTTTGGTAGCTCTCTTTGTCTTTATGAATCTGACTACTCCAGGTACCTCATATAAATGGGGTCACATGGTATTTACCCTTTTGTGCCTGGTTTACTTCCCTTAGCCTGATGTCCTTATCCATGGTATAGCATTCCTTCCTTTTTTCCTGATTAACGTTCCTGTATATGGATATATCACATTTTGTTTATCTATTTATCCACGATGAACACTTGGGTTGCTTCCACCTTCTGACTTCTGGGAATAGTGCTGCTGTGAATGTGGGTACATAATTGAGACCCCAGGTTTGCAAGTACAGATCTATTGCAGAATATGTCCAATGTATGATATTTAGAGCAAGGATGAGCACCAGTGTCTAGAAGTGAGCTCCCTCTTAGAAGTCTTAATTGAGCATACTTAACAAACCGCGTGGCTAGAATTGCCGACTGCTTTGGGTAAACTGCCCACTGCTGCAGACCTCAGCGGGCCTGTCTATTTGTGCTAAGGTGTATTACTGGGCCACCAAGGAGGGCCCATGGGCCTTGGACAGCCCGAATCCAACTGTTCCAGCACTGATGGAACAAGGGTGGTCCTATTCAGGACTGGTTCCTGTTATTAGAGGTTATAAGAAAAACCTTCCAGCCATATGCAGGCTCAGAAGAGACCAATTAAACCTTTTTCAATGGACTTTCTTGATCCCTGGGAGGTAAGTCAGGGCTGAGGAACACTGGTCCTGAGGTGTGGATGTGCACTTGAGCGTGAGAACAGAAGAGGACCAGCCCTCCTCACCTGCACTCCAAGGTATGAGCGATTCCAGGAAGCCATTCACTCTGCACTAGGGAGGGTTCCTGGAGGAGGTGGTATTGGAGGTAACCCCAAAGAGAGTCTGTGTTAAGTTCAGGGACTCTTGAGAGCTCTCTGGCTGGACTAAATGCAGAGTGTTCATACTCTGGTTTGCCATGTTGTCTGGAGTAATTATTTTTAGTATTCCCTACTATTCTCAAAAATGTCCCCATTTGGGTGATAAACAACATTTCATTGTTATCGCTGTATAACAAATTACTCGAAATCTTAGTGGACTGACACAACAATGAACTTTTATTACCCCTTACAGTACCTATGGTTAGGAATCTGAGTGTAGCTCACCTAGGCAATTCTGGTTTTGGACCTCTTGTGAGGCTGCAGTTAAGGTGTGTGTGTGGGGGGCAGCTGGGCGGCTTCAGTTTCTCGTACGTGAGCCTCTCCACAGGGCTACCAGGGCATCCTTGCGCCTTGTCAGCTGGCTTCCCACAGAGCAAGGGACCTGAGAGAGCATGCATTAGGCAGCAGCTATCTTTTTATGACCCATCCTCAGAAGTCTTACACTATCACCTCTGCCACCTTCTAGTGACTTAGAATAAAGTCATAAGCCATTTAAAGAGGAAGGGGAGGGGCGGGTCTAGCTTTTGAAGGGAAGAGCATCAGAATTCGAGATATTTTATAACCACCATAGTTATCCTAAAACAGGGCATGTGTGGATAAGGGAGGAGAAAGCCAGAGAGGATAGAAAGTGTCAGGTCAAGGAACATTAGCAGAGCCAGGCAAGGAATATGAACGGAGCAGGGGACAGTCTGAGGATTCTGAGCAAGGCAGAGATGTGGCCCAGGATTTGGAAGGAATGCACAAAATCTATCCCAGCTCACACTTTCAACTGGTGACTGCTCATCCGCTCTACACAGCCTTGCATTTAGGCCTCTCACCCCCAACCTTTGGCGGAAAAGACACAGAATACACATCTTTTCTTCCCATTTGACAGAAGCTCCTTTTATGTTTCCCATTGGGCCCTGCACAGAGCAGGTGCATGCTGTAGGGCTTCTGCATGAACAGAACATACCAGTTTGCACCAATCTCAAGCAGTGGCCACACCTGCCACAGGACAACTGCTTGTCCCCTGTAGACACATTTCTCTTTCCAGCCTCTAGGCCTCTGCTCAGGCTGTTCCTCCTGCCCAGACCTGGCTCTGCTAACCATTTGGGCTGCCCTGCAGGCAGAAGGCTGTCTGGATAGTTCCAGGGAGTGATGAGGAGAAGGACCCAGGACAAAGGCGACAGGTATGGTGAGGGGGTGTGGACCATGCTGAGCAGCTGGACATGGGGCACGCCAAGGACAACCCTGTGCCTTCCACACTAATGTCTGGGAGCTGGGGTTGAGCCAGCCCCTTCTCCAGGGCAGCAGGCCATGGCTGCTCTGAGTGGGTGTGGGAAATGGCTCCGGGCTCATCCTGTGCCCTCCCAACATTCATCTGTGCCCATCCATTCCTGCTCCCTGCTCACCTTTCTTTATTCTCAGCACCTCCTGACATCTTCTCATTGTACCCAACTTGGTACCACCTTCTCCAGGGAGCCTTCCAGCGCTTTGCAATCCTAGAGCATTTTGGCTGCCCCTTCTAGAGGTCGTACACTTCAATGACATGTGTCCTAAATTCTCTGACGACAGTGAGAGAATCTCCACTTTCTAGAATCTGTGATTATGTCTGTGTATATAAAATCTCCTAACCCTAGGCTTTTCAAGCTCTGCTTTCATAAAGCGCTGGCCAGCTCACCCTGGACCTTCTTGGTCAAGGCTTATTGGAGCTTATACTGGACCAAGCATTCTTATGAGTGCTTGACATGGTTTATTCTCATCAAGTCCTCACAACAACCTAGGGTGATCAGCATTCCTATTTTACAGGTAAGAAAAGAACAGCATAGAGAGGTCAAGCAACTTGCCCAACGGTCATACTGCCAGGATATAACAGTGCTGGGATCCCACCTAAAGCATGCCAGGGCTCTAATTCCTCTGCTAGCCTCAACTGCAATCAAACAGTGGCCTCGGCCCAATGCACTCAGGGCAATGATGAGGACTGCATGGGTTTTTACAATTGTAAGCTTTTCTCCCATAAATGCCTCATAAGTGTTTAGTGCTCACTGTGGCTTGCTGGTAGGCCAAAAGGAACCCGAGACCTGCAGGTGGCAGATCTGGCCTAGGCGGGCGGCAGGGGGTTTGTGTGGGCAAATGCTTACTGCACATTCACCTGTGTGCTTTTTTTGCCTATCAAATGAGATGGGCTCTAGGATGGAATTTAAAGATAAAAGCATTTTAGGGGCCCAAAAAAAGGGAAAGAAAAGGAGGGTGCTGCAGCCTTCTGCCACTTCCAAACATTTTGGGTTAATGACCTTGCCCAACCTCTTCCCCATCCCCCACATGGCCTCTCAGCAACACCTCTGCCAAGTGGCTCCTGGTGACAGGGAGTCCAAACCAGTCTGCTTGGATGCCTGGCTCAGTGGTTATCATTCTATAGCCAGACTTTCTGGGTTCAAATCCCAGCTCTGCCACTTCTGTGTATCCTTTGCTACTCTGGCTTCTCAGTTTCCTCATATGTCAAATGAAGACAATAATATCCCTACTTTATAGGACTGTCATAAGGACTAAATGAACCAGTATATGGCGGTGTTTACAATTGTACCTGGGGCTGGGCGCGTGGCTCACGCCTATAATCCTAGCACTCTGGGAGGCTGAGGTGGGTGAATTGCTTGAGCTCACAAGTTCAAGACCAGCCTGAGCAAAAGCGAGACCCTGTCTCTACTATAATAGAAAAAAATTGAGGCAAGAGGATCACTTGAGTCCAAGAGTTGGAGGTTGCTGTGAGCTATGATGCCATGGCACTCTACTAAGGGGAACAGCTTGAGACTTTGTCTCAAAATAAACTAAAAATGCACCTGGAATGTACTAAATGCTTTGTTAGTGTGAACCATTACTACTATCACCATTGCTGTTATTGCTGTATACTTCCTCACTGTTCCCAGTTTTGCCTTATAGGGTTGTAGAGAACAAATCCAAATTCTAAAAGCGCCTTATTACACATGGGGAGGTAAGTAGATCCCTTGTCCAGGCTGAACATCTCCCTCCAACTATTTCCTTGGAATCCAAAGCCCTCCCAACCCTTGCTGGACTTCTAGGCTTGGGCCAGGCCAGGCAGCATTGGCCCTAATAGTGAGGTTGCTCCATAAGTACTACACAGTCCAGTGGGGTTAGGGAAAGCTAGGCAGACGGGGAGCATCATGACTTACCTACATGTGAGGTCACACACCTGTCTGTGCACAGCCACCTCCTCATACTTGAGTCAGCTTCCAGGCCTGCCCTAGGCAGGTGAGCCACGGGACTGGAAGCCTCTGTCACACCACACACACATGGCCAGCCACCACCCACAGCCCATGGGTCATCCATCATCCTGTGGCCAGAAGCCTCTAGGTGGCAGGCCCCACCTTCAGTAGTGAATCCTGATTGGTCCATGATGGTCTCATTCCCTATGCTGGTGAGAGGCTGAGACATGTTCATGTGACGCAGTTCTGGCCAATGAGATGAAGATGTCTGTTTTCTCAGGGATACCCTGGAAATAACAGCCCTTTATCTGGCTGGGTTTCCTTCTGTGATGCCCAGGGCTCCCCCAGCCATCATACTGGATGCTACCGTGTCAAGCCTTACGTGGCCAAATACATGGGTCCCTGATGACCTCATCAACCCTTTAAGTCACTCAGCCCTGTAGCAGCCCACTCATAGCCTCTTATCACTTCAGACTAGTACAAACTTCTTATTGTTTCATCCATGGCTTTTTGTTATTTGTAGCTCAAAGCATCCTTGCTGATAGCTTGTGGTTACATTTCATCTTCTTGAGGTTAAGTCCATCACAGCAGAAGAAGGGTCTGAGCCCAGTTGTGCACGTAGGGGCGTGAAAATGGAATCTGAAAGTATGTACAGGCAAAGAAAGTGGGTAGGGCAAGGGGTATCAGTCCAGCAAGAGGGAACAAAGGCCTAAAGGCTGGAGACACCACAGAGTGTGGCTGGCAGAGATAGGCAGGTGGGCCACAAGGGTTTATCATCACCCATGGGACCACAAGGCAGAGGAGGAACTCTGAGGACTTTGTCCACTAGCTCTGTGCTAATGAATCCACTTAACTGGCCCTCTGACCCTCTACTCCAGCCACACCCAGATGCTACTCTGAATGTCTTGGGGCAGAGGCCTGCTCAGCAGAGTGGGGGCAGGGTCTCCAGGCTGTTCCTCTGCCAGGTGTGATTCTCCCTGCCATGTTTCTTCCAGCCCCCAGGGCACTCATAAGAGACTCTGGCAAATACTTGGCTGAAATCTGGGTCACTCTGTGTATGGGTCGGAAATCCATCAGACAGTTACTAAGTGCCTACAAAGCAGGGTGTTAAGCACAGCACAGACAAGGCCTGGTTCAAATCCCAATTCTATTTCTTCCAGTGGTGCGACCTTGAGTGAGCCATTTTACTTCTCCAAGTCTAGTGTCTTCACCTCTTTGTAATATATGGCAGAATCAACAGCAGCTCTTATCACTGGTACCACAGTGACAGTATTGGCAGGGAAGGATGGATAAAAAATAGCACACAAAAACTTCCTGAGATGAAGGTTTATAATGTAGGTGAGAGAAAAAGACAAGTAAGCAACATGTTGTTCTGGGCCAAAGTTTAGAACTAATGGAGAAGGAGAGGGAGCATCTGAGATATGCCCCAATGGCCCAGAGGAAGGAGGAAGTCTCCACGGGGCTATCAGGGCCAAGGCCTCCTAGATGAGAAAAGTCCCACCAAGGCTGGTGGGAGAGAATACAGAAAGACCACAGTTCCAACCTGTGCTCCTAAACCTCTCAGAACAGTGTGCTGCAAACAGAGGACGGGACATATCTGTCCAATGTGGGCATCATTTGCAACCTGCCATAGATAGCAAAAACTCTGAGGTTGACTAGTAAAGATTCAGATTCAAATCCCACTCTTTATGCGTGACCTTCAGCAAGTCTCTTAGCCTTTGAGCTCCAGGTTCCTCATGTGCAAAACAGGTATAAATACCTAATTCATAGAACATACTCAGAGGGCACGACCCATTTTCCACCTAATTCCTACTCAAAGAGTCTGGCAGCCTCCTCACTACCCTGCTAGACACTCCTTCCCTGACCCCACACTGCTGCACTGGGATCCCTGGGGCAGGGCATCTCAGCATCTCTTGGACCCAGCTGTACCCGACCAAACAGAGAGGATGTCCACTGATGCCATTCCCTCCCAGGTAGACATGAGAGTGAGGAAGTGACTAAATCGCTGGGGGTTTGAGAAGGTTTCAGGAGACTGAATAGGAATGTACTGGGGGCAGGGCAGAGAGTACTCTGAGGCTCTCTTCCAGGCTGAGCTGGAAAAGGTGCAGATACAAAAGTACAGATGTGGGAAGGGAATAAGGTAACTTGTGGGTCACTAGAAGATTTGCCAGAGGAATGGCTATAGATGAGGATTCAGGATCCAGATCCTACAAGGCCTTGAATGCCAAGTCAAGGGTTTGATTCTGTAGAGAGTGATTAAAAAATTTTTTAATAGGTGACACAAAGACCCCTGGGGAATTCTGTGCTAGTCTGGGTAAAACTTACGTTTGGGGGCGGGAGTAACAAGGCTACAGGTCACCACCTGGGGGCAGGTATTATAGGAAGTATCCAGGAGGACCACAAGTTCCATCTGGATGGCTTACCGAAAATAGCTTACATAATGTATCTGTACCCACTGCCCCTCACAAGCGCTAAAGCTGATCTCCCACTGTCATCCCATGCCATACTCACAGCAGATGTGCATACACCAGTGAACCAGTGCTATTTTCATTTTACAGGCAAAGTTATAGCCAGAGGAGAGGGACCTCACCTCAGCTACTCAGGCAGAGGGGGCTAGTCATAGTCCGAAGCCACTGTTTGGGCTCCGAGTGTGCAGCATGTCCTCAGACATCTGACAAATGTACTCAACACCTTCTGGATCCAGACCCTGGAGACATGGAGATGACCTTTGATCTCTGAGTCATCTTGAGACTGGATGGGTCACCTGGGCCTTGGACAAGCTGGCTCTCAAGAGAGACAGAGAAGAGGGACCCAATGAGGGACAGATTTTCCTGCGTTCAGACAGGCCAGAAGGGGCTCATCCCCAGGGCCATGCCTACCTATAAGACCTCCAAACTAGACCGTGGGGTGGGAGCTGGAAGGCTAGCCCCTCCAGAAAGGGAGAGGGCAGACAGTGCCTGCCCTTTGCTGCCTGTCTAAGAAGCCCCCAAATGCCCTCTCCTCCTACCACCTAGGTCCCTGCACAGCCGCAGCCTGAGTCATCATTCCCATTTGTATGGTGGCTGAGAAATCAGCCAGGGGGCTGCCCAGAGCTGGGGCCAAGGGTTGGAAAAACAAGTCTGTTCTGTTACCTCCAGGCTTGGAACCTCAAGACTAGCTAGGGAGTTGGGGGGAGGGGAGGGGAGGAGGCAGAGGGCAGGTAGATACAAGATCAGAAGGTGTCAAGAGCGAGAGGGGGCTTTGTGTGTTTGGGAGAGATGTTCAGAAATCTGAGCTGTAGGCTTTTGTTTTCAAATGGTCTGTTTAATAATTACCTTTTGCAATCAAAGGAGCAATTGGGCTCTGCAAAGGCAAGGATTTCAAACCTCCAAACCCCACCAGGCAGCCCAGAGAAGAAAGTAAACAAGATGCCTCTGGCAGATCTGGCTCCATCTCGCAAACAATAGCTGGACTGAGCTCCCCACTCAGACACACACATCAAAGTGAGATTTCCAAGCAAGAACTTTAACAGGCAGATATCAGGCTCAGATTGAATTATTTCCTTGCATCCCTTGAACTCCCTTGAGCTCAGCACCAAAGTGGGTAGCCTTGGGGGGAGAAGGAGGGGGATGCTGTAATTTTAACGTTAACCTTGACTAGTAATGTATTCATTCATTTTGCAGTGAGGGAAAACCATCACTGCCCCAAACCCTCAACTTCAGCCCTTTCAGCAGTCACAATGGTGGGCAAGCAAAGGACTTAAGTTGCAGCAGCGAGCCGGCACTCACACACTGCTGGGCTCCGGATCCTTAAGCATAACAAAAACCCTACTCCAACCACCTACTGGGACTCACAAAGTCAAACCCTTACCTGGCAGGGGGAAAATCCAAGTCCCCCGCCCCCACTTTACCTCCCAAGGCCTTCAACTATTTTTCCCCCTGCAGCATCCAAGCCCAGCCTCAAGGCAGATCCATAAACACGCCAGCTCCTCCCCTTCTACGGTTCGGCAAAACAGCCTCCCCGCCTTTCCAGGACCCCAAGGAGAAAGGATCACCGCGACCCTCGCCCGCGGCCACTCCTCGGCCCTTGCCCACCCCTCCCCCCAACCCTCGCAGGCACCTTGAGATAAACACCCTTTAATGATTTTACGATTTTCTGCTCAGGGTAGCGGCGCTCAGCAGAATCCCTCCCCCCGCCGTGGCCATGGGGGCCGGCCCAACCGAGGGATTGGGGGATGGGGGCGTTAGTTTGTTTTTTCCACCGCCGCGTCCCACACCTGTTTTTCATTCATTCATTCGTTCGTTCATTCATTCACGGATTCGTCACCGCAGCCGCCCCGGCCCTCCAGATTTCCGGGAGGGGGCCGAGGCCAGGAACCACAGGGCTGGGGGATGCATCAAGGTGTGTGTGTGTGGGGGGTCAGAGTGGAAGGCCCCCGGGGTTGGGGGAGGTGGCCGGGTGGGCTTTGTCAGAGGTGGGCGAGCGGTCGGAGCTAGGGGCGGGGCGGGGGCGCTCCGGGGGCCCGAAGTTGTTTTCCGAGGCGCGGCGGCGAGGACAGCCGCCCGGGGTGCGCCTCTTTGTCTCTCCCCGGCCGGCGCCGCGTCCCCGCGCGCTCACCTGGTCTTGGAGGACAGGAAGGCAAGTTTGATCAGGCCGTAGGTGAAGAGCGGGATACTCTCCTTGGCGACGCTGGCAACTTGCAGCCGGTGCTCCAGAATGTGGAGTTCCATCGTCCGCCCGCGCTCCTCGGCGGCTCATCGGCGGGGGGCG
>NW_003852472.1:3759477-3781119 GCF_000181295.1 Otolemur garnettii
GTAACAAACAACTTGCCACTCAAGCGCCGGCCAGCTGCGCATGCGCAACGCGCAGCCTGTCGGGACATGTGGTCCGCGGGTCGCCGCCTGCGCGGTCGGGGACTGGGCGGCCGCTCCGCTGGCACCCCGGGGGCTCTGGCCTGCGGGAGCCAAGGTTCGGGTGCCACGGGGAGGGGGTCGAGAGCGAGCGGGCGGGCAGGGCTCACTGGGGCCCGGTCCGAGCCTGGGTGCACGTTCTGTCACTCGAGCTGGGGACTAGGAGCTTGGGGTGCCCAGCGAGTAACCCAGACAACTCCAGAGCCAGAGGAGGCCCGAGTCTGGGAGGGGAAAGATTTAGAAAAATCGGTAATTACGGTGCAAACGAGCCAGACCGAAAGAGGTGCTCGGGACAGAGAGGGCAGGGGCCGCTGGGCCCAGGGGGCCACCTCGGGGAGGGGGCCTCCGGGCTGGGTTCCGAGGGACCGACAGGAGCGCGCAAGCAGGGACCGGGGGCGCGCGCGGGGGCAGCGGCTGCGGCCTCCTAGCAGGAGGAACCGCAGGTCTAGGGGCTCAGGAGCGTGAAAGCCCCGGGGGTGCCGTGTTTGGCTTTGTTGCGGCGGAAAATGTGAGCGAGGAGAGGCGAGAGAGCAGGCAGGCGCCGGGGATTCCGGTCGGGAGGGTAGTGTGTGCAGAGCTAGTGAGGTGGCGGTGTATCCCACGAGAGAGGGGGCGATGAGGATTGCCAGGGCCTGACTGAAAATCTGAAATATACCCGAAGCGCTTCCAGCCAAGCTCGGGGCCAATGTGCGGCGACTGCAAAGTTTCCTCCCCGGAATGACGGTCTGGTTTTGACATTTTCCAGGTTAAAGTTAACGGTGCTTTGCCCTTTGGCAGAGTAACGTGGAGACGTGATGGGTCAGGTCCACCTGCTCCGGCAGGCTGAGAACTCTTTTTTCAGGAAAATTTTGGCTGTGTTCTCTCACGTTCTCTTAGCTCTCCTCTGTTAGGTAGGACTGTACTATGCTCCTTTATTGTCATAAAGGAGAGCCTGAAATCCGGGTAGATCCATGCCTATCCCCATCTAGCCTTATTTTCTCTAATTTATTCTCCTTCTAGTAAAGAAAAGATTTACTTTTTTGTTTGTTTGTTTTAAATCTCTGTCTCCCCCTCTAGAATCTCAACTCCATGAACGCATTTTTTTTTTATCTGCTATATCCCCAGTGTCAGCAATAGTGGCTGGATAATGAGAGACTCCCATTCAATATTGGTCTAATGCATTAATGCATTCATCCATGCCTTTAGAATCTAGCTATCTGGAAAGCCCAAATAGAAATGCATTGAGGCACCAGACAGGTAACAGGATGTGTGAAGCAGTTGAGTATTATCAAGCAGTTGGAAATGGTACAGGAGAAGGTCATAAAATTCAATTTTTAAACAAAACAAGACAACTACCTCTCCCCCCCCCCCAAAAAAAACCCCAACCACAGCAAAACAACAGGTGAAACAAAACAAGGTTAAAGGCAGGATTTGGCCAGATTTCTGACTTTTGCTCTGGATGGTCAGGTGGATGGGGAAATCAATTTAGCAGGAAATGATAAACATTAAAAAAAAAGTTAAATAGAGTAGAAAGTGATACAAGGCACAGGTAGCCTACTATTACTTTCCTATGCCTCAGGAAACTTTTGGTCACTGTATACATGGGTGCATACATGTGTATGTCTATGCATGCGTGTTCTAGGTCTTGATAAAGTACTTTTTACTATGTGTTTTGGTCAAAAGCATTTAAAAATACTGTGATTTTTCTATTAATCAAGCCAGGTCATCATACAGTTCGCAAATGTGGACTGTGCTGGTTTGACTTGCAGAATTGTTTGCACTGAGTTGTGTTTGGTGCTTAAGACTACAGTGACACAAACTACTGAGAATAATGTTGAGGTGTTAAGGACACTGACTTCCAGAGCACCAAATATTGAGGGTGGTTTCATGCAGGGATTGGAGTCAGGGCAAGTGAGGCACTTTGGGCATTGAAGGTAAGGAAACATTTACTCTCAAAGTCACACTAGTGCTGGGGCGAGGGGCACTGTCCCAAGAGAATTCCTCCTCTCTGGCTTCCTTGGCTCTGCGTGTTTTTGGTCTTTCTCTGGGTTTTCAGCTTTGGTTTCTTCTCTGTCCAACCCGAAGTGGAGTGGAGCCCCACCTGGTATTTCCTCCTGTAGTAGTATATTGTTACTCTGATGACTGCAATGAATCATGTCTCCTGGTAAATCCTCCCACATGGACTCTAGGTTTGGCCAATGAGGCTAATTAGGAAACTTGCTTGCTAAGTCTTATGCACTGGAACTTGTCCTGTTGGGATGCTGCCCTGAGACCATGATGTTATAAAGAAGCCTGGATGGAAGACCACATGGAGTGGCGCAGCTGGAACAGCCATGCCCAGCCTCCTGCCAACAGCTTGTACCAACTACCAGATATATGAATGAGACCATCTTGGGCTTTGCAGCTGAATGCAGCCATGTGAATGAGCCCAGGTAAAACCAAAGGTGGAACTACCCAAGTAACTTACAGAAACGTGACAATAAGTTACTGTTTTTAGCCGTTAAGATTTGGAATGGTTGGCTCGGCGCCTATGGCTCAACCGGCTGAGGCGCCAGCCACGTACACCTAAGGTGGCGGGTTCGAATCCCCAGCCCGGACCCGCCAAACAACAATGACAGCTGCAACCAAAAAATAGCCGGGCGTTGTGGCGGGCGCCTGTGGTCCCAGCTACTTGGGAGGCGAAGGCAGGAGACTCGCTTGAGCCCGGGAGTTGGAGGTTGCCGTGAGCTGTAATGCCACGGCACTCTACCCAGGGGGACAGCTTGAGGCTCTGTCTCAAAAAAAAAAAAAAAAAGATTTGGAATGGTTTATTCAGCAACAGGTAGTTGATATATCCACTAAACTCCCATCTTCTCTCTATTAGTATTCTTAGAACTCTCTGGCTTCTAATATGTTGATGGCCCCTAAATTGTTATTTCCAACTCGGAAATTGTTGCTGAGGCTGTTATTCACATATCTAACTTCCTGGTGGTCAGATAAATTTTCAAAGGCTTGGCTGACCCAGTCTGTTCAAATCTTACATCATTACATCTAACCTGCCTCAGAACTCCTCCACTTCCTCCTGTAATCCCTGACTTCGTTAACAACACCATCCCTCATTGCTTAAGTTGCAAACCTTGTATGGCACATTGTATTTTCCAAGATCACCACAACAAGATTTTCCATTCTACATGCTCTTCTTACAACATGACCTTGACAATCATCCCATTAAGATGTAGGTCTCTGCTCCCTTGTCTTGAATTGGAGTGAGGCTGTAACTGCAGAGAAAATGACACCATGTGACTTCTGAAACCAGGTCATAAAGGGCAGTGCTCTTTCCACCTGGTCCTCTTGGGATGTTCACCCTTGCAACTCATCTGCTCTGCCATGAGGAAGCATGGCCCACATCGAAAGGCCACCTAGAGGCATTTGCATTAGTTTCCTCAGGCTGCTGTGACTGAATGGCTTAAATAATAAAAATGTATTGTATCACTATTCTGGAGGTTAAAAGTCGAAGATGAAGGCATTGGGAGGGCTGATTTCTTCTGAAGATGGCTTGGCTTGTAGATGGTGGTCCTCTCACTTTGTCTTTACATGACTTTCCTTCTGTATGTGTCTGTGTCTTCATCTCCACTTCTGAAGACCCTAGCCATATTGGAATAGGGTCTACCCTAATGACCTCTTAACTTAATTACTTCTTTCCAAATTCTATCTCCAAATACAATCATATTCTGAAGTACTAGGGGGAGTTGGAGTTATACAACATGCACATTTCAGGGAGCAGGCACAATTTGGCCCATACCAGTATTCCAGCCAACAGGCCCAGCTAAGCTTCCAGTGGACAGTGAGCATCAGCCACCAGACCTGTAGTGAGGAAGCCTTCATCTTACTTCAAAAGCATGAGAGACCCTGAGAAGGAACTGCCCAGCTGAGCTGAACAAACCTCCCCAGAACTGGGAGAGATACTAATGAAACTTGTTTTAAGCCATTGCATTTTGGGCTGCTTTGTTCAGCAGCAATAGATAATTGGAACACTCTGCTGGTAGGTTTGGGGTGGGGAGGGAATGGGTAGAAGGGGAAGTGGGCCAAGGCCTCATCTCAGATTGCTACCTCTTACTTCCTATGCCCCCTCCCCACATCTAATGAATCAGCACATGTTAGTGCCTTTGTAGCTGGCATACCTCTGTACACCAGCCTCTCTCCTTCCCAGCTATCATGGTTCCACATCAGTATATAATTATTCTGTCCTAGGTGGTTTTAGTGGCCTCTTAAGTCTTGCTGCATCCCCTTGTTGTTGCCAAGATGGCTGTTCTACCCCATGGCCCTACTCCACAGCTTCTCTGCTTTAACAACCTTTCAAGGCCAAGAGAGGAAACCTCAGCTCTCTCAAGTGATCCAAACCCAGATCCTCCAAGGTTGGTTGTGTAAAGAGGGGAAGGGATGTCCCTGCTTCTTGACCCACACTCTCCAATATGGTAGCCATTAACCAACCAAACATGGCTATTGAGTACTATTAGCTAGTGCCTTGAGAAACTGAAGTTTTAACTTCATTTACATTTAAATTTCAAAACTAATAGGCAATACAATCACTGAAAACATCTAAGGATGTTTGTAAGAGGAAGAGCAAGTGTCTTGGTTTTCCTGGGACCAAGTAGGTTTTCAGTATGTGGGTCTTTAAGTTTTATTTGTTGATTTGAGCAGTAGGGTCTTGCTCTGTCACCTAGGCTAGACAGTGCACTGGTATAATGAAAGTGCACTCCAGCCTAGAACTGTGCTCAGGGGATCCTCCTTGCCTTAGCCTCCTGAGTAGCTGCGACTATAGGCATATGCCACCACGGTTGGGTAATTCGCAAAAATTTGAGATTACAGGCATGAGCTACCTTGCCAGGGGAGACTTTGGGTTTTAAAACCAGAACAGTCTTAAGGAAACTAAAATGAACTGGTCACATTACTTTGAAAGAACTTAGTTATGAAAATCTATGAAATCTAAATACGAATCAAGTATTATGGATGAAAATTAAACATCTGAATTGAGATGTGCTATAAGTGTAAAATGTACCCTGGATATCAAATACTTAGTATAGAAAAAAGAATGTAAAGTATTTCATTAATCATTTTCACATATTGATTTCATGTTGAAATGATACTATTTTAGATATGGGTTAAATATAATTTTATTAAAATCAATTTCACTTGTTTAATTTTATGTTTTTGTTTGTTTGTTTGAGCTGGGAGGGGGTCTCCCTGTGTTAACCAGGCTGGTCTCAAACTACTGGGCCCAAGCAATCTTCTTCCCTATGCAACCACTTGAGTAGCTGGGACTATAGGCTCATACCACTGTGCCTGGCTTCTTTTTACACTTTCAAAGTCAAAAGTAAAAAATACTTTATATTTTTATTAAACAGCACTTCCAGAGCACAGTGATTTTTAAACTATGGTCTGTGTCAGAATCACCGAGGGCACTCACTGATTTGTCAGCTGTTCAGGCCCCCTGAACAGCAAGGTGGCACATAGGTAGAACTATGGTCTACTGCAAGCCCCTTTCCATGTGGGAAAGCAACATGAAAAGAAAGGGAATTCTGGGTGGCGCCTGTAGCTCAGTGGGTAGGGCACTGGCCACATACACCCAGGCTGGCGGATTCAAACCCAGCCCAGGCCAGCTAAACAATGACAACTGCAACAGAAAAATAGCTGGGCATTGTGGTGGGCGCCTGTAGTCCCAGCTACTTGGGAAGCTGAGGCAAGAGAATCGCTTAAGCCCAAGAGTTGGAGGTTGCTGTGAGCTGTGATGCCACAGCCCTCTACGGAGGGCGACATAGTGAGACTCTGTCCCAAAAAAAAAAAAAAAGGGAATTCTCACTCTGCCTGGCTAAAGTCCTGAGTGCACTTTACTTCTGAAATCCTAATTTAAGAACCCACCACCTCCTTCAGAGAAGGTTTTGTCTACTCTACACAGGGCCCAACTTTTCCTCCAAGACCAAAGTGCTCAACCTGGCTGATTTTGATTTACAGGCAGTCCTTGAGTTACAAACATCCAACTTACATACAACTCACACTTAACAAAAGGAGGCTTTACTATAGTTCAGCAGTTCTCAACCTATGGGTCGCGACCCACAGGAACTGTATTAAAGGGTTGCAGCATTAGGAAGGTTGAGAAGTACAGCTGTAGTTGGTCTAGGGTAGGGATCAGGTGAGTACAAATGTGCAGCAGGGTTGAAAACTGTCCCCACAGTAAGCCTAATACCAAGGTTCTCAAACCGAGTCCCCAGCATTGACATTACCTGAGCACTTGTGAGAAATGCAAATTCTCGAGTCCCATCCCAGACCTGCTGAATCAGGAATCTCCAGGTGTCTCTTTGACAAGCCCTACAGGTGATGCTGAAGTGCGGTGGACAGCCACTGCCTTAAGAGCAGGGTGAGTACATGATTCAACACAGCAGAGTCTAGAGAGATGCACAAATAATGAAGGGGCAGATCATTTATTTTGTAGGCTGCCCTCAGTCCACACTTGGTTTGATCTGGTGGCTACCTGTCCAAGGCAGCTCCCAAACATTCCACAGCCTCCCTGTGGCTCAGGTGCAGCCATATCAGACCTGTGATATGTGCACGATGGGGGTAGATGGATGGGCTTTGAAGGAAGGCAGCAGGGATTTGATTGGTGACTAACGTGTGACACTCTAAGCCCACACTGAGAGTAAGATGACAATCATTATATTAGCTCATGAATTCTGTAGGTTGTGAATTCAGACAGGGCACATGGGGATAGTTTGTCTTTGTTCCATATCTGGCCTTCACCTGGGAAGACTTGAATGCCAGGTATTCCTTGGATGCCTGGGGGCTGGAATCATCTGCAGTCTTCCTTACTCCATATCTGGAGCCTGGTCAGGCTGAGTCAGGATTATGCATCCCAGTCTCTCTCCAAGGGGGCTGGACTTTTCATAGCAAGGTGGCTAGATTCCCAGAGAGGGCATTGCAGGGAGAGTCCAGAGATCCAAGTTTCCAAGACAGTCAGCTGCACACCACTTGGTCTTTTATGTCCCAATCTCTGAAATCACAGGGGCGCCACTCGTGTGATGATCTCTTGGTCAAAACGGGCACAAGTCCTGCCTGAGTCAAGGGGACGGGTCATAGATTCTACCTCTTGATGGAGGAGTGACAAAGCAACCTTGTAGAGGAACGTGGTGAATGGAATTATTGCAGCCAATTTGCTGCAACCACCACGCCTGACTAATTAAAAAAAAAATTCTCTTTTAGAGATGGGAATCTTGCTGTTGCCCAGGCTGGTCTTAAACACCTTGGCCTCCCAAAGTGTTGGGATTGTAGACATAGGTTGCCACACCCAGCCAATATTTTAAAAATACATTCCTTTTCTATATAAACTGACCAGAATAAATTCTGTTAAATGCAACTAAGGCCCATTGCCAATTCATACTTGGCATTCAAAGCTTGCCATGGTCTGGTCTCAGTTCATACCACTGGCCCAGCCTCATACTTTACCCTGTAGTGAAAATGTCTCCCTCCCTCCACACCCTCTCTGGCCTCTGGCCACCTCACACAGGCTGACTGACCCATCTTCATTTGACCTCTGGCATCACCTCCCCTGGGAAGTCTTCCATGATCTTCCTGGCAGTCCGGATTGCATGCCCCTCCTCTGTGTGTCCATGGTTCTGCGGGGCAGAGCTATGTACTTGCTAAGAATGCAGTTTCTGATGTCAGACACATTTGTGTTCTGGCTCTGCCTTCTTCCAGCTGTGTGGTTTGGAACAAGTTGTTTCATCTCTATGGATGTTCTCCAACCCCCCCCCCCCCGTATAAAATAGGATAATGGAGTTCCTCACTCTTGGGTTGCCATGACCATGGCAGATAATGCTAGAAAACACAAGGACACATAGTAGGCCTACAGTATATGTTAGCTGTGGCCATTTCTATAGCCACTTCCATAAGCTCTTACCTGGGCATTCATTGCATTCAGGTTAAAGTTGTCTGATTCCATGGGGGGGCTGCCATTTAACCTCTAGCTAGTTAGCTCCAGGAGGGCACAGGCCACTTCTTTTTCATCTTTCTATTCTCAGAGTTGACCTAAAAATAGGTGTTTTCTCAGTGGCCTAAATGGATTGCTCACTCCATCTCTTGCAGTTCCCACCACATGGATCCAGGTGAGAAGCTCCTCCCAGAGCTATATGCCATGGACGTTTTGCTGCCTCCAAATATCTGGAAAGTTTTCTTCTTGTGGACAATCAGGACGATATTTCTACAGAGGTCTGTTTTCCCAGGGAGCAGGGTGGCGCTGTGTATGAGGTGAGGCTCTGGCCCCCGCAGCCGTTTGGCCTGGGTTTCAACCCTAGCTCTGTTGCTTGCAAACTGAGTGAACCTTTGCCACATTATTCCCACTCGGTGCCTGGTTTCCTCCTCTGCCAGTTTGGCCTGATGCACAGGACTGGCTACAAAATTTGCAGGGCCTGATGCAAAGTGAAACTTGAGGGCTTTTGTTTAAAAGTTATTGAGGATTTCAAAATGGCCACAGTAGAGCATTAAACCAAGTGTGTGACTGCACAGGTCACATGCCCCTGAGGCTGGCTCTGCTGGCACAGGACACTCTTGGTGAGTGCTGGTTTCTGCCTGTGTGGCTCAGTGCTGTGTCCCCAGGGCCTGGAATAGTAGGTATGGAACAGTCTTCAGAAAATGCTTATTGAATTAATGAATGGAGGCTGGGAGAAGTAGTAGCTGCTGTGGTTGGGGTGGGGCAGGTCCCTACCTCTGCCACTCTCCTCTCTGGGCCTCGGTTTCTCCATCTGTGAAATGGAAGGGGTGGCCAGGTTGACCTTGAACCCACCTTCCTGGTCTGTAGTTTCATGCCGTCATTTCTCAAAACAAATTTGAGCTCTTCTTTTGGGATTTGCCTTTAAAAGTGGAAATACTTTCTCCTGACCTTTCCTCACTCATGGCTTGGATATACAAAACAGATAAACTGAATGTTCTGTAAAGTCTGCAGTGTGGCATAGTAGAGAGAACTCAGGACTGAGTCAAGTCAGTGCATCTGGATTCAGTATCTTTGGGCAAATCACATGACCTTTTAGGACTCTGTTTCCACATCTGTGAAATGGGGATAGCAATGCCACTCCATAGAGCTATTGGGAGATTCATAGGCATGGCACTGGCAGGAGCCCTTGGTAATCATGTGGCAATAGGTTGTGTGGCCACCTGGTTAAACACATGTGGTGTGACCATATGTTCAGGAGACTCTTTTCTTGTATGTCTGTTCTGCGGTGGCTCCAAAGGTGCTCTTAGAGTCAAATTCCAAGAGGACAGAGCAAAGGGGCCCTATCAGGGACTCAGAGACAATGACCAAGATTGACATTCTGGTTATCATCCAGAAACAAGTAAAAACATACGTGAGGTCGGACAATTAAGTTTGTGAACTCATCCTAGAAAAAGTGCTACATTCCTCATTTCTGAATATCACTGCAGTCATCTTTGAAGTACTAGGCATCTGGTGACTGATGACAGCTCTGATGGCCACTCCAGAAAAAGAGCTCCAAAATTGCTCTGAAGGGTGGACTAGGCTCTGGCATCGGTGCATAGCTTCCCCAGGGGAGTACCTCAAAGGTGACTGTAGTGACATTCAGCAATGAGGTATGTAGTACTTTTTCTAGGATGAGCTTGTGAACTTAATTGTTCAACCTTGTACATGGTCTAAAGACCATATGCCAGGGTGACAGGCTAGAGAAGAGATGGCCTGAGGTGGGGGCATTTGAGCTGAGACCCTTTGCGAAGAGCCCATCCTGCCAAAGTCTGGAAGAAGAGTCTCCAGGTGAAGGAATGGTGAACACCAGGGCCTAGAGGTGGGCACTGGGCTACTTTCTGAGGCAATGAGTTCCTCCCACTTGGGAGAATGTCACAGAAGCTGAAAGGTGGCCAGGGACTGTAGAGGGGTCTCCAGGGGGAGGTTAGATTAGAGAAGGTGAGGAGTCCCATTGTGGGGTTGGACTTTGCCCTGGAGCCTGAAGATCCCCAACCTATCCAGCGGCCCAGGAAGAGATGAGTGCTGAGTGTAGAGACCCTGGCTGCTCATGTGAAGGTAGAAAAAAGAAGAGAGAAAGGAGAGGGTCAGGAGAACTCTATTTGCCTAAGGGAGCTTTCCTGGGGTTCAGATTCTTTCTGGATCCTTCTTTAGTCCTTAGATGAGGTGACTTTGAATCTCCTCCCTTGAGTTTGATGACCAACACCCAGGGCTATGGGGAGCCACTGAGGATTCTTAAGCAGGGGAGGAGCCAGTTTAATGGGTACCCCACTGGCCTGTTCTGAAAAATCCCAGGTTACATCCACCTCCCTTCCCCACACTTTCCCATAGGGCTACAGAAAGAACAGATTTCTCTGATTCTTTGCTAGAGATGCCACCCCCCCATCCCCCGCACCTCCACAAGAAAGGATTAATGGTTCCCAAAGTCCAGTGGCCTAGATTAGTGTAAACAGGCACAGCTTAATCCACACTGGCCATTATCCTGATCTCAGGGACAAGGCCTTCTTTCCTCTGTGCTCCCAGGCCTGCCCAGCCTTGCCAGGAGCCCCCACAACCAGCTGCCAGCCTCTCTGTGCAAAGCCACACACTTGGACACAGATGCCAGGCATCACTTGGCCCCACTACAGCAGAGAGTGTGGGGTGTGAACAACAAGCTGACATTTGCATCCTAGAGAGCCAGGCCTGGTCTGAATCTGGCCTCTATCCCTATCTGTGCTATGTAGTCACATCTGCTTTCTCTGCTTTGGTAAAATGGGCATCCAGGCATCATTTGCACAGGGCCTGTGTATAAGATGAATGAATGAACAGTGGACAAAGCAGTTCTTTGGCAGTGACCTTATTGGTAAGCTCCTTCTGTGGCTTCTACTTCCTGGTTGTGAAGGAGGAAAAGAAGAAGATGGATATGTTCAGAACAAACCTCTCTTCGGTGCCCATGGGTGCACTGTCATACCTGATCTTCTGGAGAGGTGGGAATTCTTGTGCCCTTTATACAGAGGGGAAGACTGAGGCTAGAGGAGGTTAGGAGGAAAGGAACACATGGATGATACAGAGATTTTCTTGGGTCTTCTCAGCTCTCCTGAGGCCCCACCCCAGGCCAAGTAGGCAGAGAGGGAGCACCCATTGGTTGGATCAGAGAAACAACACCGGGCACCATGGTGACAGGGGGAGCCCTACCCTTTCTCCTGCAATCCCTGGACAAGGATAAGGCAGGACAGGAGGCCACCAAGTCTTTCCCTTTGTCCTCTCTCTCCATCTTGCCTCTCCTTCTGCTGCCTTCTCCTCCCTCCCTGCTCCTCAGCTCATATGGTTTCAGTGGTTTTTATTTCATTTGGTTTCTTTTCTTTTCCCTCCCTCCATCCCTCCCTTTTTTCCTTCCATCTCTTCTCCTCTCCTCTCCTTCCTTCCTTTCTCTCGTTTTCTCTTTCTCTCTTTCTTTCTTGACAGGGTCTCACTCTGTTGCCCAAGCTAGTGTCAGCCTGGCTCACAGCAACCTCAAACTCCTGGGCTCAAGCCATCCTCCTGCTTCACCCTCCTAAGTAGCTAGGACGACAGGCACCTACCATGATGCTGGCTAATTTTTCTATTTTTAGTAGTGATGGGGCCTTCCTCTTGCTCAGGCCAGTCTTGAACTCCTGATGTCATGGGATCATCCTGCCTCAGCTTCCCAGAGTGCTAGGGTTACAGGTGTGAGCCACCACACTAGGCCTCATTTTGGTCTTTATTCATGGTTAAGGACCAGCCTGCACAGCTTCTAAGAACCAAAGGTTGACCAAGTGGAAGCCTCCACATCCCTGATCCTCACATCTCATGCCTCAGTCTTCCCATCTGTAAACTAAGGTGATTATGATATAGGAATTTGGGGTTATATGTGTGGGTGCTGAGTACAGAGAGGGCTGATGGGAAGTGACCAACAGAAGGGGATTGTTGCTGTTTTTATTTTGCCTTGTTTTAAGGCTACTAGAGCTCTTTAATATTTTGAGACTAATTCTGGAGAAAGTCAGGGCCTGAAATTCTGAAGGTGAGATTTTTGAGTAGATTATGCTTTAATTTCATGATCACTAAAATGCAAGTCTCTGGATGGCTGACCTCCCAGAGAGGTGATGAAGTGTTGGTCACTGAAGTCACCAGGACAAGAAACCATGAATCCCATGGTATGGATACATGGCCAAGTTTGGATTGTAAACCCAGGAAGGGCAGGGCTGGGTTGATGTGTAGCCTTCCCCAAAGTGAAGTTTCTTTAAGGCTTTTAGAGTGATTTGTGATGCATGTGTGGTGACTGACAACTGGGGGTGTCTTGGGTCTCGGGAATGATCCCAGATCCAAAGCAGCTCCTGAGTTCACTCTTGACAGGTTATAGCAGAGGGCACTGCACCAAGGGCATCTTTTTAAAAGGACATGGCAAAGATGATTTTCTGTCTTGGGAATGAATCTGGTCTCTTTAAATCCTTTGTAAAGATGCTGAAGCATCTGTAATGGATGCTACTGGGATCACTCATGAGATATAAGCCACATCTACGTGAAAAGGGCAATTTATCAGAGAATGTTCCTTCCAGGGACTGAGAACCTTTCAGAACATGATTGCAGTTAATGCTCCAGCCTTTCTAAAGTATTTTATTCCACTCTCAAATGAGATAATGAAGCCCTTTAATTTACTGTTCAACTCCCAAACAGAGTGAATGGGTCAGGCTTCATCCATACCCTAGGCCTCAGGAGATAGAAGGCTCGAACCAGGCTCAGGAGGCTGCACTGCACCTGGCGTGTTGCTGATGACCTTTTAGGCTCTTGGGTCCCTCCAGCAAAGTGACCTGTGGAGGCAACCACTAGCCCTCTAGATTTGACTGAACATCCTTAAATTTTTGGACGCCTTCCTTCCTTTTTATTGCCTACCTCGAATGGCAATCTCAGTAATTTTATGAGAGGGAAACTGAGGGTTAGAGGAGTTGAGTCTACGCTCCTGAGGGCACATAGCTAGGAAATGAAAGACTGAGAATGAAAGATTGGACTCAGGTTTGTCTGGACTGCCTCCATCCTGGAAGCTGCTTCTGCGCTTCTGGAGGCTGATTATATTGGGACAATTGGATATCTGTATTAAGAAAAAAAAATCCAGGGTGGCACCTATGGCTCAAAGGAGTAGGGTGCTGGCCCCATATGCCAGAGGTGGTGGGTTCAAACTCAGCCCTGGCCAAAAACTGCAAAAATAAATAAATAAACTAAAAGAAAAAAGAAAAAAAAGAAAAAAATCCATGAACACCTATACTTCATACTTATACAAAAATTATCTCAAAATGGATCACAAATCTAAATGCAAACCTTAGAAATAAATTACTTCCAGGAGAAAAATCTTTGTAACCTTAGGTTAGGCAAAAGTTTCTTGGCTATAGCTTCTATATTCATGAGCTATAAACAAAAAAGTATGCTAAGTTAGATTCTGTGAATTTTCAAACATCTGACTTTCAAAGGACATTCTTTTTTTTTTTGCAGTTTTTGGCTGGGACTGGGTTTGAACCCGCCACCGCCGGCATATGGGGCTAGCACCCTACTCCTTTGAGCCACAGGTGCTTCCCTCAAAGGATATTCTTTTTTTTTTTTTTTAGACAGGAGCCTCAAGCTGTCCCCTTGGGTAGAGTGCTGTGGCATCACAGCTCACAGCAACCTCCAACTCCTAGGCTCGAGCGAGTCTCCTGCCTCAGCCTCTGAAGTAGCTGGGACCACAGGCACCCGGCTATTTTTTTTGGTTGTAGCCATCATTGTTGTTTGGTGGGCCTGGGCTGGATTCGAACCCGCCACCTTGGGTGCATGTGTCTGGCACCTTAGCCACTTGAACCACAGGTGCTGAGCCTCAAAGGACATTCTTATGAAAATGGAAAGATAAACCACAGACTGGGAGAAAATATTTGCATAACACACATGTGATAAAGGACTTATATCCAGAATATAAAGACTCCTAAAGACTCAATAGTAAGAAAACAGCTCAATTAAAAATGCCCAAAAGATTTGAATACAACTTGCAACCAAGAAGATATGTGTGTGGCAAATAAACATGTGAAAGGATGCTGAGTATCATTAGCTAGTAGAGAAATGCAAATGAAAACCACAGTGAGATTATCACTAGACTCCCATTACAGAGACTTAACACGCAAGTAAGCAAGCAAACAAACTTGGCAATATCAAGTGCTAGTGAAGATGCAGAACTCTCACACAACTGTACAGACAATACAGAAGACAGCTTGGCAGTTTCTTATAAAAGTGAATGTACACTTATCACCTGACTCCTTCCAGGTGTTCACCCAGGAGAAACGAAAATTTGTATTCACACAAAAATCAGTTCAGAAATACTTACAGCAAGTTTACTCATAATTACTCCAAACTAGAAACAAATGGACTTTAGTAAATGGATAAATTGGTGCATACATACAATGCACTAATATTCAGTGATTAAAAAAAAAACCCAATTGCACTCAATAACATGAATGAATTTCAAACACATGATGCTAAGTGAAAGGAGACAGACTCGAAAGGCTACATACTGCATGATTACAGGAGTTGTGGGAGGTGGAAAATCGATTACTTAGGGGCACTGAAGAATTTGGGGGGGATGAGGAAAGTGTTCTCTGTCTTGTGATGATGTCTACGCAATCGTA
Source organism: Otolemur garnettii (assembly GCF_000181295.1). NCBI lineage: Eukaryota > Metazoa > Chordata > Mammalia > Primates > Galagidae > Otolemur > Otolemur garnettii. The sequence goes on from NW_003852472.1 coordinate 3,774,193, forward strand.
TGCATTTGCCAAAAATCACAGAACTATACACTAAGACAAGTACATTATACTGTATGCAAATTACAACTCAATAAATCAGACCCCCCCCCCCCCCCCCCAAGAACCAAAACCATTTCCCTAACTGGTATTATATTGTATGTTTCCTTTTGCAACCTGCTTTTTTTGCTTACCATTAATGAATTTTGAGATTTATCCAAGTCGATACTTGTAGATTACAATGCTACATGTAGCTCTTGTTCACTTATTCTAACTGGTACAACATATTCCATTATACATTTTGCCTAAATTTGTTTATTCATTCTGCTGTTGGTGAACACTTACTTTGTATCTGTTTTTTCCCTCCTGTTTTAAGCGGTGCTGTAATGAACATTCCTGTAAATGTATTTTGCAACACAATCTATTTCTCTGTAGGATATTTATGTAGAATAGTAAATGAAATAGCTGGGGCAAAAGGTGTGAGCATCTTTGCTTTGCTCTCCAAGAGGGTATCCCAACTGATACTATATCAACATATGGGAGAATTTTGTTTCTCTACATCCTCATCAACAATTTTTAGACTTTGACTTTTGTTTAGCGGATGAAGGTAAAATGGTATCTTATTGCTGTCTTATTTCTCTGATTACCAGCATGATTGTTCATCTATCCATATGTTTGTTGGTCATTTGAAGTTATTTTTTCCCCCCGTGAATTGCCTGTTCATATTCTTGGCTTGCTCCCCCCGCCATTGTGTTATATTTACTTTCTTTTTGATTTGTATGAGTTTTTATTTTTTTAAATGCTTCTGAATTACAATTTCTTGCATGGGTAGCAAATATCTTCTCCCAGTCTGTGGATTGTCTTTTAATTATTTGTACGCTATCTCATTGATAGAAATTTGTACTTCTTTTTGTTTTTGTTTTCTTGAGATGGGGATCTTGTTGTGTTGTTCAGGGTGGTCTCTAATTCCTGATCTCAAGTGATCCTCCTGCATTAGCCTCCCAAGTAGTTGGGGTTATACATGCTTGGCCTGAAATACGTAGTTTTAATGTGCTTGAATTAGTCTTTTTTTCCTTTTATTGTGTGCTTTATGTCCTTTCTAAGAAATCCTTATCTACTTTAAAGTCATAAAAGATATTTTCCTGTAAACCTTTAAGAATTGCTTTTCATATTTAAGCCTTTTGTTTACTTGTAGTTGACCTTTTTGTATGATGTAGAGATCTGATTTTGTTTTTTTCATATGCATAACCATACACTATTTATTGAAGAGTCCATCCTTTTCCCACTGAGTTACATATGCTTGGATCTGTTTTGGTCTCTATTTTATTGGTGTGCTTGCCTATTTCTGCAACATACAGTACCACCTTGATGTTATACAGGTTGAGTATCACTTATCTGAAATGTTTGTAACCAGAAGCATATTAGATTTGTATTTTTTCTGATTCCATAACATTTGTGTGTGTACATGTGTGTGGAGAGAGAGAAAGAGAAAGAGAAAGAGATAGATAGATAGAAAGATACATATCTTGGGGATATGAACCAAGACTAAACATAAAATTCAGTTGTAGTTCACATAAACCTTATACAAATAGCCTGAGGGTAACTTTATACAAAAAAATTTTTTTTTGGAGACAGAGTCTCACTTTGTCACCTTGGGTAGAGTGCCATGGTGTCATAGCTCACAGCAACCTCAAACTCCTGGGCTGAAATGATTCTCTTGCCTCAGCCTCCCAAGAAGCTGGGACTACAGGTGCCCACCACAGTGCTTAGCTATTTTTTGGAATTGGTGTCTTGTTCTTGCTCAGACTGGTCTCAAACTCCTGAGCTCAGGCAATCAGCCCGCCTCAGTCTCCCAGAGTGCTAGGATTGATAGAAATCTCCCAGTGGCATGAGCCACTGCGCCCAGCCTTTTATATAATATTTTAAATAATCTTGTGCAGAAAACAAAGTTTGGGTTAAGTTCTTATGTGTGGAAATTTTCACTTGTAGAGTCATGCTGGCACTCAAAAAGTTTCAGATTTTAAAGCATTTCAGATTTCAGATTTTTGGATTAGGTATGAGACCTATATTAAAATTTTCTATCTAATAAATTGGTCTAGGGCTACTGGCTCTTTTTTCTTCTATGTGAATTTTAGAGGCAATTTGTTAAGTTCCCAAAAGAATCTTTTGAATTTTTTGAAATTCTATTTAACTTACAGATAGATTTGGGTAAAGTGGCATCTTTGTTAGAGTAAGTCTTTCCATCCATGAACGTAGTATATATTTATTTGCTTAGAAGTCTTTGAGTCTTTCAATAGTTTGGTGTAATTTGCATCATAAAGGCTTTGCCCAACTTGTTTTAGGCTTTAATTAAAAAAATATTTTGCTACGGTAAGTGAAATTTTAGGTTTTTCTTTTTCTTTTTCTTTTTTTTTCAGACAAGGTCTTGCTCTGTTACCTGGGCTAGAGTGTAGTGGCATCATCATAGGTCAGTGCAACCTCAAACTCTTGGCCTCAATCATTCTCTTCCTCTTGGTCTCCAAAAGTGCTGGGATTACAGGTGTGAGCCACTGCACCCAGGAAGAAATAATACTGAATACCTTTGATTCTCTGAATTTAAATTGCCCTATAATTTTCCTAATATTTTCTTTCTTGTGGCTTACTTTATGGTAAGAATATAGTATATATTGCCATATATATACTATACTTACAGCATACAAAGTATGGGTTAATCAACACTTTGTTATTGGTAAGGCTTCTGGTCAACAGGAAGCTATTTGTACTTAAGTTTTGGGGGGAGACAAAAGTTACACAGATTTTTGACTGCCTATGGAGGGCTGGTGCCCCTAAGTCCCATGTCGGTCAACTGTGTATTTAAAACTTTATAGGTTTGGAAAGTTGAGACTATAGTTTTCTTCTTTCGTTGATTATGCTTATTTTTCAATAACTTTTGAGAGTTCTTCTTTTTCCTTTATAACGATAGATCTCTATGTATACTCATATTAATTTATAACATCTATTTTTGGAGTATAATTGTTGATTTGATGACTCATGTTTCTATTTGCTGAAAATCCTCATAGATTGTCCCATCACATATTGCTTCTCTGCTTTTTTCCTCCTCTCCTGGAACTTCTGTACGATGCCTGTTGAAGTCCCTCTTTCTCCTTTTCTCTTAGCTTTTGTGTATTTTATCCCTTTGGCCCTTGTGCTCTTGTGTTGGTCGAGGCACCTCTGGTAGCAGAATGGACATCTGAATGGAAATCCACGTAAGGTTTCTCTCAAAAGTGAGGTTAAGATCTGCCATGATGACGGCAGGATGTCATTTCAAAAACTGGAAGGTGGGGTTGGGAGAGTCCCCCAGGCAGAGGGAACAGGGTTTATAAGGTTCCAAGACAAGAAGGTGCATGACACAAAGAGCACGGGAGGGTCACAAATTGGAAGTCACCAAAAGGGGTTGGGCTGAGAAAAGATTCAATCTGTTGGCAGATCCCTCTGGCTTCTTATGGAGCAGGGGACAGGAGAAGGACAAGGATGGAAGGGGAGAATCCATCCTGGAAGTTTTCACAGGCTGGGGTGAGAGTGGTGCTGGCTGGGACCAGTGTCCAGTGGGGATGGAGAGGGGATGGATGCAGAGATGTTTGGGACGTGAGCTGAGGGTGGGGAGGGAGTCCAGGGCTCAGCTGCTACTAGGAGGGCAAGGAGGTTGGGCTTCAAGCTCTTGTCTTGTTCACCCTTGTCCAGGTGAGAGCCTCCTGCACAGAATTCACCTGCTCTCTGCCCAAGTCATTTCAGACAGGCTCCAGGGGATGAGGTCCAGGGAATCCTGTCTCCACTCTGTGCTAGCTTCTCCTCCGACTCACTGGGTATGTTGACTAAATTCTGGGCTTTTTCTCCAGCAGTGATGAATGCTGTGCATAGACTTTAGTCCTGAGCTCTGGCCCAGCTGTGCAGGCCAGGCCAGACCCCTCTCAGGGCTGGACCTGATTCCTTCAGGTCCTGCTCTAATCTGGATAGGATGCGCAGGGCAGAATCTCATGACAGCCTGACTTTGAGCAGCTTCACTCTCTGGAGATACTGTTGCCCAGCCACAGCCCTGACAGCCAGCCTGTTGTCACCTCCAAGTCTGCTCAAGCTGGGCTACTCAGACTCCTCCACCCTCCATCCCAGGCCACTGGTGGCCCTGTCATTTCTAAATTTTCTCCTCTTCCCTTCTGTTCAGTTTGGGTTCCCTTCAAGAATTCAAGGGAAAGTCATCCCAAAAACCCAAACAGGAAATCGGAGAAGCCAGACAGGGAAAGGAAGCCTGCCAATAAAGGGGCGTTATCAAGTGAGTTACCAGTGTGGGCAATTGAGCTTAAACCAGGCAGGACCTCTGGGAATGCAGAATGCAGGACCCACAGTTGTCCCACCTGTGGGATGAGGTTGCTGAGCTGTTTATACACAAATCCTCACCAGTCATTAGCTGAGGACAGTCCCTGGGGGCCTTAATTCCCCAACAGCTGCTCCTGCCCTGTGTGGGCTGACTTGGGCTAAGGCAAAGACACCAGATGCTAATGATCCAATGTCTTGGTGGCCCTAGAAGGGCCAGGGTGTGAGGCACCCTCTCAGCCTAACCCTGAAGTTGGAGTTCATCATTTGCAAAGCAGGGACAATGCCATCTGCCTCACAGCACAGCAAAGGGCCCCAACAGAGCTGGACAGGTGGAGAGCAGGAGCCTCAGAAAGGTGAGGAGGGGCTGGTCACCCTCGGTTCTGGGCACATGGGAAGCAGAGCCGGAGCTCTAGGACCCAGGGTAACCCGTCTTTAATTTGCACACACCTTTCTTCCCTACAGCTTTGGTCACTGGCTCCTGCAATATGACGTTCTTGTTCTAAAAACAGACATGTCACACCTCAGGCAGATTTGCAGTCTCTTGACAGTAGCCTCATCTGGCACAGAAAAGGCCTGTGCCTCTTTTCATGGCTTCCTGGGGCCTGTGGAAAGCAGTTAGGTCCAGTCCATGCCAGCTCTATGGTACCGGGGGCTCTATGGCCAGTGACCCCACCTGATGGAAGGGGGAGGTTCGTAGAGTGAGGGCTTTGTCTAGCTGGAGCTCTGCTGATAGACTGTTGGCACCTCAGAAGGCTGATGGATGCAACCTGGGGTAAAGGTTTCATTTTTTGCCCCCCATCCCCTTGGATGCTCTGAGTGCCAACACACAGCATGCCCCTGAGGTTGGAGGCTTCCTATCAAGGGCGGGGTGGCTCCATCATTAGCAGGAAGCCCTCCATTTCAGGGATACCGAGGACCCTCTAGACACTTCACAACACCCCTCCACCCACCCAGAAGCATGGCAGTAGGCTGGAATGGCTGGGTGGCTGGGTGGGAGCTCAGGCATGGTCCTAGGGTCTCCAGTGTGCCCTGTCAAGGGGGCCATTCTGTTATTTCTTTTCTTTTCTTTTTTTTTTTTTTTTTTGAGACAGGCGCCTCAAGCTGTCCCCCTGGGTAGAGTGCTGTGGCATCACAGCTCACAGCAACCTTCAACTCCTGGGCTCAAGCGAGTCTCCTGCCTCAGCCTCCCAAGTAGCTGGGACCACAGGTGCCCACCACAACGCCTAGCTATTTTTTGGTTGTAGCTGTTATTGTTGTTTGGTGGCCTGGGCTGGATTTGAACCCGCCACCTCAGGTGTACGTGGCTGGCGCCTTAGCCACTTGAGCCACAGGCGCAGAGCCCCATTCTGTTATTTCTAATGTTCTTGGGGTCCTGGTAGCCCACTGAGAATATTGTAGCCAGTTCTGGCCAGGGTAGAGAGTGGGTCAGCCACCTTAGTTCCTTGAGTGGCTGGTCTCATGGCCTTAGACGTGGTACCTCATGGGTGTGGGGATTCCTGGACACCTGTGGGCCTATTTATGTAGGTCCCCCTTCCCTTGTCAAGTACCCCCAGCCCTGTAGTGTAGCTCCTGCCTCAGTTTTCCATCTTGTGCTCGAGATCCCCACTGGGGCTATTGTCCCAGCCAGTTTGGCTGGGCCCTTGTGCTCTTGACAACCCCTGCTGGCCCTTGAAGCCAGAACTCTTTCTCTTGCCCATTGCTAGGATCCTCTGCCAATGAAAACCCAATTTCCTTATCTGTTAATAGGGGCGTAATGCCCACGCTGTAGAGTTGTTGGGAGAGATAGGTAGTAGCTGCATGTGGTTACAGAATAGGACAATGCACCGTGAGAGTTGAAATTGTTTGAAACAGGCTGAAACCAGTCACAACACCCTGAATCTGGACCATACTAGACAAAACAAGTCTAAACTTGTCAAAACTGGCTGAAACTGGTCAAGACTGGCCCAAACCAGTCAAAACTGATTCAGACCAGTTCAGATCAGTCCAAACTGGTCAAAGATGCCTGAGACCAGTCTCTATTGACTGACACTGTTGGAAACCTATGCTAGATGATTGATAGCATTGAAACAGACTCAGACTTACTGAGGCTGATTGAACCTGCAGCTGGCTAAAACTGATTAAAGTCAGTTTAAACCTGCCACAGCCAGCCCAATCTGAGAAACTCCATGGTGTAAGCCAGTTGCAGCCACTCTAAATGGTTACAACTTGCTATCACTGCTATAAATTGTTTGTGGCCATTTGAACCTAGTTGCCACTGGTACAAATACAGTTATCCATGCTACTGCTGCCTGTTTAAGTGGTGGGATTAATAATAATGGGAAAGATTGGCAAGATTCTTGCTCTCACAGAGACAGAAAAAGTTAAATAAATAAATAAGGTGATTTCAGATAGTGATGAGGGATGTGGGGAGCTGTCTCCTCCCCCCAGCACCATCATGCTGTCTGCAGTGAATTAATCCAGGTGGTCGGGAGAGGCTTCTGTGGGAGGGGACCTCAGTATTCAGAACTGAGTGGCAAGGAGGAGCCGGACTGGTATGCGGGAAGAACCTCTCAAGAAGAGAGAATGGAGGCTCGGCGCCTGTGGCTCAAGTGGCTAAGGCGC
>NW_003852472.1:3781457-3787280 GCF_000181295.1 Otolemur garnettii
AAAAAAGAGAGAATGGCCACTGCAAAGGCTAGGTCATGAGTGACATTATACAGCATCAGCCACATACACCAAGGCTGGCGGGTTTGAATCCAACCTGGGTCAGCTGAACAACAAGGGCAACTGCAACAAAAAAATAGTTGGGCATTGTGGCGGGCACCTGTAGTTCTAGCTACTTGGGAGATTGAGGCAAGAGAATCACTTAAGCCTGAGAGTTTGAGATTGCTGTGAGCTGTGACACCACAGCACTCTACTGAGGGGACATAGTGAGACTCTTTCTAAAAAAAATAAATAAGTGAATTTACAAGGTTTAAAAATGATCTTTTCCTCTTCCCATAAGGATCCACTTTACTGACCTCATTTTAACTTAATTACCTCTTTAGAGGCTCTATCTCCAAATACAGTCACATTTCTCAGGTTCTGGAAGTTATGACTTTAAGACATGAATTTTAGGGAGACAATATTCAGCCCACAGCAGTTTTAAGCCAACTGCTGTTACTACACATCTCTAAAAATGAATTGAGTGGCATTGAACTTCAGGTACTAAATTTTACAGCTCTCAAAGCTTATGCCCTATGTAGTATCTCTCTTAAAACGTTTTATGTATGCACCATGGCATTTAACAGACCAGACAGGGCCATCGTCTCAACCAGGTCATAGGAGCGAATTCCATTTGGCTTTGCTTTTTGCTTGATAGCTGGCACTTAAAGTAAAAACTATTCTTTACATAAATTCTTCCCACTAATACTGGCTCTTTGCTCTTGAGTGCTACTTTATCTCCTTGGACATGGTTTATAGAGGAAGACCTATCAGCAAATATCCCAATTGTTTTCATGCATTAGTGCACCTAAGATCCATCTGGTGGTGATGGAAGATCTTAAATAACGACTTATTTATTTATTCATTTAAGACAGGGTGACACTCCACACCTGGGCTAGAGCACAGAGACATCATCATAGCTCACTGAAACCCCGAACTCCTGGGTTCAAGCAATCCTCTTGCCTTGGCCTCCTAGTGTGCTAGGATTACAGGTGTGAGCTACCATGCCGGGCCCTATTTATTGATTCTAATTGTCATAAATGACGTAAGATGAAATCTACCCTCTCAACAAATTTTTAAGTGTACAGTACTGTATTGTTAACTATATGCACATTCTTATACAGCAGACCTTTAGAACTTAAAACAAATTTTGAATTGACACATAATAATCGCAAATATTTATGGAGTACAATGTGATGTTTTGATATATGTATACACTGTAGAAAGATTAAATGAAGCTCATTGACATCTCCATCACCTCACCTACTTGTCTTTCTGTGTGGTGAGAATGTTTAAAACTACTTCTTTTTAGCAATTTTTGTTTATTTTGAGACAGAGTCTCACTCTTGCTCTGGCTAGCTCAAACATCTGGACATCTTTCAAGTGATTGTCCTGCCTCAGCCTCCCAAAGACTACAGGTGCCCATCCCAATGGCTGGTTAATTTTTCTATTTTTGGTAGAGACGGGATCTCACTTTGCTCAGGCTGGTCTCAAACTCCTGAGCTCAAGAGATCCTCCTACGCCAGCCTCCCAGAGTGCTGGGATAAATCTTACTCTTCAAGTCTAACTGAGACTTGGCATCTTGTGACCAACATCTCCCTTTCCCCATCCTCTCTCACCCCCTACGCCCTGGGAACTACAATGCTATTCTTCATGAGTTTGATTGTTTTAGATTCTACGTATGTGTGAGATCATGCAGTATTTGTCTTTCTGTGCTTGGCTTATTTCACTTAGCACAATGTCCTCCAGGTTCATCTGTGTCATCACAATTGATGGAATTTCCTTAATTTTAGAGGCTGCAGAGTATTCCATTGTGTATACAAGGGCTGTCTAGAAAGTATCCAGCTATATAATATGAAGAATAGAGACACATGGCTGGGTGCTTTCTGGACAGGTCTCATAAATACTATATTTTCTTTCTTTATTCATCTATTGATTGACATTTATGCTGCTGCTTCCATGTCTTAGATATTTGAATAATGCCACAATGATCATAAGAGTGCAGATATCTTGGCTCGGCACCTGTGGCTTAAGTGGCTAAGGCACCAGCCACATACACCTAAGGTGGTGGATTTGAATCCAGCCCGGGCCGCCAAACAACAATGATGGCTGCAACCAAAAAAAATAGCCAGGCATTGTGGTGGGCGCCTGTGGTCCCAGCTACTTGGGAGGCTGAGGCAGGAGACTCACTTGAGCCCAGGAGTTGGAAGTTTCTGTGAGCTGTGGTGCCATGGCACTCTGCCTAGGGGACAGCTTGAGGCTCTGTCTCAAAAAAAAAAAAGAAAAAGAAAAAAAAGAGTGCAGATATCTCTTCAACACACTGGTTTAAGATCTTTTGGATATATACCCCAAAGTATCATTGCTACATCATGTGGGTGTTTTGGGGACCCTCTGTATTATCTTTCAAAATGGCTGTACTAATTTATATTCCTACCATCAGTGTACCAAGGTTCCCTTTTTGCTATAGCCTTGCCAACTCTTGTTATTATTTGCCTTTTTGGTAACAGTCTGGCACTAATATTTTAAACAATCAATTTTTGACAAAAATTAAATATAGTTGGATATAGTGGCCTGTGCCTACAATCCCAGATACTTGGGAGGCTGAGGCAGGAGGATCGCTTGAGAACAGGAGTTCAAGACCAACATGGGCAACAGTGAGACACCAAAGTCTAAAAATAAACAAATACACACATAAAAATTAAAAAAAATTAATACAATTAGCTTGATGTGGTGGCATATGCCTGTAGTCCCAGCTACTCAGGAGGCTGAGGCAGGATTGCTTGAGCCGTGAGCTTGAGGTTACTGTGAGCTATGATGACACCACTGTATTCTAGTCTGGGCAATAAAAAGGGACCTTGTCTTCAAAATAAAAATAATTTAAAAAGTTAAATATAAAAAGCAGGGACTAGGGCAGCACCTGTAGCTCAGTGGTTAGGGCGCCAGCCATATAACATCAGAGCTGGTGGGTTTGAACCCAGCCCGGGCCTGCCAAACAACAATGACAACTACAACCAAAAAATAGCTGGGCGTTGTGGTGAGCGCCTGTAGTCCCAGCTACTTGGGAGGCTGAGGCAAGAGAATCACTTAAGCCCAAGAGTTTGAGGTTGCTGTGAGCTGTAATACCACGGCACTCTACCGAGGACAACATAGTGAGACTCTGTCCAAAAAACCCCCCCAAAACCAGGGACTAAGTGTTGAGCAACATTATTGCTGGTGACTCATCCCCACTGAGAAGTTGTATAAGTTGTATTAGATCAGATCCATATGCACCAGAGGTCTCTGGCAATATACAAAGGGCAGAAGTGTGCTAGATTTGCAGACACTAAGTATGACAGTTAATTTATTACATCAATTAAACTAGGAAGCTCTGAAGTATAATATATTTTGAAACAGAGTCCTGGGAATCTTCATGTATACATTTCATCTTCCTGTAATGAAGCAACTGGTATATTTTCACATTTAAAACCTAATATCTTTTCCCCTTTCCACTGAAACAAAAGGGAAAACAACGATGTTTTTACAACAGAAATATTTTTAAACATTCACAAAAGTAGAGAACAGAGTGCCATGAACCCCCCTGGACGATCGCCCAGCTGAGACAGTGATCAGCATTTTCAATGTACTGGCTCTGTTCTCCCCTCCTCGATTTTTTCTTGGCTGGAATATTTTAAAGCCAATCATAGACATGTCTTAAAAAGAATATTTAAAAATGAAAAAGAACAAAAATGACAATACGGGATATCGGTTCCAAATAAGATCCTTCCCATTCTGCTGGGTTTGCATCGGGTGGCAGGGCTCCCATTAGCATGAGGAGAGGATGTCATTTCTGAGGCTACATGCAGTTTAAACTGCAAGGTCATTTGTTAAACACCACCCACGGAGAAGCTGTGTTGTCAAGATGCCCACCGACCCCTCCCAGACATCGCAAACCCACCCTTTCCTGATCTTCTCTAATTGCACTTCTTTCGCTTTCTTTTTACTTTTTTACATGGATGTGCAGTGGCAAATATCCACAAATATCTGTGTGTCCATATCCACACGGGGACAGATGCGGATAAGGAGGGAGGCTGGCGTTCTGGCAGCTTCCACACAGATGCCTGGCAGCCTTCGGGGGCCTGCCGGGCCACGGGAGTGGAAAATTGTCTTTTTCTCCCCCACAGAACACAGTGAAGCGTGAATTCTGTCAAGTTTTTGTTGAGAAAGACAGGGATACAGAGAGACTTGGGACAGAAAATATTTCCTTCCTTCCTAATAAATCATGTATCATGATATTGAGGATTGAAAGAAGAGCTCAGGAGGACCAGATGACCAAACATAAGAGAAAAGAACAGACTCCCCCCCCCACCCCCCACCCCCGGCTGCCAGGGCTCAGATGAACTTCCAAAGGATAGTAGGAAAAGGAAGGCTGACCTCTGTCAATGGTATATTCGTCTTCCTCTCTCCTCCTCCTCATTTTCTTCTTCTTTTTTAAAAAGTATTTTTAATTGTTATGGGTACATAGTAGTGGTACCATAATTACGGAACGTATGTGGTGTTTTGATGCCAGCTTACAATGTGTACCAATCAGCTCAGGGTAACCCCAAGTGATGGAACCCTTTCTCATTTTTTTTTGTTTTTGTTTAGGAACGTTCCAACTCCATTCTTTTAGTTGTTTAAAAACATACAGTCAGTTATTGTTAACTGTAGTCACCCTAGTGTGCTGCAAAGTACTAGTCTTTCTCCTTCTGTCTAACTGTAGTTTTGCCTTTGTTAAGCATCCGCACTTTCTCTCCTGCTCCCTGCCACCCTGCTCAGCCTCCAGTAACCATTCTTCTACTCTTTATTTCCATGAGTTTAACTTCAAAAATTTGTGTGAGCGAGAACATGTGAAATCTGTCTTTCTGTGCTTGACTTATTTCGCACAATGTCCTCCAGTTCCATCCACGTTGTTGCGAATGACAAGATTTCATTCTTCTTTGCGGCAGAATAACATCCTATCCTGCGAATGTACCACATTCTCTCCATCATTTGTCTGCTGGTGGAGGTTTAGGCTGATTTCACATTTGGGCTACTGTGAATCCTGCTGCAATAAACCTGGGAGAACAGATACCTCTTTGACGTCCTTTCTTTTGGATATATGCTCAGCAGTGGGATTGCTGGATCATACGGTAGTTCTTCTTTCAGTTTTTTGGGCGATCTTCACAGTGGCTGTACTAATTTACATTTCCACTAACAGTGTGTGAGGTTCTCTCTCTTTTTTTTTTGGAGACAGAACCTCACTTTGTCACCCTAGGTAGAGTGCAGTGGTGACAGCAACCTCAAATGCTTGGGTTCAAGTAATTTTCTTGCCTCAGGCGCCTGCCACAAAGTCCGACTGTTTTTTTTTTTTTTTTTTTTTAAGAGATGAACTCTCGCTCTTGTTCAGGCTGGTCTTGAACTTGTGAGCTCAAGCAATCCACCTGCCTTGGCCTCCCAGGTGACCCTTGGTAGGGTGCCAAGGCATCTTAGCTTGCAGCAACCTCAAACTCTTGGCCTCAAGTGATTCCCTTGCCTCAGCCTCTTGACTAGTTGGGACTCAGCCACAAAGTCTGGCCATTTTTAGGAACAGGGTCTCACTCTTGCTCAGGCTTGTCTCAAACTCCTGAGTTCAAGCAATCCACCTGCCTCAACCTCCCAGAGTGCTAGGATAACAGGTGTGAGCCCCCACACCTGGCCCAATAGGGTAAAGTTTTTTTTTTTTTTTTGAGACAGAGCCTCAAGCTGTCACCCTGAGTAAAGTGCCATAGCATCACAGCTCACAGCAACCTC
>NW_003852472.1:3787437-3790457 GCF_000181295.1 Otolemur garnettii
GCCTGGCTATTTTTTGGTTGCAGCCGTCATTGTTATTTGGTGGCCCTGGGCTGGATTCGAACCTGCCACCTTAGGTGTATGTGGCTGGCGCATTAGCCACTTGAGCCATAGGCGCTGAGCCAGCGTAAAGTTTTGATTGGCATTTCTCTGATGATGAGTGATATCAAACATTTTTTCATATACCTATTACCCATTTGTATGTCTTATTCTTTTTCTTTTCAGTATTATTGGGGAATCATTGAGGGTACAACGAGCCAGGTTCTACTGCTTGTGCTGGGTGAAGTCTCTCTATGAATAGTGTCCCATCCCCAAGATGGGACTGTGTTCTCCCTCTTTCCCTCTTTCCCTCTCTCCCCTCCGCCTCCCCCATTCGCCCTTCCCCCACCTTCTTTTGAGAAATGTCTATTCAGGTCTTTTGCCCTTTTTATACTGGATTATTTGATTTTTTTCCTATTCAGTTGTTTGAGCTTTTTGTATCACCTGGTCATCAATCCCTTGTCTGATGGGTAGTTTGCAACAGTTTCCTCCCATTCTGGGCCTTATCTTTTCACCTTGTTGATTATTTCCCTTGCTGTGCACAAGTTTTTTTTAGCTGGATGTGATCCTGTTGATCCATTTTTGCTTTTGTTGCCTGTGCTTTTGAGGTATTACTCAAGAAATCTTTGTCTAGGCCAATGCCCTGGAGAGTTTCTCTCATGTGTTCTTCTAGTAGTTTTGTAGTTGTGCATCTTACATTTAAAGTTTTTAATCCATTTTGATTTGATTTTTGTGTACGATGAAAGATATGGGTCTAATTTCATTCTTCGGCATTTGGAGATCCTGTTTTCCCAGCACCATTTATTTGTTATCGTTGCCTTCTTCATCTTCATCTCTTCCTTCTTCAATGTCTCATGTCTGTTTATGGAAAATACATCCGTCTCAAAGCCCCTGTGTTCCAGTGACCCTACCATGGCTACCTTTCTCTCCATCCTATCACTCTATTCTCCCCCTTTCTGGTCCTGGTTATTATTGCTACATAAAAAAATTGCCCCCAAACCTAGCAGCTTAAAATAACCATTTCATTTTGTTTACTATTTTTTGGTCAGGAATTGGGAAAGGGCTCAGCTGGATGGTTCTTGCATGAGGTCTCCCACGTGGTTGAAGTTGATGCTGACTGCCCAAGGTGGCACACTCACATGGCTGGCCATTGATGCTTATAAGCTGTCAACTGCTACACATGGCCTCTACAGTGGGGCAGTGTCTGGGTGGTTGATTCTTCCATCATAGCTGGTTTCCCACAGGGTGAGCATTCCAAGAAAGTCAGGTAGAATCTGCATGGTTTTTTTCTGACTAATCTTGGAAAGTGGAAGTCTCTTCTGCTATATTCTATTGACCAAAGCAGTCACAAGCCTGGAAGTATTTAAAGGGTGGGGGCTTAGAGCCCCACCTCTTAGCAGGGGAGTGGGAAGGTCACACGGAAGAAGGGCCTATGGTATGCGAGAGAGCCTGTGGCCATCTTTGGAAAATGCAGTCTGTGACACTTTCCCTATCAGTTCTCAGAGTTTGGCCAGATGCTGTCTTTGGTGTCCTATCCTAACTTGTCTGTGCCTGTCTGAATAGGGTCAGGGCACTGGGAGAAGGAGCTTTCTGTTTCTTCCTGCTGTCTGCCCCTGTTGGTGTTGTTCAGCCCCTGACTGGCTGCTTGGCCCAGTTCTTCCCAGATCTCCGGCGTTTCACTTGACAATCACCATTCTTAGATGAAACCCTGTGGAGGCGGCTCTACTTCCACGTCAGGATTTCCATCGAGATAAAGATCTGTGTAGTGACCCAATTTACTATTTGTCACTTCAATCCTGGTCAAAAATTGCCAAGCTTCTTGATCCTCCTCCCCAGGAAACTCAGCTCGCTGAGGGTTGACAAATGTTGTTTCCCAGAAATGTGGGATTTTGGCAATTAAGTTTGACATGTTCTGAAAGAATGGTGGCACTTGCTCTATTTTGGTTCTACTTTCAAAGTTCCCTCACGGGTGTGTATGTTCATTCTTTCCTTTTCACTCTGGTTTTATCAATATGTTCCATTTTTTCCCCTGTTGCTCTTTTCTTCTGCTTAGCACCACAGATTTCCCTTCAGCTTTAGGCTTTGTTACTGGCGATGTGGTTCATTTAGTTTTAGGGGCCATTTTGTAAGGCAAATTCTCAGAACCCGTGCTGAGGAAAACATCGAGGGGCAGAGTGAGGTATCAGTGGGGTGTCTTGCCTGGTAGACATTCCCATGAGCTCACAGTGCACCCCCTGAGCCCAGCCTGCCCCTCTGCTTCAGCCTTATCTCTTCCCACCCGGATACTGACTTGAGCTTAGTAATGACGGGAACAGAAAGAAACACGTTGGGATGGCTGGAGCAAAGTCGGTGGGAAACTCTTGTCCAGTGGTGGCAAATGGAAGCAGAGAGGAAGCTGGGGCCGGGGGTGCAAGGTGAAGTGTGTGGATTTTATTCCAACTTAAAATGGCCTCGAAGCAGGAGAGCACTACAGTCTGATTCATTTTTCAAAAAGATCAACGTTGTAAATACTAAGTGTTCACTAAGATGTTGAGCGGAGGACTCTTTCATAACTGCCCGTGGGAAGAGAAATTGTACAAATACTAAGGGAACCAGCGCTAGCCCTTATGACCCAGAAGCTGTACTCCTGGCTGAATGTTACGGAGAAACATGTGTGCATACAGACATGTCCATAACGACACTGTTCACTTTGGTCTCAGAAGGACCAAAGTCCTGTCCATCAGGAGGAGAATGGGCACATGCATTGTGGTATGGTCTTACAATGGAATAAAAAACAACAAAACAGTGCTATATGTGACATGTGTTAATCTCAGAAACACAATGATGAGACTCAGTGAGAGGGCAGTATACGCAATGTGCTTCCCTGCATACAAAGTTCAAAACAGGCAAAAACAAGTCAACATTACTCAAGCATGTGTACCTAGATGCCATAGTGAAATTGTAAAGAAAAACAAGGAAAAAATGTCATCGACAGATGAATGGAC
>NW_003852472.1:3790858-3796211 GCF_000181295.1 Otolemur garnettii
TAAAATCAAAACGGAACAAAACACCTCACAAAAGAACACAGGATATTTTTGGAGGTGATATTACATTTAGTACCTTGATTGTGGTGAGGATATGAAGAGTGTATGCCTATGTCCAAATATATCAAGATTTATACATTAAATGTATATAGTTTTTGTGTATCAATTTTACCTTAATACAACTAAAGAAAAAAGAAAAGCACAGAAAAGATTACCATGGAAGACAGGATGGCATCTATTCCTAAGGAGGAGGAAGAAGGTTGTGATTAAGAAAGAACACATGATACAGAGGGACACAAGGAAAATAAGGGATGTGCAGGAGGCAAGCCCTTTTCTCCTCTTCAGTGGACACTTTTGTGCCTGTGTGTGATGTTTGGAGCAGTGGCAGCCATCTAGTGACCATGAGGACAGCCACTGGTCATGCTGCCAACCTGCTGAGTGGGGCAGAGGGAGAAGGTGGGAAGTGCGTGCATCCCTGATAACATCAATGAGTCATCAAGCTAACCCTTGGAACCGTCCCACTTCTGGGCTTCTCATCATAGGGAATAATAACCCCGCTAAGTTGGATAGTCTATGACTTGAAGCAAAAAACATCCCTTGAAGTAGAAGGTTTGGGGAATACTGAGATTCATGGGGAGCATAGTCCAGCTCCATCCCCTGCAATTTGTCCCCTAGTAACACCAAATAGTCATGTGACCCAACTGACATGGGCCCTATAAGGGAGTCAAAGGCCTGCCCTGCCTCCTTTCTCAGAACAGGGTGTTTGCCTTTTTGGAGACACACCTTTTCACATTGTCTTCCTTCACCTGTCTATATACATTTAAGTTTCCTCCAAATATTGTCATGGCTTGATAGCTCATTTCTTTTCAGCACCAAATAATATTCCATTGTTTGATTGTGCCACCTATCAAATGAAAGACATTTGGGTTGCTTCCAAGTTTTGGCAATTATAAATAAAGCTGCTGTAAACATCTGTGTGTGCAGGTTTTTGTGTGGACCTAAGGTTTCGATTCATTTGGATAAACACCAAGAAGTACAATTGCTGGATTATATGTATGACAAGAGTATATTTATTTAGTTTTGTATGAAACTGACAAACTGTGTTCCAAGTGGCTGTGCCATTTCACATTCCCATCAACAATGAACGAGAGTTCCTTTTGCTCCATATCCTCCCTATCATTGGTGTTATCAGTGTTTTGGATTGTTTGTTTTCACTCCCCCCTTTTTTTTGAGACAGAGTCTCACTCTGTCACCCTGAAAAGGGTGCTGTGGCATCATCATAGCTTATAGGAACCTCAAACTCTTAGGCTCCAGTGAGCCTCCTTCCTTAGCCTCCTGAGAAGCTGGACTATAGGCGCCTGCCACAATACCCAGCTAGTTTTTCTATTTTTAGTAGAAATGGGGTCTTGCTCCTGCTCAGGCTGGTCTCAAACTCCTGAATTCAAGCAATCCTCCTGCTTCAAATTTCAGAGTGCTAGGATTACTGGTATGAGCCACCATGCCCGGCCTCAAATAATTTTTTTTTTTTTGGTACCCAGAAAACAAGTGGCTGGGATTTTCATTGAGATTTTATTGAAGCTGTAGATCAATTTGGGAAGAACTGACATCTTGGCAATATTGAGTCTTCCTATCTGTGTGACTGAAATAGCTCCCCATGTATTTAGATATTTTTACTTTTGTCAGAGTTTTGTAGTTTTCTTCATATAAATCTTGTATATATTTTGTTAGATTTATACCTAAAATAACTTAAGTTCCATTGTTTGTTGCTGGTATAAAAGAAAATCACGGACTTTTGTATATTAGCCTTGTATTCTGCAACCTTGCTATAGTGTCTTAGTTTCAGACGTTTTTTGTTGATTGCTTAGGACTTTATACACAATCATATCATCTACAAACAAGGAGAGTTTCTTCTCCCTCCATCTTCCCTTTATTTCCTTTTCATGTCTCATTGCACTAGCTAGGAATTCCAGTACAAAATTGAAGAGGACTGATGAGAGTACACATTGTTGTCTTG
This sequence comes from Otolemur garnettii, assembly GCF_000181295.1. NCBI lineage: Eukaryota > Metazoa > Chordata > Mammalia > Primates > Galagidae > Otolemur > Otolemur garnettii. The sequence continues at coordinate 3,792,870 of NW_003852472.1, forward strand.
TTCCTGAGGATGGTGGGAAAGCATCTACTTTCTTACCATTAAGTATGATGACTGCTATAGGTTTAGTAGAGAGTCTTGATCAGTTTGGAGAAGTTCTTCTTATTCCTAGTTTGCTGAGAGTTTTTATCAGAAATTGAGTGATTCATTATTCAATTCTGCCAAATGTTTCTTCTGCAACTATTGATGTAATCATCATATGATTTTTCTTTTTTCACCTGTTGATATAGTGGATCTTGTTAATTATTTTTCAAAGATGGAATCAGGCTTGGTGCTCGAGCTCAGTGAGTAGGGTGCCAGCCACATGCACCAAAGGTGACGGGTTTGAGCCTGGCCCAGGCCTGCTAAACAACAATGACAACTGCAACCAAAAAATAGCTGGGTGTTGTGGGTGGTGCCTGTAGTCCCAGCTACTCAGGAGGCTGAGGCAAGAGAATCGCTTAAAGCTCAGGAGTTGGAGCTTGCTGTGAGCTGTGATGCCACAGCACTCTACCGAGGACAACATAGTGAGACTCTGTCTCAAAACAAACAAACAGGGCGGTGCCTCTGTCTCAAGGAGTAGGGTGCCGGCCCCATATACTGGAGGTGGTTAGTTCAAACCCAGCCCCAGCAAAAAAACAAAACAAAACAAAACTGCAAAAACAAATAAACAAACAAACAAAAACAAAGGTTGAACCAATCTTGTAGTCTGGGAATAAATCCCACTTGGTCGTGGTATATAATTTTTTTTAATATTTTATTTTTTAAGAGATAGGGGTCTCACTGTGTTGCTCAGGCTATAGTGCAGTACCATAGCTCATTACAACTTTAAGCTCTTGGGCTCAAGTGATCCTTCTGTCTCAAGCTCCTAAGTAGCTGGGATTACACCCAGCTATAAAATAGTCTATTCAAATCTCTTGTCTATTTTTGTAGAGATGAGTTCTTACTATGTTGCCCAGGTTGGTCTGGAACTCCTGGCCTCAAGTGATCCTCCTGCCTTGGCCTCCCAAAGTGCTGGGATTATAGGTATGAGCTATCATACCTGGCCCTTTATACTTATTTGTATGCATTGTTAGATTTGATTTGCTAGTATTTTATAGAGAATATTTGTATCTATGTTTATGAGAGATATTGGTTTATAGTTTCCCTTTCTCATAATGCTTTTGTTTTTGCTATTAGGGTGATCATGGTCTCATAAAAAGAGTTTGGAACCATTCCCTTTGCTTCTATTTTGTGAAAGAGATTTTAGGGAATTGGCATAATTTCTTCCTTAAATGTTTGTGAATCCATCTGGATCTGATGCTTTCTATTTTAAAAGATCATTAATTATTGGTTCAATTTCTTTAACAAATAGAAAGATATTTTTTATTATGTGTTTCTCCTTGTGTTGGGTTCTGACAGGTTGTGTCTTTCAAGGAACTGATCCATTTTATCTAGGTTATCAAATTTGGGGGCATAATGTTGTTCATGATATTCTTATGTTATTCTTTTAAGGCCCATGGGATTAGGAGCTTGCCCTCCTTTTATTATTGATGTTAGTAATTTGTTCCTTCTCTCCATTTTATGTACTTAACCTGGCTAGAGGTTTATCAGCCTTAGAGGTTGGATCATTTCAAATAATTAACTTTTAGTATCATTGATTTTTCTCTATTGATTTCCTGTTTTCAATTTATTGATTTCTGCTATAATTATTATTTCTTTTCTTTTGATTGCTTTGCATTTAATTTGTTCTTCTTTTTCTAGTTTCTGAAGTGCAAGCTTAGATTATTGATTTTAGATTTTTCTTCTTTTTTAAGATATGATTCAATGCTATACATTTCCCTCTGAGTACTGCTTTTGCTGCATTCCACAAATTTACATAGCTGTATTTTCTTTCTGAGTGTGTATACACCTAACAAGAACTTCAAGGAGAATCTAATATTATGGTTGGAGATTTCACTATCCCTCTGTTAGTTGTTGACAGATCCAGCAAACAAAAAAATCAGAAAATACATGATCAACAACACCATCAACCAACTGGATTTGATTGACATCTATAGAATACTCCATCCAACAGAAGGTGAACACACATTTTTCTCAAGATCACATGATATAGTCACCAAGATAGAACATGTTCTAAGCAATAAAACACCTTGACAAAATTTTTTTTGTACATGAGTATTCATGTTTATTGTTAATAGCCAAAAACTGCAAGAAGTTAAATATTCGTTAATGAATAAGAAAGAAAAGAATTATGAACATTGATTAATTTAGGGGAAAAAACCTTCTAAAATTCAACATTCATTCAGATATTTAAGCCAAAGTAGAAAACAAAGAAAAAGAAAGTCACTACTTTAATCTGATAAATAGTATCTTTGTACAAAAATCTACAGCACACAGAAGGCTTAATGATGAAAAGTCAGAAATATTTCCTTTCAAATCATAAAACGAATCAGGACTGTCCAAGAGATTTCTGTTACTTGACAAATTTTTATAAGTAGAAATCATACAAAGTATGCTCTCATACCATAATAGATTTAAATCTGAAAGTGATAGTGGAAAGAGAGTTGGAAACCCCTAAAATAACACAATAAAAAATCTCAGAAAGGAATTTTAAAATATTTTGAACTAAACTGTATGTCTCAGTGTCCTTCTGTTGTGTTTTCCCACCACTGAATCCTCTTTGGCCTCTGCAACCAGTACAATTCTGTAAAATTGCAGGTGTGTGATTTCAGAGTCTAAGTCACAAGAAACATTGATATTTTCATGTTTACCTCTTGAATGTTTGCTTTGGTGGAAGCCAGACACTATGGTATGAAAACATTCGGTCTTATGGACAGTACCATGTGGGAAGTAGTTAAAACCTTATACTAAAAGCTAGTACCAACTTGCCACCACCTTGTGGGGCAGGGGCTGGCGTGGTCCTCAGGTCCTAGTCAAGCCTTCACATGACAGCAGACTCAACTGACATCTTGACTGAAACCTCATGCCAGAAACTCCTTTGCATACCACTTGAAATCCCTGTTTTACTAAAACTGTGATAGATAATCAATGTTTATTGTTGGTTAAACCACTAAATATGGTGGTATTTTGTTACACAGTACTAGGTAAGTGATACAGACTAATACAAACTTCTTAAGCAGAATGGAGATACTCTACGCATTATACCTTGACACATGCTTCTCCTGCCTCTGTATAAATGCCTCCAGAAACATGAAGATTGATGCTTCAGGCTCGGTGCCCTTAGCACAGTGGTTATAGCGCTGGCCACATGCACTGAGGCTGGCGGGTTTGAACCTGGCCTGGACCAGCTAAACAACAATGACGACTGCAACAAAATAATAGCTGGGTGTTGTGGCGGGCAACCAGCTACTTGGGAGGCTGAGG
>NW_003852472.1:3796987-3799865 GCF_000181295.1 Otolemur garnettii
GGCTTGGTTAGCAATCTATAAGAGATCCAATGAGACAGTTCAGTGGAAGGGAGGGAGAACTTTGCTGCTGCAGAAGCATCCAACTGCGTGATGAGACCCTCACGAGAATGCAAGTTCCATCTCACCAAACGTCCAAGCTCAAGTGGACCGATCACTTAGTGGTCATGATCAGAAGGAGTAATTCTGATTGATTTTGAAAATGCTTGGAAGTCTGGTTCTATGATGGTGTTTAACAAAGTTGGCTGTAGAAGGAGTTGCTGTAAATCAAATCCAATCTTCCCATTAACTTCTAAAATAAGATCTAGGTTCCCATAAAGGAAATTGTCTAGTAGAACAAGTGGACCTGACTGTGAGCAGGCCTGTGGCATATTTATAGTTATACAGATAAATGTGTGTCTGAAGCACATTTCGGTCTTTGCAGCAGTTTTCTGACTCCAGATGTCCCTTCTCCCATCATCTCCCTCTTCTCCCATTTTTTTCCCACATAGTTGGATCTTAAGGATCTTGTACTCAGGGAATGACCTTCATTCCTCAATTAAATATCTGTGTCAGGGGTGGTCAAACTGTGGCCTGGAGGGTGCCAAGCCCCGTCTGCTGCTTATTTTCCTAGATAATGTGCTGGAACACAGCCATGCTCATTCATTTACACACATGTATTGTCTGGGGTTGCTTTAAGCTTCAACAGCAAAGTTGAAAAGACATGACAGAAACCATATGGCCTGCTGTCTTCATCCATTTGGGCGGCTATAGCAGAATACCACAGACCGCATGGGTTATAAATTACAGACATTTATTTCTCACAGTTCTGGAGGCCAAGAAGTTTGGGATCCGGATACTGGCAGCGTCGTGTTCTGGTGAGGGCCCTCTTTTAGATTGCAGACCGTTGACCTCACGTTTGTATCTCCACAAAGCAGAAAGAGAGCTCACTCACTCTCTGGCTTCTTCTTATGATGGGACTAATCCTATGCCCAAGGGCTCCACCCTCATGAAATAATCACCTCCCCAAAGTCGCACCTCCAAATACCATCACACTGGGGACGTCAGCCCAAAGTTGTGCACATGTGTCCTACCTGATTTGTCACATTTTCTTCCTTTCCTTTTTCCTCTCCTCTCCTCCCCTCTCCTCTCTTTTCCTTTCCATAGAGTCTCACTTGTCATCCTCAGTAGGGTGCCATGGCATCATAGCTCACAGCAACCTCAAACTCCTGGGCTCCAGTGATTCTCTTGCCTCGGCCTCCCAAGTAGTTGGGACTACAGGAACCTGCCACAATACCTGGCTAGATCAGGCTCATGAAATCATGGCCAGGGAGTCACCGCATATGGAGGTTGTTGTTCAGGTACACAGCCAGAGAGAGGTTGTGTAAAGGCTTTGAGGTAGGAGAGAGTTCGGTGATTTCTGAGCCCCCAACATAGGCTGGTGAGGCTGGAGTAGCAGGGAGGCTGTGGTGCTATAGGAAGCCAGACACATAGGACCTCTGCTTCAGGTTTCTTGTTTGCAAAGGGTGGTGGGTGCAAAGTGTGTCCAGGGTGTTCAGTATTTTATTTAATCCTCAAATAAATCTTGGGGGGAAGGAACATTATTGTACCCCTTTTAGAGGTGAGCAGAGGCTGGAGAAGTTAAAAGGCTTTCCCCAGACCATACAGCTTTACTGAGTACCTAAAGCAGATTCTGAATAGTAACTCCCAAATTCCCAACTTCCCCAATGTTCATGAAAGTCCAATTAATTATTAATTGTTGATATTTTTATTTTTAGAGGCAAGATGCCACATAGCCAGGATAAAGTAATGTTTGCTGATTCTTCTAGTGTCCTTGTGCTTGGATCCAACAGCTGTCATCCCAATCTGTCCCCAAGTTGGCTTGGAGGACTGGAGGTTGTGCCTAGGTCTGATTGGCTCCCAGGGCTCAGGCAGTTCGTCAGCAGCCAGGCCTATTCCCAGACTTTGACCAGCTGGTTGGGCGGTGGCAGGAGAGGGGCTCAGCTGCCCACACGGGGAAGGAAAGGGATTTCGGGAGATGGAAGCAGGGAGTTGTCTTTCTGGCTGGCTGTGGCAAGGCATCAGCAGACAGGAGAACAATGGCCTTGGAGGCTGTGTCCTTCCTCTTTTGAGGAGATTGGAACATACAGAGAAGGAGACAGCAGGGATTCATGTGCACAGAGGAAAGACCACGTGGACCTAGCAAGAAGGAGGCCATCTGTAGGGCAATTAGAGAGGCCTCAGGAGAAACCGCACCTCCACTGGGGGATGGATGAACTGTGGGCCGGACCACCAGGATGTGCAGCCTCTGTGGCAGCTGGTGGCCATGGGGAGGCAATGTCTCAGAACCCCCACTGAGAGGGAAGGGTTTGGAAGCAGCAGAGAGGATGTCCTTGGTGGCCATGGGGAGGCAATGTCTCAGAACCCCCACTGAGAGGGAAGGGTTTGGAAGCAGCAGAGAGGATGTCCTTGGTGGCCATGGGGAGGCAATGTCTCAGAACCCCCACTGAGAGGGAAGGGTTTGGAAGCAGCAGAGAGGATGTCCTTGTCTTCTCTCACACGTTAGTTCCAACTCCTTCTCCCCACTGTCGTTTCTTACTGAGTCCCTCAGCAGTCCTTCAAAATGCACATCTTAGGTCTAAAATTGTGTTTCAGTTCTAGAACCCCCAAAGGCTTTTCTTTTCTTACTCCTTTGGCTATAAATCCTGATCGAACCTGATGAAAGACTATAGTCCTTATTTATCTGACATAATATGGATATTCTGCATTTTGCCGTGGGAATATCAGTGTGTTGGATGAAGAGCTGTGCTCCTAGACCCTGAGAGTACCCTGTACCATCACAAGCTGAACCTGAGCTGAGCCATATTCCTAAAAATCATAATGGTTTTGACTTTTTTTTTTT
>NW_003852472.1:3800148-3815870 GCF_000181295.1 Otolemur garnettii
GGCCTGTCTTGGTCTTAGTTTCCATGTGAGGAAACTGAGGCTCAGAGCTGACTCCAAGGCTCATTCTGCTCTAAGAGGAAAGAAGGTCCCCTCCATTGGTGTCCAGCAATGGAGGAGAGGTCAAAACCAAAGGCACTGACTTTGCTCACCAAGCGGCTGTATCCCAACCCATTGATGATACTTCTGCAAATTCTCACTGTGGTTCCTCCATTCTGGAATTTCCCATGGGTGGGCCTCCTTGGACCTTTGGGGTCCCTGGAAACCCAGACCACATCCTGAACAAGTCTCCCGACCCTAATCTAGCTCTGGAGACTCTCATCAGACCCAGTTACACCACACATTGGCCCCTCCCAGAGCCACCTTGGCTTTGATTCTCAGTAGGAAGGGGACAGGTGGGGTAGGGAAGATGTGAACCAAACACAGGTGGGAGAGACAACCAGGATGCAGGAGGAAGGGACCAGGATCCGGACCATTGTAAACATCTCTTATTATCTGAATTGTGATCCCTGCCCCCCCCCCACCAATTGTAGAAGCCCTAATCTCTAGAATCTAAGAGTATTTAGACTATATTTGGAGATAGAGGCTTTACAGAAGTAATTAAGCTATAATGAGGCCATTAAAGTGGGCCCTAATCCAATCTGACTGGTGTCCTTAAGAGGAGAGGAGATTATGACATATAGGGAGAGACAGCAGGGATGTGCACTCACAGAGGAAAGACCACCTGAGGACATAGCAAGAAGGCGGCTGTCTGCAAGCCACGGAGAGAGGCCTCAGGAAAAACCACACCTGCTGACATCCTGATCTTGGGCATCCAGCATCCAGAACTGAGAAAATACATTTCTGGTGTTTAAGCCACCCGGTCTGTGGTATTTTGTTACAGCAGCCTGAGCAAACAAATACAGCGTCTCAAAGAGGCCTCTATCTCAACTCCATTCCTGTCCTAAGAAAGGAACTATAGAGAATCCCCAAGGTCAAGCATACAGCTTTGAGGTCTGAAGGAGACCTAACACCATACCTCAGTCCTCTGAAATAGACCAGACTTATGTGTGTAAATGCCATTGGCCCCTGTGAGGAGACATTCTTTGTGCATGGCTTGCTCTATTATCTGAGGCTGGTCTGGTGGGATGTTTGAACTCCATTGCTTGTCTCAAGCACTGTTGACTTTGTCCATGCATTTCAGTTGTGTCTCTCTAGCTGGACCTTGGCTAACGTTGGTATTCCTCTGCAGGCAGAGGTGTGTGGCATGTTCTAGGGTTTATGGTGATACTTCTTTTTCCAGCTCCACATGCAGTGACACTACCAGAGGAAGAGACCTGGTAGTTTCCACCTTGGTCCCGAGGAGGAAGGTCAGGGCTACTGGCTGGGGAAGGCTTGTACAGCTGATTCCTAAAGACAGAGAGGGTCCCTGCGCCTGGGGACTTTGTAAACAGCAAGGAAATGAGACTTTGATGCTATGGGAGACAGAATAATGACCCCTCAAAGATGTTTGCTTCCTAATGCAAATCCCCGGGATCTGTAATTGTCACTTTACATGCAAAAGGGACTTGGCTGATGTGATTAAGTTAAGGGTCTTGTGATGGGAGATTGTCCTGGATTATCTGAGTGCATCCAACATAATCACAAAGGTCCTTCTAAGAGGGAGGTGAGAGGGCTGAAGTCAGGGGAAGGCGGTGGGAGGATGGAAGCAGAGAGAGCTGGGGAGACTGCTGGACATGAAGACAGAGGGAAGGGCCAACATCCAAGGAGTGCAGGCAGCTTCTCCAGACCCACAAAGGTAAGAAGGCTAACCTCCCCTGGAGCCTCCAGGAGGAGCTAGCCCTGCTAACACCTTGACTTTGGCCCAGTGAGACTGACTTTGGACTTCTGACCTCCAGAACTATGAGAGAATAAATCTCTCTCTCTCTCTCTCTGTATGTATATATTAATATTTACGTCTTTAGTGGAGGTGAATTTTACATAACATAAAGTGTATGATTCAGCAGCCTTGAATACATTTGCAATATTATACAACCATCACCTCTATTTCCAAAACATTTTCATCTCTCTAAAAGGAAATCCCTAGTTCTGCTGTTCCCCCAGCTCCTGGCAGCCACTAATCTGCTTTCTGTCTCTACAGATGTTCCTGTTTTGGGTATTTTGTATAAATGGAATCATATAACACGTGACCTTCTTTGGGTAGATTTCTTTCACTTAACACTGTGTTTTCGAGGTTTATCCACTTTTTATTATGTATCAGTTCTTCCTTCTTTCCCCTCCCTCTATCCCTCCCTCCTTCCCTCTCTTTCTTTCAAGACAGGTCTCAGTTTGTCTCCCAGGCTGAAGTGCAACGGTCTCATCATGCTCACTGCAGCCTTAAACTCCTGATCTCAAGCAATCCTCCTGCCTCAGCCTCCTGAATGCTAGGACTATAGGTGCATGCCACCACACCTGGCTAATTTTTCTCATAGGTAGAGATGGGGGTTTGCTGTGTTGCCCAGGTTGGTCTTAAACTCCTGGCCTCAAAAAATCCTCTTGCCTTGGCCTCTGAAAGTATGGAGATTACAGGTGTGAGCCACTGTGCCCAGCCTCCTTATTGCTTTTTATGGCCAAATAATATTCCATTGTATGGAGAAGCCACATTTTATTTATTCAATCTTCAGCTGGTGAACGTTAGGGTTGTTTCTACCTTTTGGCTATTGTGAATAGTTCTGCCACAAATGTTTGGGTGCAAGCGTTTATTTGAATACTTGTTTTCAATTCACATTTGTGTTGTTGTAAGCCACTCAGTTTGTGACAGTGTGTTATAGCATCTGTAAGTTACTAATACAGATGCAAAACCTATCAGAGAGCCCCTCTGCTCAGCCTTGAATATGACACTGGAATCCAAACACATCCCAGATTTCAGAGTCGATGAAGCTCCCTTGGGCATGGAGAGAACATTATTCTAGTTGGCCAGTTCCTATGGGAAGGTTGAGTCTGAGTCCCAAAGAAAAAGAGAAAAAGCTGAGGGCCCTCCCTGCTAGCCCCATCCTTCTCTTCCCCTTCATGGGGCTGGTTCCATGGGGGATCTCATGGGACTCTCCTTCATGCTCAGGGAGTGATGAATTTGCCTTCTGTTGGGGCACAGCCGGCAGGCCTGCCTCGTCCTCATTAATTAGGCCTGCTACCCACCTGGCACTGACCTGGCAGCCTGCAGCCCCAGCAGAGCCATGGATTATTAACACGCAGGTCAAGACCCTGATCCTTCCACGGAGTTTTCAAGACGCTGGCAGCATGGACGCTGACCCAGTACCTAAGCCGCAAAGCAGGGTTTCTCTGCCCAGCCTTTCTCCTCATTAAAACAGCCATCCTTCACGGAGTCAGGCATGCAGACCCGCCTTGCATGTATCAGCTTTATTAACCTACTTTTTATTCCAAAGCCACGCAGCCATTCCCAGCATTTCTGTCTCGTGTAACTCGCCACCCCAAACACACTGCGTGTCCTTTGTCAACCTGCTGTTTTTCCCTTTCTTTTCTACTCTGTTTCTCTAACAGGGTTTTTCTCTCTCCAAGGCACATGATCTTGTGATCCATAATCACTTAAAAATTCTTTCTGGAAGAATGAAAGTCTGTTATTTGCGGTGATGTGGATGAGGGTGGAGGACATTATGCTAAGTGAAATAAGCCAGGCACAGAAAGACAAATCCCTCCTGATCTCACTCAGATGTGGGAGCCGAGAAAGTTGAGCTCAGAGAAGAGCAGACTAGTGGTTATTAGAGGCTGGGAGGGTTGGGGGAGAGGAGAGGATAGAACAGATGAAAATGTACAGCTAGAAAGGAACAAGAAACTCTAGTTTCTGTGGCGCTATAGGGTGGCTGTAATTAGCAATTTGTGGTCCATATTCCAATAGCTGGAAGAGGGGATTGTGAATATTCCCAACACAAAGAAGTGATAAACATTTGAGGTGATGGATCCACTAATTACCCTGATTTGGCCATTATACATTATATACATGTATCAGAATATCACACACCGTCTCCATAAATATGTCCAATTATTATGTGTCAACTAAATATGATAATAAAAACAAAAATTATTTTTAGCACTTTAATTAATTATAGCTTTGAGACAGGTTCTTGCTCTCTTGCCAGACTAAGTACCACTGGTATCATCTTAGCTCAGGGCAACCATGAACTCTTGGGCTCCAGTGATCCTAATCCTCCTGTCTCACTCTCCTGAGTAGCTGGGACTACCTCCACTCCTGGGTAATTAATTTTTTTTTTTTTTTTGTAGAGACAGGGTCTGGCTATATTGGTCAGGCTAGTCTCAAAACTCCTCACCTCAAGTAATCCTCCTGCCTTGGCCTCCCAAAGTGCTACTTTTTGGCATTCTAAAGCAGAATTGCTCCTCTGCTGTTTGTGAATCTGAGAGTCAATGTCCAAAAACCGAATCAGTTTCGGATCATAGGTTGGCTACCGTGTGACCTTGAGGTGTGTGCTCTTATCTATGACTGCTCAAGAAAACCACCCTAAAACCTAGTGGCACTAAATGGATCACCCCAAACATAGTGTCTGACTGTCATGATTTCTATGGGTTAGGAATTCCAGAAGCGCTTTGCTATAGGGTTCTGGCCTGAGACATGTGGAGGGGGGAAGGGAAGAGGGGGCCAAATCCTTGCAATGATTGCATTTTAGTTCTCAAAAGGCACCAGGAACCTAGGATTCATTCTATTCCTAATTTTGATGAACTCTGTGAAAATTTCCTCTGCTCTCCGGATGACAGCTTTTTAGGCTGCTCTAGGAAGGACTAGGATGCAAAGATCTCTGAGGGTCTTTCCTGTTTTGGAGTTCTGATTCCAGGTATGATTTAAAATAAACTTGATTAAAGACTCATAGAAAAAAATGCCAGAGAATGTGTTTGATTTACACTCATGTGCTTATATCCAGAGTTGCTCTCAGGGGCAGAGATGAGTATGGTGTAAGTGTCTTGTTGGCGTTGTGAAATTTGAAGACTTCTTTTCTGAGACCTTGGAGTCTGTGTCTTTTGCTGATAATTGAGCAGCCAAGCCCACCTGCTGCAGGTAAGGCGAGCTGCTGTGATGGTTCCCAGACTTTTGAATACTTTGGTACCCTTTTGGATTTTAAGCAGCTGGCTCTCCCAGGGTGACCCTTGTTGCTTTTCAGGATCCACCAAATTGGAATGTGTAGGTGGAACTTCAAGGTCACCAGCCTCTTGCAACCCAAGGAGAATCTTTGTCAGGCAGGTTTCCCTAGAAGGGCCTCATTTTCTGCTGACTGTTGGCTAATACAGTCCACCCACATGTTGGGGAAGCTGCTCCTTTGATTTCTGAAATGTCTATAAATGTGGTCACCCTGGGTAGAGACTCTTCCTGGCTCTTAAAGTGGTCGCATAGGTGGCATTTGTGGACTTCATTAGCAAGCAGAGAGGGTCATTCCACAGTACAGCAACCAAAAAATCCTGGAGACTAGCGGTGGAGACTGCTGGGCTGAAGAGGAACCTTTCCTTCTGATCTGAAAAGAGCTTGGCTTTTCCTGGCTATCATCTTTGTCGTGCCGTTCCAACCTCCAGATTTGCTCTGCACCTGCGATTTGAACCACACCAGGTGTCTGGTTTCTTCTTGCAGACTGAGTCCCTGTTTGATCAACTGCACAGGGAGCCACCTGTCTGCTTTCCCTTCCCCATAACCAGTCCCAGACCTAGGTGCTGATGGGTTTCATTCTTGTGGAAGGGGCCTAGTCATGGGCAGAGGTGGTCGGTTCCAGCCCCATCTCTACAGTTGCAGGGGCTGTGTCCACTCTGTCCTCAGGGGTGGGCACCTGTAGGCACCTTACACTTGCTGCCTTGTCTTCAGCACATGCAGGTACCTGCAGGTGATAGAAAGGACAACTCCAGGGCCGGGCGAGGTGGCTCACGCCTGCAATCCTAGCCCTCTGGGAAGCTGAGGCAGGTGGATTGTCTGAGCTCAGGATTTTGAGACCAGCCTGAGCAAGAGCAAGACCCCATCTCTAAAAGTAGCTGGGCAGTCTGGTGGGCGCCTGTAACCCCAGCTACTCAGGAGGCTGAGGCAAGAGGATCGCTTGTGCCCAGGAGTTTGAGGTTGCTGTGAGCTACGATGCCAAGGCATTCTACCGAGGGTGACAAAGACTCTGTCTCAAAAATAAATTAAAAAAAAAAGAAAAGAAAAGAAAGGACAACTCACAAAGCAGAAGGAAGTGTCAGTACAGGTAGAAGGTATCTCCCTCCCAAAGCTGAGTTGGCAGACGCTGGGGAGGCCCCTCAGCCTCTGGCGGCCGAACATGGTTTTGCTGCTGGGTTTGGATGTTGTGATGGTAATTCAGTGTGTCAACTTGTGTGGGCTATGGGATGCCCAGATATCTGATTGCACATCTGGGCGCATCTGTGAGGGTGTTTCTGGAAGAGATTAGCATTTAAATTGGTGGCCTCACCCAACCTGGGGAGAGCCCCAAGAGAACAAAAGGTGGAAGAAATTTGAACTGACTTTCTCTCTCTCTGCCTGACCGCTTGAGCTCAGGCATTGGTCTTTTCCTGCCCTTGGACTGGGACTTACACAAGTACTCCTGGTTCTCAGGCCTTTGGACTCAGATTAGAATCTACACCACCAGCTTTTCTTGGTCTCCAGCTTGCCCACCCCAGGTGGTGAACTTCTCGGTCTCTGTAGCTATGTGAGCCAATTCCTCATACTAAATCTCACTCCATGTCTAAATATGGTCGTCCCCCTTACCTTTGGGGGATATGTTCAAGACCCCCAGAGGATGTCTGAAACCATGGATGGTGCTAACCCTATATTCATTTTTTCTTACATGTACATACCTATGATACATTTTAACTTATAAAGGAGGCACAGGAAGAGATTTACGACAATAACTAGCAATAAATTAGAATAGTTACAACAATATCCTGTAATAAAAGTTACATGAATGTGATGTCTCCCTCTTAAAATATCTTATTGTACTCTGCTCATGCTTCTTGTGGTCCATGGGTCTGATCCCTGGGATAGCTACTAAGTGGCTAACAGGTGCAAGCATCTGCAACATGGATACTCTGGACAAAGGGGTGATGACATGTCCCAGGCAGGACAGAGTGGGATGCTGCAAGCTTTCATCCCTCTAGTCAGAAAGGCTTGCATTTAAAAACTTATGATACATTGTTTATTTCTGGGATTTTCCATTCAATATTCTCAGACTGTGGTTGATTGTGGGAAACTGAAAGTGCAGAAAGTGAAACTGTGAATGAGGGGACCTACTGTATATGTCATCTCTTTATCTGTCTATATCCTACTGGTATTTCTCTGGAGAATGCTGCCCAGTACTCAGGCGATTCCTTAAAGGGGAAAGGGCTCTTTCTGGTAAGAGAGAATAGAAGTGTGGGGAGTCCAGGGAGGGGGGCCACCTGGCGAGGACCTGAGAACCACATCTAGGAGCTGAGAGCCGTCCCTGGCTAACAGTCGGCAGGACAGCCGGGACCTCAGTTCTACATCCACAAGGAAACGTAATCCCCCTGGAGACCCTGAGCAGAGAAGCCAGCTAAGTCCTGCTTGGATTTCTAACCCAAGGAATTGTGAGACAGAAATAGGTGTTTGAAAATCTAAGTGTGTACTCATTTGTTATGCAGTGGAAGAACATGAAGGTGCCCACCAAGGTCTGGATGGCTCAACCAAATCCTGATCCTTTCTTTTTCCACCCAACCTTTGGTGAGGTTGCTCCAACTCTCTGTCTGACCTTTGGCAAGTCTTCCTCTCCTGCCCAAGGTCACATGGATTTGAGGGCAAGAACCAGGATTAAACCCAGGCAGTCTGCCCTCAGACCCCACCTGCCAGATAACCCTGCCATGCAGTAGCTCTCCCAGCATTGCTTGGGGAGAAGGCACCCCCTCTGTGTCACAAAGCTCACTGCTCCAGTCCTTCTGGTGGGGCTCCTTCATTACTCCAGGACTTAGGCTCAGATTGGGCCTTTCACATCAGTCAAACTGGAAGCGAGACATTGTCGTTGGAAATCAGGGATATGTAGAACTTGCTCTGGGACCTTGTCGCTATTAAAGAGAGAACGTAGCTTCAGGGCATATTGGCATGTTGATTCTTTATGCATTTTCATATGGAGCAAATACCAATGAACGCTGATGCATTTCCATCCCCGAGTGCTCTCCTTTTGTCAAAGCTGCTGGGCTCTACTCTCTGGACCTGGGGCCTCTCTTTGCACAGGACCTAGAGCAGCAGGACTGAGGAGAAGCCTCCAGGGCAGAAGAAGGACGCAAGTGCTGCTTCCCTCTGGAGGTTCCAACCTGTGACCCACACATTCCTCTGCAGTGGCTGCATCTGGGTATCGGAGGCAGAAATGGCCCCAGCAGGACTTCAAGGTGACAGGAAGGTGAGGGGAGCAACTTCTGCAATCCCTGGACAGATTTGTGCATGAAGGGAGAGTGAGATGACCCTGGTGTTGTGCATTAGGCAGGGCTGAGGCCTTACCTTCAAACAGTTTCACATCAGATGCAATGAGAACCTTCTTAATAAAACCACGGATCCTCAGCTGTGAGTGATGCCTTAACATATAAGTAACAATGAACGTCAGAGCTTTGATACCTGACTCTAACTCCCTGTTCTCTGCAGACCCACTTCTCTACTGCTGTGTTAGTCATGGTTCCGCAGAATCAGCAGAATAGATATAGATGTTATGATCTAAATATTTATGTCTCCCCCCAAATTCATATAGTGCAAACTAATTCCCATTGCAATTATATTAAGAGATGATAAGTCATGAAGGCAGAGCCATCATGAATGGGATCAGTGCCCTTATAAAAGGGGCCTCGGGGAGCTCATTTGCCCCTCCCACAGTGTGAGGGTGCAGTGAGAAGGCACCATCTATGAAACAGAGAACAAGCCCTCACTAGACACCAAATGTGCCAATGTCTTGATGTTGGACTTCCTGAGTAATAAGCTTATTATTGTTTACCCAGTAATACATTTATTACTTCCTGAGTAATAAATGTCCATTGCTTATAAATTGCCCAGTTTGTGGTATTTTTGTTATATAGCATGATTGGACTAAGATCATCGATATATAGATGTACAAAAAGACTATTATAAGGAATTGGCTCATGTCATTATGGAGACCAAGAAGTCCCACCATCTGCCATCCGCAAGCTGGAGACCCAGGGAAGCCAGTGAAGTCAATTCCAGTCTGAATTCATAGGCCTGGGAACCAGGAGTGCCAATAGTATAACTCCCAGTCCAAAGGCGGAAAACTGACGGCCCAGCTCAAGCAGGGAGGAAGAGAGAAACAGTCCAACTTTCCTTCTCCTCTTTTTCTGTTTGGTCCTTCCATGTGTTGGTTGAGAACTGCTCACATTGAGGAGGGCCATCTGCTCTGCCCAGTTGACCAATTCAAATGCTAATCTATCCTAAAAACACGCTTCACAGACACATCCAGGAATAGTATGTAATCAGGTATCTGGGCACCCTGTGGCTCAGTCAAGTTGACACATAGAACTAACCATCACACTTGATGGGGTCAGGCCCACTGAGGATAATTTCTTTCTCTCTGTCTCTTAAACTCAGAGTATAATATACAAGGCTCAGACACCAGGGGGTGGGTGTATCTTGGGGACTATATTAGTTTCCTGGGGCTGCCATAACAAATTCCCACAGGCTTAGTGGCTTTAAACAACAAAAACTTATTCTTTCATAGTTCTGACACTAGAAGTGCAAGTCCAGATGTCAGCAGGGCCAGGTTCTCTCTGAAGCCTCTAGAGAAGAATCCTTTGTCTCCTTCTAGCATCTAGTGGCTTGGTATTTCTTGGTTTGTAGACACATCACTCCCATCTCTGCCTGTATCATCACATGGACTTCTCCCTGCGAGTATCTGTGTTTCTGCTCCTCTTCTTAGAAGGACACCAATCATATTGGCTTTAGGGAAGTGGTCCCCAACCTTTTTGGCTCCAGGGACCAGTTTCATGGAAGACAATTTTTCCATGGATTGGGGGGGGGTTGATATGAGCCTGCAAACAAGTGATTTTGTGGTCTCTGTGCAGTTAAACCTCTCTGCTAGTGGTAATCGGTATTTGCATCCGCTCCAAGCACTAACATCACCGCCCCAGCTCCACCTCAGATCGTTAGCATGAGATTCTCATAAGGAGCAGCAACCTGGATTCCTCACATGTGCAGTTTACAGTAGGGTTTGTGCCCCTATGAGAATCTAATGCTGCTGCTGATCTGACAGGAGGTGGAGCTCAGGGGAGCTGCTGATGGGAGCGATGGAGAGAGCTGTAACTACAGACAAAAGCTTTGCTCATTCAAGAGCTGTCACTTCCAGCTGGGTGGCCTAATACCTAACAACCTGGGAGGCAGGGAACCACTGATTTAGGGCCCACCCTAGTCCAGGGTGAACTCGTCTTCACTTGATCACATCAATAAAGATCTTATTTCCAAATAAGAGGACAAACACAGACATTAGGGGTTAGGACTTCAACATGTCTTTTTGGGGGATGCAATTCAACCCATAGCAGGGGCCATCTCTGAATTGAGATGGGCTACATCTCATAGCAGGGGCCATCTCAGATGTCCCAGCAGAGGGTGACATCATCAGCTAAGTGCTTTTCAAATTGAGACCTCTAGAGAAGTGTGTCAGGGCTGCCTCAGGTGGCAAGGTGAGGCCAAGCTGGGTGGACAAGGCTCTGGATTCCCTTGGGGCTCCCATTCCCTGCTGGTACAGCCCCAGCATTAGCTGTTTTGCATGTGGTGGGTAAGATTTGACTTGGAAAGTAGGTCCCACTGTTCAACAGGAGGCTGAAAAGAACAAATCCTCCGTGCCGATGCTGCCTGCAGGCATCTGAGTATTTGGGCATCATTCTAGAATTTCAGGGAGACATGACTGCTTCATACATCATCAGAAAGCCTTTACCAAGCTCACATACAGTATTTCCTGGCCCCCAGGGACTGCTCTACACCTTGATGAAGGCAGCATTTGCCAAAAGTAAATGTCTTGTAAATAATCAAGGGGATTCCTGGTTTGCTTAGAAGAGGTTTTTAGAATGTATGTGGTTTCTACACACTCTTAACTCTCCTCCCTACACATTTGGTGATTGGAGAACTCACAAGTGGGCCATTTGTTTTTTTTTTTTTGAGACAGAGTCTCACTTTGTTACCCTTGATAGAGTGCCATGGTGTCACAGCTCACAGAAACCTCAAACTCTTGGGCTCAAGCAATTCTCTTGCCTCAGCCTCCTGAGTAGCTGACACTACTAATAGCTGCCTGCCACAATGCTGGCTATTTTTAGAACTGGGGTCTCACTCTTGCTCAGTCTGGTCCCAAACTCCTGAGCTCAAGCAATCCACCCTCCTTGGCCTCCCAGAGTGCTGGGATTACAGGCTTGTGACCAAATTCTTGTTTACAAATAGGTTTTTAATCATTCACCTGTTTGTTCCAATTGTGCACTTCCAAGCATTTTGTTGCAACTCTCTTTTTACTACTCCTACCCTCCACAGCTTTATGGAGGTGTAATTGAAAACAAAAATTATATGCCTTTAAGATATATAACATGATTTAATATACACACATTGTGAAATGATTACTACAGTCAAATTAATTAACATATCATCACCTCACAGAGTTACGATTTTTTGTGTGGTGAGAGATGGACTCTGTTAGGAAATTTCAAATTTCATGTATACTCTATAGTATTATTATTAATTATTATTATTTTTTGAGACAGAGTCTCACCATGTCACCCTCTGTAAAGTGCTGTGCTGTCACAGCTCACAGCAACCAACTCTTGGGCTTAAGCAAATCTTTGCCTCAGCTTCCCAAGTAGCTGGGACTACAGGTGCCCACCACAATGCCTGAGTATTTATGTTGTGGTTGTCATTGTTGTTTAGCTGGCCTGGGCCGGGTTCAAACCTGCCAGCCTTGGTGTATGTGGCTGGCTCTATAACCACTGTGCTAAGGGCTCCAAGCCTACTGTATAGTATTATTGACCATAGTCACCATGCTGTCCATTAGATCCTGAAACTTGTTTACCTTATAACTGAAGGTTTGTACCCTTTGACGAACAACTCATTTTCCTTTTCCTCCAGCCCCTGCAATCACTGCAGTACTCTGATTCTATGAGGGATTTTCTTAGATTCCATGCAGAAGGAAGATCATGTAGTATTTCTGTACATGGCTTACTTCACTTAGCATAATATACAGCACATTTTCTTTATCCATTCATCCCCTGATGGACACTATAGATTATTTCTATATCTTGGCTATCATAAATAATGTTGAAATAAACTTGGGCGTATAGGCATCTCTTTGATATACTGGTTTCATTTCTTTTGTATAAATACCCAGAAGTGGGATTGCTGAATAATATGATAGTTCTATTTTTAATTTTTTGAGGAAACTCCCCACTGTTTTGCATAATGGCTACACCAATTTCCATTGGTTCCCTTTTCTCTACACCCTTGTCGGTAATTTGTTATCTCTTGTCTTTTTGATAATAGCTATCCTTACAGGTGTGAATGATATCTCATTGTGGTTTTGATTTGCATGTCGGCCATTTGTATGTTTTCTTTAGAAAAAATGGGTATTCAGGTCTTTTTCCATTTTAATTGGATGACTTGGTGTTTTTTTAGTTGCTCCTTTGTTTTTGCTGTTGAGTTGTATGAGTTCCTTACGTATTTTGGATATAACTCTTACTAGATATTTAATTTATAAATATTTTCTCCCATTCTGTAAGTTGCATGTTCATTGTGTTGATTGCTGACGTGCTGTGCTGAAGGCACTTATTTGGTGCAGTCCCACGTCTTTATTTAGCTGCCTGTGCCTTTGTGTCATATCCCAAAAATCATTGCCAAGACCAAGGCCAAGGAGTTTCCCCCATAAGTTTTCTTCTAGGAGTTTTATGATTTCAGGCCTTACATTTAAGTCTTTAATCTATTTTGAGATAATTTTTGTGGATAATGTAAGATAAGGGTCCAGTTTCATTCTTTTGCATGTGGATATCCAGTTTTCCTGATAAATACCATTTATTGCAGGGGCTATCTTTTTCCCATTGGTGCCCTCTTTAAAGATTAATTGACCATATATATGTGAGTTTATTTCTGGGCTCTCTATTGTGTTCTACTGGTCTGTGCATCTGCTTTTATGCTAGTGCCATACTTTTTTGTTTTCTACCGATTTGTAATATAGTTTGAAATCAGGCCTTGTGACGCCTCCCACTTGGTCCTTCTCTCTCAAGATTGCTTTGGCTACGCTATTCAGGGTCTTTTAAGGTTTCATATGAATATTAGGATTATTTTCTCTATTTCTGTGAAAATTGCCACCATACTTTTAATAGGCATTGCATTAAATTTGTAGATCACTTTGGGTAGTATGATCATTTTAACAATATTGATTCTTCTACTTCACAAGCATGGGATGTGTTTCTATTTATTTGTTACTTCATCAATTTCTTTTATTAATATCATTATCTTCGATCATTATCTTATAGTGTTCGATGTATAGATCTTTAAACTCCTTGGTTAAATTCATTCCTAAGTATTTCATTCTTTTTGATGCTGTTGTAAATGGAATTATCTTCTTTATTTGTTTTTGGAACAATGTTAGTGTATAGGTAAGCAACTGTTTTTTTGTATGTTGACTTTGTATCCTGGAACTTTGCTGAATTTGTTTACTAGTTCTTATGGTTCTTTGGTGAAGTCTTTAGAGTTTTTTATGTATAAGACCAGGTCATTTGCAAACAGGGACAATTTAACTTCTTCCTTTCTGATTTTAATGCCTCTTATTTATTTTTCATGCCTAATTCCTCTGGCTAGGACTTTAAGTATTATGTGGAATACAAGTGGAAGAGTGAGCATCTTTGCCTTATTCCGGATCTTAGAGGAAAAGCTTTTAGCTTCTGTTTGGGCAAAATTGAATTCTTTACTATATGATGGAGTTGAAAGAGAGAAAGATATTGAGTGGTTGATATTGCCCAGTTACTGACCTCACCCTGGGATCACCTACCTCCAGACTTCTTGTTAGGTGAGGTCATTTTAAAGGTCTTAATTACAAATCCACTTTGTGTGTGTGTGTGTATTTCCTGGTTCTTGTAGCTGGAAGCATCCTAAATGATGCATTTCCAGGTTGATGACGCCATTGTGTCTCTGAATCTTTGGACCACCTACTCACTGATCAACTCAATGTGATAATGAACGGGTTTTTCAGACTTGACAGACTTGACGTAGCCCACATTGACCTACCAACCGCCTTGCCTAAAGTTGCGTTTTTATCTGTGTTTCCTCTCTCAGGGAATGGTACCACCTTTCATCTAGTTCTTTAATCCAGACACCTGAAAATATCCCTTGACCCTTGCATCTCTCTCATAGTTCACTGATCTTCAAGTCTCACTGAGTCAGTCTCTGAAGCTAGTGCCTCAGGGTCACCTGGGGGTTGGGTGGCAAACTCCAGATCATCAGGATCCACCCCTAGAGTTTCTGATTCAGTAGGTCTTGAGAAGGGCCTGAGAATTTGTTTTTAGATGCTTCTCAGGGGCTTCTGCTGCTACTGCTCTGGGGGCTGCATTTAGAGGAACACTTTTTTTTTTTTTTTTTTGCCAGGGCTGGGTTTGAACTCACCACCGCCAGCATATGGGGCCGGCACCCTACTCCCATGAGCCACAGGTGCTACCCTGGAGAAACACTTGATCTAACAGTACTTCTATATCTCCACTGCTTTTGCTTCCAGTCAGGCAGCTGGACTGTGCACCTTGGTGGTGACCTTGTCTTCCTTCAGTCTCCACTCAGCCTCCAGAATAGTCCATTGGAAACACAAAACTGACCATGTCACTCCTTTTCTTAAAATGTTCAATGACTCCCCCTTTACCTACAAGGAGCAGCCTAAATTCTTTCTCATGAATGTGAAAGTCTGTCATGACCTGACTCTGTTCCCTTCTTTGAATCTGACACCACCTTTCTCCAGTTACTCTCCAAGCCACGCCTCCACTGAGTGAGTGACTTGCTGGCCTTGTAAAGCGTCAGCCTCTTAAAGCTCCCCCTTTCTTGCTGTGCGTCTTCCTCCAGCTGCTCCTGTCTCCTCTTTCTCGGCCGCAGAGCTCCTCTTTGTTCTTTACCGCTCAGTCTTGGCGTCACATCCTCAGGATCCCCTCCAGACACCCTGGGGTTAGGTGTTCTTCTAGAACACTGAAATTCTGCTTCCTTGCCCGAAGGGCTCCCATGAGGTTGTTTTGTTACTGAAAGTTCAGAACTTGTTTCTGAGTCCAAATGAAGGAGGAGGACAAGGGGCTTGAGGAAAAGGAAAGAGAAGTTGATCAATTTGCCAGCAAATGAGGAGGATGCCAGACTCTTGTCTTAAAGAACCACTCATGTCCCCCCCTTTAAGCAGAGATACAGGTTTTTTTAAAGTGCAGTTTTCCATTTCAGGCTACGGCTGTTTGACTATAATTGGTGGTTTTGGTTGATCTCCTCTCTGGTGAAGACGACCTTATGACCTTTGTCTGAATAATATTCTGTTGAGCCATCTCTGTGGTTTAAGATACTAGAAAACAAAGAACAAAGAACATTTTTCTGTCTCTTTGATTACTGGCCTTGGGTAGGAATGCAGGTTTTATTTATTTATTTACTTATTTTTGAGACAGTCTGACTCTGTTACCCAGGTTATAGTGCAGTGGCATCAGTCTAGCTCATAGCAACCTCAAACTCCTGAGCTCAAGTGATCTGCCTGCTTCAGGCTCCTGAGTAGCTGGGACTA
>NW_003852472.1:3816167-3821262 GCF_000181295.1 Otolemur garnettii
CTTCTTTCTCTTTGGGATGAGTTGTTTCCAAGGAGGGCTCTGGCAGCCCATCTTTTGTTTGAGAAGTGCTTTGAAATGGCTTATCCCTGTGTGTGATCCAGGAAGAGATGCCCTCTTTACACAGTGGATATCAGGCTCTTGGGCTTCCTATGCCCCAGTTTGAGACATATTGGCCCAAGTGAAGGTCACCTCTCTTGGTGACCTTCCTTGGATAACATCCTGGGAAGGTGGGGATCCCCTCTTTTGATAGGCTGATAATTGCTAACGCTTATGGAGCCTTACTGTGTACCAGACAGCACTTGTTATAACTGGATAACATTTTTAATTTTCACATCAAAGCTTTTTCACAGATGAGAAAACTGAGGTTTGCAGAGATAAATAACTTGGCTCCATCATGGAGTTAGGAAATGGCAGAGACACACACAGATGCCAGGCAGAGTGCCCTAGGGAGGCCTGTCACTGAGTGGCCATCCTCGGTTCTATCTGTAGCCTACCCGCCTTCACCAGGAGCAGTTCTTCCTGTGTTTGGAAAGAGAGGAGGCAAAAGAGGGGGGTGGTGCCACACGGAGGAGGAGCTCCCAAGGAGGGACACTTAGAGATTGGTCTAGACCACTGGTTTTTAAGCCTGGTACCAAGATCATTGGCATTGACATCACCTGGGAATTTGTCAGAAATGCAGATCCTCATGACCCATCTGCCCACAACCCTGATCTCTGGGGGAGAAGGAGGATCTGTGTTTCAACAAGTCCCCCCGGGAACTTTGATGTTTACCAGGATTTGAGAACCACTGCTCTAGCTCAACACTGTCATTTTACAGCTGGGAGGACCTAGATCAGGAGCAGGACAGGGGCTTCCTCCCCAATGGTTAATGGAAGAATCCAGACCACCGTAATTCTTCTCCCACCCTGCACTGCTTCTTCAGAAACCTCGGATATTTGAGCTCACTGGGCACTGTTGTGTTTACATGTGAGTCTGAGCAGGCCAGACACAATAGGGACCTCACAGCCCAAATGAAATCCCATGGTGAGGCCCTGTGTCTGGAGGAATTAGGAAATGGCTTATTCCCAGTTGCTCCTTGTGACGAGCTCCTTCTCTGCAATGTCTCTCACCAGGGGATTGTCTTTCCTGCAGCCCAACCTAAGCAAATCTTGCTCTGTGGGGTGCAAAAGCACATAAACCAGACATGCAGGTTTGGGTTCTCCTCTTGGCTTCACCATTCAGTAGCTTTGGGACCTGGGCAGATTACCTCCATCTCTTGGCTTCCCTTGTTAAGAATGAGACATTTTCTCCACCTACCCATGGCATCACTGATGCTGACCACCAGGGAGCTGGTCTTCCTTCTGGCCTATGGCAGAGACAGTGAAGGCAGAGCTGCCTTCTCCGGTCTGTTCTCAAAGGAGAGAAGTGCAGTGTCTGAATTCTCCAGCTTGGGATATGGGTCAAGTGCAAAGTCAATAAAGGCAGTGCCAAATATCAGCACCACAAGTAGTTAAGCAGAATGATTGCCAACTGCTAATAAAAGAGCAGGCAAAGTTTGCTTACAGTGCGGAAGGGTCTATCCACCACAGCTAATTTGGTCATCAATCCTACGGTCTGGCTGTTTTCTCCATGGAAAAACAATTGCTCTCTATTATTTTTCCAAAGTGTGGATTTGGACAAGTGTGTTGAAAGCTTGAGAACCTGCGGCGTCTTTGCAGCCGCTCTAGATATTTAGAGCAGCTGTGTTTTTAGAGCACCCGAGGGGCTGGGACGTCCCTGCTGACTTTAGGAAATACAGTATGCTATTTGATGGCTGCAGATTCCTGCTGCAGGAATGGGTTGACCATTGGCACCGTTTCGAAGCTGGGGAAAGTGAACTATGATAAAGGATAAGCCAGTTGCTCCTGGGCATGTAGTGAGAAAGTGGATTTTGTTTGGAATTAAGAGTTTTTCACAGAAGAGATGGTGATCCAGTTACTGCTGAGCTTCAGAGCAAGCCTGGGGACAGGAGTCTCTCCCTTGGCTCCCACCATCCCTCCAAGATACCCGTTGGCATGGCCAGGGAAGAGGCTCAGGGTCTTTACCTGGGACTTTTTCACATCTTCAGTGCCTGCCCACAAGGCCTCCTTGGGTCTGCCCCCTGCTTAGTGCTGCCACTTCTAATACCTGATGCATTATTCTCAGAGGTAATGTGGCTTAGCAGAAAGAGCACATTAGAGTAAGGCAGATTAGGTTTGAATCTTGGCTCCCCACTTACTAGCTGTGTGACCCTGGGAAATTCACTTAACCTCTCTGAGTGTCCAGTTCTCATTTGTAAAATTGGGAACAAAAGTATACAGGGATTATTATGTGAATTAAATAAGACAATGCGTGCAACCCCCCTGGCACAAGGCACACAGTAGGAGCTTGTTATGGTCATGGTGGGGGTGATGGTGGTGATAGTAGTGGTGGCTCCTTTGATCATCTCAGCCTGCTCCTCTGGTGGGATGCGATCTGGATTGGTCGACATTCAGGGAAGTTCCCCCATGTGACAGACTTCAGGCCCACCCTCCCTCCCTGTGTCTGGCTCCGATGGGCACCTTCCTCCATGCCCTTCCCTGTCCCCTCTCCCCTCTGTCCAGCCATAGCCCCAAACCACATAGCTTTGCCTGGTTTCTCTGGGGAGGCAGAGCCTACCACTGGGAGAGAAGCTTTGGGAGAGATGAATCCTGAAGAAACAGACTTGGGGGCCCAGCAAAACAGGGAGACCCGTACTCACACTGATCCACACAAGAGACACAGCCATCAAGAGACAGAGGGGAGTTCTCTTTTGGCAATCGTATGCAGGATTTTGCAATCAGAAAATCCAGAAAGAGGCTATTTTAATTCTGGCATCAAAAATATCAGTTTGATGTCACTATGGAAAATACCAGTTTATTGTGAATTGCACAGCAACAGCTGGGACAGTGGCCAGGGCATCACCATATCTGATGCTTAGAGCCTGCAAAGGTTGGAAGCTGGCCCTGGTGGTTCAAGAGGAGGAGTGGGCCTGAGCCAGAGCCTATTCTGAATGTTTGCTGGCAGAGGGACTGAGAACGGCTAGTCAGGACCTGACCAATCAGGGATAGGGACCAATCAGAGACTGTTGCTGGGGAAATGGGGCTCCATGCACGTTACTGGGGGCTGGAGAGAGGGGTGATCCAGCCTGCCTGTCCCACGCTCCCCTTCGCACACTCATCTGCCCTGGGGCCCAAATTTTCTGTTTGCCTCTCCCTCTCTGATTCCTGAATAGATGTCACTCTACAGATGTCCGATGTGAAATTGCAGTGGCAGTCATAGGAAGTGGATCTGTAGTGGGCACAGCTTTGAACCAGGAAGTCTGACACAGCAGATTTTCATGACCAGGCATCCCTCCGGGGTGAATTCAACAACTCCCCATGCTATGTGGGGGACTGGGGCAGTCCAGCATTTTCCAGGACCTCTGCTGGGAGAACGAAGCCTCGGGGCTCAGTGCCAACTAGCTGGGGCTGAGATTGGGAGCAGGCCATTAGCCACAAGCCGCTGATCTGCTCTGCACCTGCTCCGGCGGGCAGCCCCACTGAGCTTTGGCAGCCTTGTTTCCTGAACTGACGCATGGCTCTGCTTGTGTGGACCCAGCTTGCAACATCTTTCCACAATAAAACCATGATGGAAGTTAATTGCCTGCATCGCTTTGCAATTGAACAGGTCCATAAAATGTTTATGAGGTGCAACCAAGGGGGCTGAATGGGTGGCCAGTGCTTGGCTTTGGGCTACAGCTAACATCTGGTGGTGGTGGTGGGGGGAGTCTCTCGGCTGGGAGGTATCTTAAGAATTTCTGATGTTGACCATTCAGATCTACTTTTTCCAGAGCTGTTCCATGGCATTTTGGAGCTGGACTTGATCTTCCACTTGTGAATTCTTGCTGGTGGTTATCAAGTTTGCTAAGTTCCTTCTCCTTGGGTTTGATCAATTTGCTAGTGTGGCCCGCAGATTTCAGAAACACTGACTTACATTTCCCTGTTCATTACAAAGGATACTACAAAGGATACAGATGAAAAAATGTGTAGGGCGAGGCATGGGAGAGGCAGCCTGGAGCTTCCAAGCTTCTATGCCCTCCTTGGGAGCACCACCCTCTAGAAACCTCCACGTGTTCAGTTTTTGAGAAGCTCTACAAGCCATCTCTTTTGGGGTTTTATGGAGGCTTTATTACATAGGCATGATTATTAAATCATTGGAATAACTGGCCACTGGTGATCAAGTTTATGACTGGTCCCTCTTATCAGTACCTTGCTGAGGGGTGGTGTCTACCATTTGGCCTTTAAGGTCACCTCACTATTAGAAGGTAATGTAATGACAAAGCAGACTCAAGGGGATCTGCTTTCTAGGGAATACTCTCCTCTATCCTCCCAAAAGAAGCAGCAGCTCCTCAGTGCTGTCCCCAAATGGGATATCTGAATCATCCAGGAAAGTTGAAAACAGTCATCTGTGGGTCCCAGCTGAGAGATTTTGAATGGGCAAGTCTGCAGTAGGGCTGGGAATAGGGAAGACTCCCGTCCTGGTGATGCAGACCAGGGAAGGTCTGTGGGTGAATCATTCAGTGGTGCCAGCTTTGCCAGAGTCCCAAGGCCTGTTCCTGGCACTTCACAGTTTATGGAACACTTTTGATTATATTCATCTAACTCTAACCAGGTATCTTCTGTTTTCCAGGGTCTCCTTTGCTTTCTCAGGCAATATACAAATGCTAATTATAATTATGATGGCAATTACATTACCCACATTTTACAGAGGAGTGATTGGCCTAAAGATTTGAAGCCAAGTAGCTATAAGTCATTTCCCCCAACTTTGTATCTGGCAGTCTCTCTATTACGCCCGGCCACCTCTGATCAGGTGCTGTGCTCCCAGAAAGGTAATGCTCCCCACCCCTTTTGGGGAAAGGCTTCCCCTCCACCATAATCTTCTGCACAACTTCTATTCCAAGTCCTCTTGATGCAGATTTGATGGGCTAATGAGTTGGAATAATTTACTTGTCTCCTTTTTATTTAATCAAAGCAAATTTAAGGGTGAAAGTCATGAGACTTGGATTGTTCAGCAGAATGCATCGTATAAGAACTGAGGT
>NW_003852472.1:3822403-3827442 GCF_000181295.1 Otolemur garnettii
GTGGTGTCATCATAGCTCACTGCAACCTCACACTCTTCAGCTCAAGTGATCCTCTTGCTTCAGGCTCCCAAGTAGCTAGGACTACAGGCACCCAACACAACACCTGGCTAAATTTTCTGTTTAGTAGAGATGAGGTCTCATTCTTGCTCAGGCAGGTCTCAGATTCCTGAGCTCATGTGATCCTCCCGCCCCAGCCTCCCAGAGCTCTAGGATTACAGGCGTGGGTCACTGTGCCTGGCAGAGAGTTGCGTTTCCTAACTTGCACAAAGGCGAGGAAGAGGCCACGGGAGTGAATGGTGACTGCAGGTACAGCAGTATTTAAAGGTTAAGCAAATATAAGACACGGGAAGAAAGAAGGATGATAAAACAGACAGAAGGAAGAAACAGTGCAAGGACATGATGGGTCTCTGTCCAAACGAGGACATTAAGCCTAACCTTTACCCTAAAATCAAGCCTAGGCCTGGTCTCAGCCCTAGCCCTAACCCTAAGACTAGCGCTCACCATAATCCTACCCTAAACCTAGCCATAGTATAACTTAATGCTAGCCTAACTCTAGCCCTATTCCTACCTCTAACCCAACCCTAAACCTAATCCCAGTCCTGAAACAACCCCAACCTTAGTTCTAAGTCTACCACAAGCCCTACCCCTACCCCTAAACCTGAGGCTAAATAAAGTGAGGGTTGAAACATGAACTTGGTGAAGCCAGTGTTAGACTTCTCCAAGCTCTTCCCCCAAAAGGGCTGGGAGCATTGCCTTCCTGGGAGCACAGCGCCCGATTGGAGGTGGCCTGGCATAATGCAGAGGCTGCCCAGTGCAAATAGGGATTTTATTCTGTTGCACCCAGGCCAGATGAGTCTAGAGGAGCTAAAAGAAATGGGGCAGGGAGAGAATCTCAGCCTCCTGCTGCAGAGGCGACTTTCAGCATAAATCATCACCTTCCATGAGGAAGCCAGCATGTTTTCTAACAAGGAATCTAAATTGAATCTTTCCTGAGATAAGGGCAAGCAGTGTGGTTACCAGCACACACCCTCAAAACAGACGTCAGAATCACAAATGTCAGGCTGGAAGGGGCTATCGGGCCGTCCGCAGGCCCGCATGTTTGACAGTCAGGAGACTGAGTACCAGAAAGGGGCCATGAGCGACGCGTGGGAGGTCTCTGGGGGAACGAGAATGCCATTCTGTGTCTTCGCTGATAATGCAGGCTTCTCGCATTTGTCAAATGGGGTGATCAGGTCAAATGTTAGGTCAGGCCATCTCCTGGGTCTTGTTTAAGAACCACGCTGATGCACAACTGCAGGGGGCGTTGCTCACTTTGTGTTACATGTGAAGAGCATCCTCTCCTCCGTGGGGCAGCATTTCTCCTGAAGCCTCTGTGTCATTTCCCTTGCATCTGGGCAATGGAGAAGCCCTTCCTACATCAGAAAATTGGATTATATCCTAAAATTATGGGTGCTTCTCTCAGGACCCAAGGAGGGATGGGCCGACATCTCCTCTTACCTTCTTTGTCTCTGAGAAGTCTGAGGTGCAGGATGTATGGCTTGCCAGTATCTTTAAAATATGTATTTATTATAAAATGTTTAAACACCTATAGAGTATACAAAATAACAGATGAGAATCCGTGGTACTCACAACTCAGCTCAGAAAACAAAGCTTTATCAGTAGAGTTGCAGTCCCCTGGCCGCGCTTCCTGAATGACATCTTCCTTCCTGCTCCTCGGCTCCCCACATCTTTGGTTGAATCCAAATCCTGTAGTTGTGGCCTGGGAAAAAAGATGGTGGTAAGCAGAGGGCCTGGACTGGGGCATTCGACAAGGGTGGGAGGGAGAGAGAAACCTGATTTGGGAGGAAATGGTTGGAGAAGGTCTTGCAGAGAGATGAGCTTGGCACTTGGGGAGACACAGTGGGGGAAGCTGGGGAGCGAAGGCATTGGCTATGGCTATAGGACTACAGAGATCCCAGAAGTGTGGTGGAGCCTGTCTGGTCGTCGGGGATGGGGGCTTCCTTAGTTCTTCTCTAGATCCATGGCCTGACCAGCCCTGACTAGATCTGTGCCCTGTTGCCCTGAGCTGATGGCTGGGGAGATCCTTGGCATGACAGACGTACCAGGCCACAGTGAACGCATTACTGTACTAGCTCTGCTCCCAGCTGTCTCTGCCTTGCGCAGGAGCTGGGCAGGAACGAAGGAAAACTTCAAGGCCCCGTGGCAGGTTGTGACCCCAAACATGGCCCCTACAAGAATTCTGGGCCCAGGCAGCGTCTGTAGCTCAGTGGGTAGGGTGCTGGCCATATACACCCAGGCTGGCGGGTTCAAACCTGGCCCCCGGCCAGCTATACAAAAATGATAACTGCAACAAAAAAATAGCTGGGAGTTGTGGCAGGCACCTGTAGTCCCAGCTACTTGGGAGGCTGAGACAAGAGAATTGCTTAAGCCCAAGAGTTTGAGGTTGTTGTGAGCTGTGATGCTGTGGCACTTTGCCCAGGGCGACATAGTGAGACTCTGTCTTAACAAAGGAAAAAATAAAAAGAATTCTGGGCCACACACTTTTCCAGGACCTTGCCACTTCTCCACCAAGATGTGAAGTCTATAAGAAAATGTTATACAGCTCCCACCTGGCTCTCTCTTGGGACATTCACCCTTATGACCCAGCTGCCATGTTGTAAGGAAGCCAGGTGGGCCACGTGGAGAGGTCCCGGCTGACAGCCGGCACCATCTGCCATGTACATGTGAGTAAGTGAGCTCCCAGCAGGTGCCAGCCCAGCCTTGGAGCTGCCCCAGCAGACCTGAGTGGTGCAGAGCTGAGCTGCCCCAGTCAAATTCTAACCAAATTGCAGATTCATGAGCGACCCCCCCCACCAAAAGATTTTACTCACTAAGTTTGGAATGGTTTGTTGACTGTTTACTGCAAGTTACTAATAAAGCCAGGCCTGAGGCGCCAACTTCCCTTTGCTTCCCTTTCCTGGGGCTCTCTCTGCCCCCAGCTTTGTTCTTGCGGGGGGGGGGGGGGAATAGAATTTCTACTCTGCTTTACAACATCATTTCAAATCCCAGGAGGTAACACAGCAGAAGTCCTGCTGGTCCAGTTCTGTGGAATCTCACTTCTCTCTTATAGCCAACGGCTCTATGCTCATGTAGAAAGAAGTGGATGGGGCTTTAAGTCCATGTTCCCTCTTGTCCCCAGGTGTTCCTTATCCCTTAAGATAGAAGAAAGGACACTGGTTTGTTACTACCCTAGACACCAATTCTTCTGAGCCGTCTGGCTGCTTTCAAATATTCCCTCCCTTTGTTCTGCACACCGTCAAAATGCCCCACAACTACTAATCCTTTGGAAAATACGTACCTGAATGAATAAAGCCAGTAAACATTATAAGTAAGATGCACAAATCCCAGAAAACGGATGCTTGCTCATCGGCGACTCTCAGAGGCCCACACCTGCACGTCCACGGCGTGTGGGCTGCATTTTTGAGCAGTAAGGGTGGGAACACAGCTCTAGCATATTAGCCCCAGCCATGGTGGAGCGAAGCTCAGCTGCCACCGGGTTTAAGGGGACACTGGTGGCCTGTCTTTATACTTCTCTGCAAGCTTCCTTTGCCTTGTAATGCAGTGTGACTTGATGTGTGTTTGAAATTCTTCAGCTATAAAATTTTATTCCAGCATAAAAATGAATAGCAAGGTCAGGAAAAGAAAAGTGATTTCAAGGCTTGCTGTGCAAGAGGAAATTTGTTTTTTAAAGGAGGGTGACAATCCCCAGGTAAACATTTTCATGCAGTCTAGAAGGGAGCTGGCCTCTCTGCCCACAACAGTGGGCTGGAAAATCTCCACTGATGGGCCAAGCGAATAGCTTGGTGGCCTGCCAATAGGCACTTGAAAATCTTAAGAAGAATAAGGAATGACAGATCACCATGGGTCCTTGAGACAAACGGGAGGGGAACGGTGTGCCGTCAGCTCCCACAGATGCATGATGAAGGAAACGAGGCAGATGCAGCTCGCTGGTTTTGCCTGGACTGTTTTATTCTTCTCATGGAGTTTTGTTCTTTTCAATAAAAGTCCTTCATTAAATATAAATCCAACTGTGATTGTTTCTTGTTTCTACCCATGATTTTTTTTTTTAAATAAGTAATATCACAAATCAGAGAATGTTCTTTGTTAGTACTTCCCGGGTATGGAGTTTTCATTTATCAAATATGTCCTTGGAGGTCTATTTAGAGAACAGGCAGGGCCTTTCTCTGGCATATCCCAGGAGCAAGAGATCAGGATTGGAGGCCTGGCTTGGGTTAGGCTGGGGTGTAGGAGACCCTGGGAGAAAGTCAAGGGGCTCCCTGGGAGGGGCAGGGCTTGCCCCCAAAGCTGGGCTGGAATAGGTGAAGTTGGGTATGGGAATGAATATAATTCATTGGG
Source organism: Otolemur garnettii (assembly GCF_000181295.1). Lineage (NCBI taxonomy): Eukaryota > Metazoa > Chordata > Mammalia > Primates > Galagidae > Otolemur > Otolemur garnettii. The sequence goes on from NW_003852472.1 coordinate 3,826,799, forward strand.
TATAGTTCAGTTCAGTTCCACGAACGTTAATTGAGCAACTACTATGCGCCAAGCCCCACCATAGGCCTCCCCCACTGTCCTGTGATCTCACTAGGGCCATTCTGCTTGTCTTCTCTGAAGGTTCTGGCCCCTCTCTTTCCTCTACGAGCCCTTTTCTGTTCCTAGGAGCCTGGATTTAACCCCCACCAAGGCATAGGTCCCATCGGCCTCTTCTTCTCTTGGCTGCAGAACTTAGTACAAGGTAGTAACTCAGTAAAATTTTTCAGCATTGAAATGAAATACTCTAGGGCAAACTAGATGTTCACTCAGAGGACTGATGCTGGGGTAATGGAAGAAAAACCATCACCACAATCCATCACCTCCACAGGGAAGGTCGTGGGTAAAACCTGCTGTTATCTCAGAAGACAGGAGGAGGCATTTGATACAATTCCCTAGTGATTCCCTCCATCCCCAACTTTTATTTGTTGCATCAACAAATCATAGCAACAAGAAGAAAAGTAACAGGAAGATTGCCTGCAATTCTACCTTCTAAGACAGAAGACATCTTTGTGTTTTCCTCATCCTCCTTCCCCATTTTTGCTCACGTGCATAGTTCTTACATTGTTGTAACATCATTTTGTTTTCTGCTTGAAGGGATAAGGTGC
>NW_003852472.1:3827491-3871972 GCF_000181295.1 Otolemur garnettii
TTGATGGCTGTATGAGCTGTTCCCACATCTTCCCTTTGATGATCAAAGTAACAAATTGTCTTTTATATTCAGTTACAAAACAGTTGTGTGGTTACTTTCCATTCAGTCTTTTCCATGGCGTGCATGGTGAGGGTTCCACTTTACTACAAGGAATTATAGAGGAGTAATGAAGAGGACATGAGGTGACAAGGAAAGGGAAGAGGCACAACCAGGATTTGAGCCCATTTTATTTTATATTTTTGAGACAGAGTCTCACTCTGTCACCCTGGATAGAGTGTTCTGGTGTCATAGCTGACAACAACTTCAGATTCTTGGGCTCAAGCAATCCTCTTGCCTCAGCCTCCTAAGTAGCTGGGGCTATCGGTGTCTGCCACAATGCCTGCCTAATTTTTTAATTTTTAGTAGAGACAGGGTCTAGCTCTTGCTCAGGCTGGTCTCAAATTCCTGAGCTCAGGCAATCCACCTGCCTCGGCCTCCCAGTGTGCTAGGATTACAGGTGGGAGCCACCATGTCAGCCCATTCTTCTTCTTCTTTTTTTATTTTTTTTAAACTTTGTTCTTTGCTTTTTCCACATTTCTATATTGCTTTTTATATTTTATAGATAAAACTGCAGTGAATATCTGAAAATCACTTTCTTCTTTTGAACCAATTCTGTAGGTCAAGTTCCTAGACGTGGGATCATTGTGTAAGAGAATATGAGTATTTCTGAGGCTGTTGATATTCATTCTCACAATATTTTGCAAAGGGGTTGTTTTGAGCTGTCCCCAGTTCCAAATCCTTTTTTTATTGCAATCTCATTAACATCAAGTATTGCAAGGAAAAGGTTTCGGGAGCTCATTTACAATGTGTAAATGATTTTTTATTGTAGTTTTAATTTACATTTCTGTGATTACTGTGAGGTTTTACCATCTTAAAATAAGTATTCCCTTTCGTGTGAATTGTATTTTGTCTTTTGAGGAAAATTCCGCCCCAGGCCATGTATTAGACTTTTCTAAGACTTGGAAATGAACACTTTGCAGGGCATACTTAAAGCAATTATTTACCCTAGCAGTTCCTTTTCATTTTAATTGTACTACTTTCAGGACTTTTATGTGTTTTCCACTGAAGAGCTTCTCATTTGTGAGTTCTTGTATTGCTTCAAAGCTTGGAAAGTATTAATGCCATCAAAGAAGTGATAATTACTCGATTTTATTCTTCTATTATGTAATATTTTTGTATTGAGCTCTTTAATCAACATGAAAAAAATTGATAGTATTTACGTTGGTCACACACGCACATGCGAGGAATGTGGGTGAGGCAGGGTATTTATGAAAAGACCATAAATTGTGCATGAATGGAGGGATATGCCACGTGTTTTGGTTGGGAGATTCATTACTACGAAAGCGTAGTATTTCCAAGTTAGTTTGTATGTTTAAATTGAAGTCATTTAAATTGAAAGCCCCAAGGACATTTTTAATTGATTTTTGTCAAAAGGATGTTCAAATTCACTGCAGGAATGTCATAGATTGTATTTTTGATCCCAGCATAGCACTCCCCATTTCTGTAAGAGAACCATATGTTGTGTCCATTGCCCTGTGACCTGCCTGCCTCTAGAGGAAGGACTATCCATTTCATATCCATCAACATTGGGCCTAGCCATGGGACTTGCTCTGGCCAATAGCATGAGTGGAGGGACATCATCACAACTGAGCAGAAACTTTACCAGGCATGTGAGTTCCTGACATGTCTCTTGAGGAGACACACAGAGTGGTGCACAGCTGACCTTGGCAGTTGTAAGCTGCTGACATGTGGGAATTGTTTGTTATTGCAGCACAGTCTTGCAAAAACTGACTAATACAATGAATAAAGAGTCTAGAATAAAAAAATAATATTTTAAGAAAGGAAGAGCATTGAAAGATATTGAACAAATTAGACCCAATAGTTAAAACTCATATTAGAGCCAAGTACGTAATAGAATATACTATAAAACAGATACCACAAATAACAAGAAAATGATTACTTGATTTATAACACTGAAGAGTTGATTTGCAATTTGGAAATAAATTATGTACATATTTATAACATATTATAAAAAAATACCTGAAAGAAAAACTCTAAAATGAGAACAGGGTGTTTTATCGTTAACATCTTATAATTTTTGCATTTGTCTTGGTACAATGCTTAGTACTCTCCACAAATGTATTTGGGAAAGAATGGGAGTTTCACCTCCTTCCTTCTTTAGGAAGTTTTAACCTTTAGAAATATTCATGTCCTCCCAGAGGAGGGAATTGAAAATTATTTCCTGTGCACATCCTTTCCTGCCCTGGTATTTCCCAAGCAGCTCTGGGTGATTCTATTTGTTCAGAAAATAGCATCAAGCCCAAAGTCACATTTATTTCTGGTCGGAACATCATCCGAAGTATTTTATTTAGGCCAAGGAAGCACCCAGCTGTTTGTCTTTTGGATAGAGTCTCATTATGGTTGGCTGGTGTGCCCACACTCTGGGTATTTTGAGCAGAAAGAGATTTATTTAATACAGGCAATTAAGTACTTATAGAATTGTTGGAAGGGCTGGAAGAACACGATTCTGGAAGGGAGCTGTCATTGCAGCTGTGATTTTGGACGTCAGGCCATGGCTGCTCTCCCCAGAGTCAGGGAGCTGCAGGAGATCTCTGTTGACCACTGCTGATGTCAGAGCTGCGAGCTGGGGACAAGATGATGATGTTTAGAGTCCAGGCCCCACAAAAACTTCTGTCAGGTGGAGCCTGAGTGTCAGATTGTGGAAGTCTCCTTCAGCCTCTCTTCTGGCTTCCAAATCTCATGTGTCATCGGCTGAACCTAAAATGCATACAGAAGCTTCGAAGCAAAAGGGTCTTGGAAATGTACACTTTAACTTTTTATTTTTTTGCATTGGGAGCCAGGAATAGCAAATGGAAGCTGAGCACAGGTTTAAAAACATCAAGCACACCCCACGGTCATCTCCTCGTGTCTCCCTCACCTTTGGTATGGTGACAGTCCTGTGAACCTGGGAGGTGTATTTGTTTAGTGGATGGATGAGCCGACTCATAGTCACTGGCTGCAAATGCCAGTTTCACATTTTCTTATCTAGGGAGAGTAGCACAGATGAACACGCTGAAGGGATGTGGTTATTAGGGGTTCTCTATAAATGTGGACAGCAGTGTCTGTGGTCTTTGCCCTTAAGACATTCTCACTGTACTGCGTTGGGTAGCCAGGGCTGCTGTCACAAAGTACCGTAGACTGGGTGGCTTAAGTGATGCCCAATGTTTTTGGTACCAGAGACTAGTTTCATAGAAGACAGTTTTTCCACGCACCCAGCGAAGGGAGCTTTAGATTCTCATAAGGAGTGTGCAGCCTGGATACCTCACACCTGGTTTATAGCAGGGTTTGTGCTCCTATGAGAATCTGATGCTGCTGCTGATGTGATAGGAGGTGGAGCTCAGGAGGTGATATGAGTGATGAGGAGCCGCTGTAAATACAGATGAAGCCTCCCTTGCTCACCCGCTGCCCACCTTCCGCTGTGCAGCCCTGTTCCTAAGAGGCCACGGACTGGTACTGTCTGTAGCCCGGGGGTTGGGAACTGCAGGCTTAAATAACAGAAATGTATTTTCTCCCAGTTCTGGAGGTAAGTAGTCCTTGATCAATAGGTGAACAAGGTGGCTCCTCCTTAGGCCGCTCTCTTTGGCTTGCTGGTGGCCGGCCACTTCTCCCTGTGTCCTCATGGATGCCTTGCCATGTGTGTGCCTCTGCCCTTAGCTCTTCTTCCAAGAACACCAGAATATAGGATGAGGGTTCACCCTAATCACCTCATTTTAATTTTATGATCTCTTTAAAGACCCTATCTCCAGATATGGTTACATTCTGAAATACTGGGGACACAAACCAGGCCCATGATGCTCCCCCTGTGATGCTACCAGGCCTCTAACCCACGGCCACCTGTACAGGGACACAAGCTTTTTCAGCTACTTGCATTTCTGTCCCTCCATGGGGACTTCTGTGTGGCTCCTGCTGCTTCTGGGGCTTCTCCTATTCGAGTAGCAGTGCCTCCCTCTCACGGTAACATGACTCCTATGACATAGAGAGTCCCCAAGGACTATGGAATCAAGCCCTGCTGTGTCCCCTTGGGCAAGTGGCTTTATCTTCCTGAGGTTACATTTCTTCCTTTGTAAACTGTAGATAAGAATGCCTGTCCCCCAGGGGGTGGATACTCAGTGAGAGCACTTGGGTAATGAGCCCAGTGCATGCTTTGTGTAGAATAGGCACCCTCCGAATGTGATTTATCTTTTATTCTTTCCCTAGCTGGGTTTCTGAAATGGTGGGAGTTGTTCTTTCCCCTACTTACGGGGCTGCTCTGGCCTTTTTGTGACTATAGTTTTTCCAGGAAACTCTGTACAAATCCAGGCCCTAGGACACTTGAAGGGTAATTCTCAGGAAGCGTGCACAGCCTTAACGTGGCTGCCCCCATTCGTGTCACCTGTGTCCATCATCTCTATCTGGCTTATCTGGATGGGCCCAGTGGAATCACATGCGTCCTTAAAAGTGAAGAACTTTCCTGGCTGAGTCAGAGATTCTCAGGAAGAAGAACTCCATCTCTGCCACTGTTGATTTTCAATATGGAATAAGGGAGTCATGAGATAGGAGATACGGCAGCCTCCAGAAGCTGGGAATGACAGTCTTCAGAGACTGGGGCTTCAGCCAACAACCCAAATAAACGAGGAAATGGATTCTCCCCTTGAGCCTCCAGAAAGCAGCACAAATTGCCAACACCTTAATTCTGGTCCAATGAGACCCAGACCAAATTCCTGACATCTGAGTTCTGACAATAAAGTTCACAAACTCGTCCTAGAGACAGCACTATGTACCTCCTTGCTGAGTATCATCATAGTCAGCTTCCAAGGGCTCCCAGGGCACCATTGCCACCAGTGCCCAGTCCACTCTTCAAAGCAATTTAGAACTCTTTTTCTGGAATGGCCACCAGAGCTATTGTTGTACAAGGTTGGACAATTATGTTCATGAACTCATCCTAGAAAAAGTGCTTTGAAGGGTGGACTAGGTGCTGGTGCTGGTTCAGAGCTTCCTAAGGGGAGTACTTCGAAGGGGACCATAGTGATATCTTGTATAGAACTATAGATAATGCACTTGTACTGTTTAAGTCCCTAAATTTGGGATAATTGGTTACAGCTGCAATAGAGAACTAATATAGTGGTTATATAGAGAGGGAGATGATGGGTCCCCTCTGGTCCCCTTTTTCCTGGTGGCATATCTGGCCTCCTACGGTAAATGCAGAAGTCTCAACATGGAGTTAGGCAGAACTGTGTTCAGACCCTCACTCCGCCTTGTCCTGGGGTCTTTCCCCTCTGTGTGAGCCTTGACTTGCCCAACTTTAAACTCATGCTAATTATATGTGTTTCTGCATTAAAGTCAAGACTTGCCTTTGGATTAGAGTTAATTTGCACAAACTCCTTGGCATATGGTAGTGACAGTTAACCAGGTTCTCTGTGTTGTACAATTGCATAACTCTGTTGACACTGGGGTTGTGTGGCCCTGCCATCCTGACTCTTGACTTCCCTGGGGTTTCTCTCCAGAATGGTCAACTCCTGGTTCAGCACAGGCCTCCTGAGGATACTGGCCCAGAGCAGGTTTGACCCACATGGCTGGCAGCTAGGTCACACTGGTGGTTAAATACCTTACATGGCCCCCTCCGAAAGAGGTCTGATTTGTTCCCGTCTTATAAATGAGGAAAGTGGGGCATAGGCAGGTTGGGTAACTGGCCCATGACCCCAGGTAGAAGTGGAGAGTCAGGATTCAAGTTTAAGTAATCTGGTTCCAGAGCCAGTACTGTTAACCATGACACCACCCAGTCTCCAGAGGGGTGACTCAATCAGAGCAGACACTGGTGGGGGTTCTTGAGGCCACTTGGCTGGGTTTTTGACCACTTTGGGTTGTTCTGGGCTTTGAGATCTCATAGGTTTAGCTGGAACAGGGATGATCCAAGGGTTCCCGAAGCAGGATCCTTGCTGTTTCGGAGGTACAAGAATCCCCTAGCTTCTCCTCTGCAGAGAAGCCACCAAATGTTTATTCCTTGCTCAGAAAACATCAAGAGAACAGCTGTCTGGCTTTGAAGGCTGAGTACAAGGCTTGGTCTGTAGGGTGTCTCTGGTACTCTTTGCTCCCCGTAGGAATGGCACAAACTTAGGGAGGACGTGACACCACCCTCTCTGCTTCAGTGTGAGAGTGGCACATTGGGGGCAGTGCCAGAAACCTGGAGGAGAGTTTGCTCAGCCTGCTTTCAGCACAAGGCCAGGCCTCTGGCCTGTCTCCTAAGGAAGTCCCCTGAGCTGTGTCAGCGGGCCAGTCTGGGTGCTGCTGGGGTGTTTTGTTAGGAAGCTCCAGTGGAGGCCTCCCTCTGGTCTGGGGCACATGGTGAGCCTTGATGAGGCTTCAGGCTGCCTTGGGTACTGGGAGGAAGGGGCCCAGGCTGGGCAACATGTTGTTTTCTGGGCAGTGGCTCCGATCGTGTGCTGAGATCTGGTTTTGTCTGGGGCTGGCCTGGTGCTGGGCTTTGGGCTCTGACTCTTGGCTGAAGTCTTTCTCTGGCTGTGCTGAGCACGAGGCTGGGCTCTGAAGGGCTTCACCCCAGGCTCCTTTATCTGCTGCGGGGAGGGGGGGGGGTATTTGTTGGTAGGCTCACCTGAGCTCTTGACTTTGGGGGGCCCACCCCTGGACAGCTCTTAACTGGTAGGACCGGGTGGTCTGGTCCTTCCTGTCTTTGTGTGAGCTGGCCTCCTGGTCTGGTCTCTGGCGGGGTTGGGCAGTGGGTGGAACTTGGCTGGAATCTGGGCTGGGCTGTTTTGGTTCCTGAGCTGTACAGCTCTCTCTTCTGGGCACTGATGGCTTCTGGGATCTGACTAAGGTCTGGGCTGAACTGGGAGGTACTTTTCCATGATGGCCACTCAGCTCCAGAAATCAAAGGATCAGGTTTCAGGTGAGAACACTGTTTCCCAGGTGAAATGGGAACACTTGAATTTGACCACAAAATGCCTTGTGAGATCTTTGGGGACCACCTGACCCTGTGACCTCCTCCTAGGAAGAATGGGGGCTGCCAAGGTCCTTGACCAGGTTGGGGGGTGGGAAGTGTCAGGGCTCAGTGTCACCCTGCCTGTGGGGGCTGGGAGGGTAGTTGATACACAGGCTCAGCGAGCTGGCGTCTATAATGACTCTTGCTGGTTAGAAGTGGCATGTGAGTGTGTACAGACATGTGTCTGTCTGAGGAATCTCTGGGCCCTGGGATACAGGTCTGTGGGGGCAGACGGACCCACCTGATTCTTACAATTCCTCTCAGGCTGGCCTCAGAGCTGATGTGACTGAGAGAGGGGCAAGGTCTTGGTCTTTCCTGCCCTGAGACACTTATCCAGTCACTGACTTCTCCTCCCCAGAGGCACAGTGCCAATGGCAGGAACGGCACAGACCCAGGGTGTGGTGCTGACAAGCAATTTCTGCCAAGGGAACCGTGAAGTTGACACAGCCTTTTATGCGGCTCCAGGCTCAGTCTGGGCAGCAGCCACTCCCACCTGTCAGAGCAGGGTCCTGCAGGCCCCAAGCTGGAGGCTGGGCATAGGGGTAAGATGTGGAGGGGAGAGCCCCCCTGGAGCCAGCCCCCAGGCCAAACAGAAATGATATGCATTGTGTGTATGTGTGTATGAGAGAGAGAGAGAGAGAGAAAGAGAGAGAATGTACACTGGTGACCCAGTAAACTATGACCTGGACTACTTTTCATGGGGGGTTGAAGCCACTTTTAAACGTACCCCAATGCATTTACAATTGCCTGCCTGGGTCAAAGCCCTCTCAGTCGGTCTTAAATTCTAATGTTTGGGGGTGGTTGGAGCTGAGAGTTTGTGACCTGTCTACACACTAAAGCTGATGGACAAGTCCAGCATTCGCCAAGAGGGCAGAATTTTACATAACTATTCCCCCCCGCCCCCGTTTTTTTTTTGAGATGGAGCCTCAAGCTGTCCCCCTGGGTATAGTGCTGTGGCTTCACAGCTCAGAGCAACCTCCAACTCCTGGGATCAAGCGAGTCTCCTGCCTCTGCCTCCCAAGTAGCTGGGACCACAGGAGCCTGCTACAATGCCCGGCTATTTTTTGGTTGTAGCCGTCATTGTTGTTTGGCAGGCCCGGGCTGGTTTCAAACCACCACCTTAGGTGTATGTGGCTGGCGCCTTAGCCACTTGAGCCACAGGCACCAAGCCTTTCTCCTCCTTTTTATTGTAATTAAATACACATATCATAAAATTTACTATCTTAACTATTTTTTAAGTGCACATGTCAGTGGGGTATATCCATACTGTATGCAACCAATCTCCAAAACTCTCTTCTCCATCTCACAAAAGGCCAGTAGAGGTGGGGAACCGGTGGCCTTCTAGATCCTTTACTGTGGCCTTTTGAATGACTAATTAAATGACTAATGACTTTATTAAAAGGGGTGTAGCAGAGAAACATGAAGCCCTCCCCCCCCTTTTTTTAACCTCCTTTGGTGCTGGAGAAAACAATCTTGAAATCAGAAGGCTACAGGGACAACCCCCCCCCCACCCCGCAGCCCCTGGCAACCACTACCCTACTTTCTGATTTTTAGTACTCTAAGTACCTTGTGTAAGTGGAATCACACAGCTTTTGTCTTTTTGTATCATTTTATTCCTTCAACAAAGAACAATAGGTGGTAATACACAGGAAAGTGGATTTTTCTATAACTTTTAAAGATGTTTTCCTCTACAGAAACAAATACATGCTTTTGAAAGAATGCCCTGATTTAGGATCTAGAAACAGTTGTCACAATCATGGGGACGAGAAGGCATGGGACTAGGGAGCATCTGAACACAGGTCTTTGGCCCCAGATATCAGCGTTGGGAGGTGGGACAGGGAAGGTCAGGACGGAAGGGGCAGAGGAATGGTACAGCAAGAGTTAGCATCTGATAGCCGGAAATGGACGGTGGCACCCCCTGTCTCAGCCTCCTCTTTGGTAGATGAGAAGATGGAGGCCAGAGTCACAGAGTATCCCCTGAGCTGGCAGAAAGCAAGGCATTCAGAGGGAAAATGCTGGAGAAATGCCTTCTGGGCAGATCAGAATCTCTGTGTTGACATTCCTGTTTGCCACTGCAGCATGCAAAAGTAACAGGTGGGTGCCGGCCAACTTCGGAGACTATTTCTGGGTGGCTAGAATGAGCCAGGCTTGGTGAGATGTGGCAAGGTTTGGGGGCTGACCTCTGAGGGCCCCAGGGGCTAATAGAGAAATGGGGAACTCGGGGAACTCTACACTTACTTGTTCAAGGTCAGTGATTTTGTCCTCATCAGCACTAGAGACAGGCAGGGCTGCCCTTGGCATGTCACAAGGTCCTTCACTCACCTAATTTGTGCCCATGCAGAATTTACGTGTTGAAGCCTAAATCCCCAGTGTGGAGGTCATTATGTCACCAGGACGAAGCCCTGTGAATAGGATTAGTGCCCTTATAAGGAAAGACATGAGAACAATGGAGGGAGATGATGGCACCGTACTCTCTCCCACGTGAAGGCACAGCTAGAAGGCCAGCATCTATAAACCAGGAAGCAGGACCTCCCAGACACAGGCTCTGCCAGCACCTTGGTCTTGGACTTTCCAGCCTCCAGAACTGTGAAAAATAAACATTTTTGTTAAGCCACCCATTCTATGCTGGGCATTACAGCAGCCTGTGCTGATAGTACATGGGTATTGTCAGGCTCACTAATGTGGCTCCCCAGCTAAAGTGGCTCAGTTGGGCCTTGAACCTGGCACTGGGACTAGGCTGACCCTCCCATTTTTAGATGAAATTAATCTGTTCATTCATTACTCAGTCACCAGCCCAGTAAAACATTTTTGTCTATGTGCCAAACCTCATGGGAGACACAGAAATAACTCAAGGGACATCAAGCATGGTTGGTGTCTTTTCAGACTCCCAGGAGCCCTGAGGGATAGAGGTGGCTGTTTTTGCACACCCCCATCCCCATGTTTTTGTGATCCACCCCCTTTCATTAGTAGCAAGAACTCTTGCTGCCTGGCTGGACAAGCCCCAGGGTGTTGCTAAGGGTGCTAAATGGCCCATGTCTAGCACCAGCCGCTGGGAATTCCTGGGCTGGTGGGACCCTTGGGAGGGGGCTGTCCTGGAGATCGGCTTCCCCACTCTACGGAGGTGGCCAGGGCATCCTTGTCTGTGGCATTATCTTCACTCTCCATGAGCATTGACCCAGCCCCTGTTTGAGATTTATAAGCTTTTTGTTCCTCCATCTCCTGCCTGGGAGGATGAGAAGTAGCTAAAGCCAGAGTGTTGCTGAACTCCCATGTCCCAGACGGAGGAGAGGCCCATCCTCCCCTTCCCTCACTTTCTCTGCCCCCCAAATCCCTGCAGGCCAGCTGCCTGCTTCCCCTTCCCTGGATTCCTCCTAGGGCCCCTTTGCACAGCTGCCCCCCACAACCCTCACCTGTCATCTCTGGACCATACCTCAGTAGAGCTGCCGCCCCATCTTACAGTAAGGAAATCAGAGTTCAGAGAGGTCGAATACCTCAGCCAAGGTCACCTGAGAGCTGGAGGCATGGCTGGGCCAGGAATTTACCCTGAACAGGAGCTGATCATGTCTGTGGTGGCCATGACATGCTCTCGGCTCCCTGCAGCAGGACAGAAGCAGAACTCAATGCTACTGAGCGAGGGGAGGGCCCTAAAGGAGCAGAGGACAGGACAGGGGAGTGGGGCTTTGCCTCCTGAGCCCATTCTGCTCAGTGTCAGGCCTGCAAGCCCCTGGGAGGGTGTCCAACCCTGGGGCTGGAGACAGTTTGAAACAATTTCAAAGTATTGTTACAACAACAGTATAAACAATAGTAGGCAACAATAGTATAAAGGTACAATAACAGCATAACATCTATAAAGACCAAGAGTTGCATCAGTAGTATCAAGACCAACTGTTGATGTTTTGCCATATTTTGCTTCCTATGTGTATTTATTTTTCCCTGAACCATTTGTGACATCATGCCTATCACCCCTACATGCTTGAGTGTGTATATTTAAGTAAAAGGACTTTCTCTTATAAGATCAAAGGGTACTTACTCAACCCAGGAAGTCCAACTTATATACTATTACCTCATAGATAGAACATATTCAAATTTTGCCAATCGCCCCTTTCTGGCCAATTCTTTCCCTCCCGTCTGATGGAGAACCCAGTCTAAGATAAGGAGCACATTTAGTTATCCTGTATCTTTATTTTTCTTCATTCTGGAATAGTCAGTCTTTCTTTGTTTATCTTGATACTTTTTCGAAGCACAATCCAGTTTTGTAGGCTGTCCCTCAATTTGAGTTTGTCTGATGTTTTCCAAATGGGTTATGCATTTTTGGCAAGAGTAATTCCTAAGTGATATTATATCTTCTGCTCAGAGTCTTTGAAAGAAATGGAACCAGTTGCAAGTTTTTTTTTTTTTTTAAAGCAAAAACAGATGCTGACAGATGAGTTGCAAATCTGAGAGATTTCACATATTGTCTTGATTTCTGGATCCTCTCATGAATGAAGTGCTACGCTCTAGCCTCCCTGGACTGGGATCTTGAGGGAGTGGTCAGTTGGAGCTGAACGGTGAGTGCCTGATGGGGGCAGGAACACTGGGGTGCCATCCTTTCCCCTCTCCTGGCCCCCTCTTCTGGGCAGGCCCCCCTGGCCAGGGAATGTGCAACTCTTTTTGATTTACCCGACCACTTCGTTTTTCAGTTGAGGCAACTCTAGAGATTTGGAGAGAGCCAGGGATTGATTTGCAGGCACACGGTTGGTCTAGTCACCCTCTGAGGCTAGACTTGTCCCCAGGCTGTTTGTGGAATAACAAGGGGTTAGGTTTAAATCTTACTCACCAAATTTTATTAACACTTGGCAGGAATGGGGAACTGGCTATTCTTGGGGTGCCGCCCTCTGCTGGTGCGTAATTCACAGAGATGGTAGGGTGTGGACAGTTTTGAGTGATGTGGTCAGTGGGCTCCTTTCCTTTGCCTAGGTAGTTTTTCTGCCCCCAGCCACCTCGTGTTCCTGCTGTTCATCCCTGTGAGCACTAGGTGGCACTGGTCCCCCATTAATAACCCAGAGCAGCCCTGCGGTCCAGAGGCCACTGAGCAACAGCTGTCTGGGTGCAGAAGGGCCTCACGGGGGCCAACCCAGAGAATTTATGCTTTGTAGATTCAGAATCTTTGCTTCTGATGAGATCTCCCTCCCCCACCCACAACCACTTAAATAACTGAGATAGAATTCAGATACCATAAAAATTCATCCTTTTAAACCAGTACGCTTCAGTGGTTTTTAGTACACTCATAAGATTGTGCAACCATCATCACTATCTGATTCCAGAAGTTTTCCATTCTGATGAGATCTTATATGGAAGGAGGAACTGGTGTAACAGGGGAGTGAAGGAGATTTTTCCTACTGCTTTGACAGGGGGTAAAAAGCTATTAGGTAGCTCATGTTGCACAGTGAGCTGGAAATTCTGGGGCCACCCACCCACCTGGAGCCAAGCAATGTTTGTTTTCTGCCTCTCTCTGGGTCTGTGGCATCCAGGGATGGAGGGGACGCAGCAGACTCTGAGGCAAAGAGCCTTGTCTACCTTCCTTCTTGGCATTTCTATTCTTGTCCCCAGAGCAAGTGGGAGAACAAGGAAGAATCTCTGGAGGTTACTTGGGGGGGGGTGGCCTTCTCACTGGGGTGTGGGATGGGGGTTCTCCTCCTTGCCCTGTGCTTGCTAAGCTGTTGAGTCTTCACAGGGGCCCTGGCCCAGCCACTGTATGGGCGTGTGACAGCCATGGGCTTATCGAGAGTGTTGGACATGATTGTGGTCTGTTTCTAGCCTGGAGAATTCTGCAGGTGCCAGCCTGAGTGGGGACACTCTGTGGCTCTGGGAGGAGACTGCAGGGCTTCTGTGGCTCTGTGGGGTGAGGAGAAAGGTGACCCAGGGTCTGCTCAGAGGACAGCCAGTTAAATGAATGGCTACCACAGCCATCACCAGCAGGACCAAGGACATTGCCCAGTGGCTGCCCCTCTCTAAGGGAGTCTCCAAGAAAAGAGGTTGTGGAAAGTCTTATATTGCTCCAAGGAGAGCATCACCCCGGGCAAATGCTGTCAACATGTACTTAACACTCTGAGAACTGATACTAACGTTCAGTGGGGCCATCCATCAGTCCTGGCCAATGGACAGTATAAGAAGGGACTTTGGTCCCTCTGGGCCAAAGTGATGCCTTTTATGTTCTTCTTTTCCTCAGCCAGAGAAACACCCAGATGATGCGGCTTCAAGTCTGAGGAGGAGGACCTAACCCTGGGCCAATTTAAATCTCCAAGATAGTGTAGCACTGACCATTCCTCACTGTGACCAACGCTTGTGCCGCCTCTGCAGAGAACCCCACATAGGGGTCCCAGCAGCTAACTGAGACCAAGTGTCTACGGGTGACCAAGATGATCTGTCTTTACACTTGTCTGTCTTTCCTGGTCCTCCTCCTCCTCTAGAGCCTCCTGAAGGGACATAGTCCTGCTGACATCTTGATTCCAGGATTTCTGACCTCTGGAGCTATTAGAGAAAAGATTTGTGTTGTTTCAAGTCACTGAGTTGGTGACCTACTCTGATACCTTTTGTTTCTCCTTTTCACCCCAGCCCTTCATCTGACTCTCCTTTTCTTTCTGGAGGTCCCTGGTGAAACGTAGCTTCCTCAGGGCAGCCTCCCTTACTCCCCCCTACTACACATGCCCATGGAGCTCCAGGAATCATTTCAAAGGCAGCAGCACAATTGTTAACATTATTTCAACATTTTTGTCATAACTAGTTCACATTTGTCTTGATGGTTCAGGTGTCAGCTCCAGGACAAGACAACCGTCTTCAGCACAAAGCATGTGCCTGGACTCTACAGAAGTGCAAAAAATGCTTATAAAGTGCTTTTAATTGAATCTACAGTAATACAGGCCAGGCACCGCTGTGTCCTGGGAGTGATGCATATATTAAGGAGGGTCCCAGAAACCCAACCACATTCGCATTCCCATGCATGGAGGAGCAGAGAGATAAACAGACACAGGCAGAGATTTATTTAATAGATGATGATAAAATAATTATTTCACAGTTTCAGTAGTTAAATTCAGAAAGAAACAGAAAAAAAATGGTGGGTATGAGGGGTGCGGGAAGGGTAGGAATGGGGAATTAGTGTTTAAAGGGTGCAGACTTTCTGTTTGGAAAGGTTCAGTTTGAGGAAGTTCTGGAGATGGATGGTGGTGATGATAGCACAACAACAGGAATATATTTCACATACCTGAACAGTACACTTAGAAATGATTAAAATGAGAAATTTTTTGTTCTGTATAGTCAGCCACAATTGAAAAAAATTTCCTGTATCTAAAAATATGGTAGTAAGAACCTGCCATTCACATTCACGCATTAAAAAACCTTCATTCACCGAAAAAAATTTACCTTACAGTTTCAGATTATGCTGGGAGGAGCGAAACATGTTCTAGTCCAGTTGAAGATTAAGGACCAAGTACCTTATTAGACCTTGGATCCTACAGCCTGGTTGCAACAATGTGGCTCCTCCAGGGAGGCACATTTCTGGGGAAGTGGCCCTGGAGCTGCAGGGTGAGGTGAAGGTCGTGGGAGGTATTAGGAGGGGTGTGCAGGGCCTTCTGGGCCCAGGGCAGGGCCCAGGGCAGTCACCTCTCAGCTTGAGGACAACAGGACTCCACACGGGAGAGGGCCAAGGGCTGAGGTCCTGGCCTGGTAGGACTCCTAAAAATCTCTTTGGGAAGACGACTGGCCTCAGGGATGAGAGATGGGTCCTGTCAGTAGCTGGGCCCAGGTGGAGGGCCCAGAAGGCAAGGCTAGGCAGGTGGCCTGCTGCCTGAGTAAGTAGCAGGAGCGCTCCTGATGGCCACCAGGTGTCTCTCTTGATTCATGGAAAATGCTGGCAGGCCCCAGGTGCTGGGTCTCCAGGCTGCTGGTCTGCAGCTGGGGAGGGCCCCAGGACGTGTGATGTCTGGGGCTCCGGTGGTGGCTGGCGTGGGAAAGGGGTGCCTTTGCCCTCTGCTTAGCTGAGCAGTCACGTGCCTGACGCGGCTCAGCCTGGAGACCTTGAGCAGGGAAGGGGCACTGGTGCCCTGCAGCCTGGCCTTGTGTCAGCAAGTGGCCTGGGCAGCTGGCTCTGTGCCCCTGGCTTCAGGACCCACCACCAGGATCTAGGGGAGGATTAAATGCGACCGTGGTCCTGGCACAATGTCAAGGCTTGATTCATGGTAGTTGGCAGAACAATTATCCTCCCAGTACTCCAGGGCTGCTGAGGGCAGGAGAGAAGCAGCATCCTGGCCTCAGCTGGGAACGGCAGCTTTGGAAGCCAAAGATCTTTCTGGCACATCCACTACCAAACAGAATAAATGACAGCTCTGCAGGGGGCCTAAGGGGGAGCTGGCAGGTTTTCAGTCCTCTGCTCCAGAGCCTTTGCTGAGCCTCAGCCCCTCCCAGCACTCACATCCCCGGGTGTCCTCCCCACGGAGGGCTCAGCTCCCAGGGTCTGGATTCCTGGGCTCCTGCAGCCAGTGGGGAGGGGTGATGGAGGACCATTCCCTTCCCGTCTGTTGTTATTTCTTGCCTTTCCTGCCACAGTAAACCAGCTTGGAATGGCAGGGCAGGAGGTGATGCCTGTTCTTTTCTGTTCTAGAAGGACTCAGTTGTCTGCCCACTATGCTGGTCAGAATAGCTCAATAGTGGTATGTGTGCCTATGTGTGTGTGTTCAGCTGGCATTTACTGAGGGCCTAATCTGGGCCAGGCACCATTCTAGATGTGGGGGACCCAATGGTGCATGACACAGATACAGGATTAGTTCCTAAGGAGTTTGTAGCCAAGTGGGGAGATAGGCCTTACACCAGTGGGCCACTAAAGGAACCAGAAGGTGACGGTGCTACTGAGAGAATCAAATGAGGAGAATGTTCTAGAGAGAACAGGGAGGGAAGGCAGGAACATTTAAGATTGGGCAGAAGAAAGGACAGGATCTCCCAGGCTTTATGATGAGAAGCTGGCCAAGGGGCAGTTTGGGAGAAGAGCAGATGGGCCAGCAGGTGCAAAGGCCCTGAGGTGGGCAGGAGCTTGGTGCAGGTGAAGCCAGAAGGGGCAGGATGGGCTGAGGAGGCCTTGGGGAGGTCAGAGAGGAGGCCAGGCCTGGGAAACAGAGGCTGGATTTTACTCTCACAAGGAAGGTATAATCTGACTCATACAAGTGTGTGTGTGTGTGTGTGTGTGTGTGTAGTGCATGTGGGTCTGTAAAAACTGCTAATATTTATCAAGCACTTGTTACATGCTAGGGCCTAGGCTAAGCACTTTAGAGTGTTATCTCATTTTTTTCCTTGGGGCAGGTAAGTGCGATGATTTCTTCTAGCCCATTCTACAGATGGGTAAAGTGGGGCACGGAGCCCCACCCTCCACCCTCCTGGATATTCATTACCCTGAGGCACCTCTTCTAGATGGAGGCATTGTCCTCGGTAGGATGTGCCTTGAGGTGCAGTGCATGTATGGGGCTTTGTGGGCTCCTAAACTGCAGTCCCTGTGAGGAGGGGCAGGGAAGAAGGACGGCCAGGCACGGAGGGCAACTCGGGGGCCTGGGGAGGGCAGAGGATGACTTGGGGGGTTGGGGAGGATGACTCAGGGACCTGGGCAGTTCTCCCTGCTCTCTTCCCAGTTGAACATCCTTAACTGAGATTTTAAAAAAATTTATAAAATAAATTTTATTGTGTGTATTTAAGGTATACAATAGACATTAAGGGATACATATAGATAGTAAAAAAGTCACTATAGTGGAAAAAATGAACATATTTGCTATTTCAGTGGAAATTCCAGCAGTAAAATATTCAGGGCAACCCACTTCTCTTGGAAGTATTTTCCTATGTGCCCCTTCTCTGTCCTGTGTCTTTGAGAGGGAGTCAAAGAGGCCAGTCCCTAGAGGGCCCCTGCAGTGCCCAGCACAGTGCCTAGCACAGAGCAGGTATGTGGCCAGCGTCCCACAAATGCAGAGGCATTGAAGGACTCAGCCAAGAATCGCAGTCCAGGCTCCTGGGACGCAGAGCCCGAGGCAAAGGCCAGCGTGCTGGGCTGCAGGAGGCAGTGAGAGGACAGGGGAGGCTGCTGTGCTGCTTACACTGGATAATGGGCATGGGTGGTGCCTGTCCTAGGGCTGGTGGGAGAGTCTGGGGGGCTCAGTTGTCCTGGAGGCTATGAACTGTTGCTTTTCCCCATGGGAGAGGAAGGGAGCGGAACATGCCCACTGGGTCTAGCTTCCTACTGGCCCAGCTCTTGCCCTAAGGGGCATTAACTACCCCTGCTCCCCAGGCAGCACATGCATGGGCCTAGAAAGGGTCTAGCTTTTGAATGTCTTATGGCAATGGCTACAGGGGAACCCTGGGCGGGAGACAGGAGGTAGGAAGTATGTGGGGGCTGTGAACTGAGACACAGTGGTCAGTGTCCTTGAAGTTGATCTAAGCTCATGCAGAGTCACTGCTGGGGCCAGAATGGCACTTAGCCGAGTCTTGGCCAGGAGTCAGAGCTTAAGAGGTATCTCCTACGTGAGGTGTGTTATGGTCGCTGAAGGAACATTCAGGAATGCATGGTGTATGCTGGGGACATCAGCGTCCTGGATATGGTCCCAGGGAGCTGAGATACCAGGCAGGACAAGCAAGGATTCACCTGGAGGCTGGGGAAGTGCCCTGGGCATCGGATGTCCTGTGTTAAGGTTGGGTCGGTCCGCCCTGTCCTGTGGAGTTTGGTGTTGCCTTCTTTAGACTCTGACTTCTTTTTTTTTTTTTTTTTTTTTGAGACAGAGCCTCAAGCTGTCCCCCTGGGTAGAGTGCCGTGGCATTACAGCTCATAGCAACCTCCAACTCCTGGGCTCAAGCGAGTCTCCTGCCTCTGCCTCCCAAGTAGCTGGGACCACAGGCGCCCGCCACAACGCCCGGCTATTTTTTGGTTGCAGCCTCTGACTTCTTAAGCTCCCTGTGACTTATGTGTCCTAATCCCCTTTTCTCCCTGTGCTGAGAAACTGGGAGAGTGTGAAAACCCTGGGCCTTTTTGCTGGGGCAGGGGCAGGAGGGGAAAGAAAGTCCCGAAAAGGCCAGGGCCATGAAGGGCAAGAGGGCAAAGTTCATGAGCATCGTAGTTCCGCAGGGCTGGTGGGGTGACGTGGGGTCATGGTGCGACAGAGCAGGAAAGGAGCTTAGTCCAGCCCTCCCATTTCACAGGCAGGATACGGAGGCCAACTGGAACACGTGGTCTAGGCCCAGGGAGCCCTCTTGGAGAGGGTGCCCCTTCTTTGCTCCTATGGGGTGGTCAGGCTCCGTAGCTTGACCGTACTGGGAAGAGGGGAAGAGTGAGGAGGGGACCTATGGTCTTGCAGGCTGAAAGAAGCTCCTAGAAGACCTCAGAGATGTGGAGCTCCTGGGTGCTGGGGAGAATCCAGACTGGCCTGCTCTCAGAGAGACAGCAGCCTGCCGAGTGGTCAGATGGCAATGACAGGCCTCTGACACTCGGTTGCTTGATCTTGGAAAGGAGCCACTCGATCAGGAAAATAGCCCGGGATTCTCCCGACTCTGACCCCTCTCCGCATCTCTCTGATCCAGCATCGCCCATGCTTGGGGTAAAGGAACCTACTCTCTTCTGGCTTGGCTGTCGCCCACATCTGCACACCAGCTGGAGGGGATTTGAGTCTATCTGGAGCTCTCTTGTTACCAGCGTTGTTTATTTTCTGATCTATTTCCAGCTTAAAAAAAAAATCCATGTACTAGTGAGACTGGTTCTGGTCCCATGTAGACGTGTTTTGTGTGTATTTTCCCTTGGTGTCTTCCAAGGCTCAATCTGATTTCCACAGAGTCTGAGCTCTTTGCTGTGAATTTGGGCAGGCCAGTTAGGTCCTCATACTTTCCAGAGGCTTTGTGGTTCAGCTCCTGAGAGGGAGTCAAAGAGGAAAGTGTGTGTGAGTGGCGTGTGTGCACATGGCTGTGAACGTGTGTGTGTGCTGTTTGTGTGTGCATTTGTGTACATGTGCTGCACATGTGTGTGTGTATGCTGTGTTTGTGCGTGCACATTTATTTTTTTCCTTTTATAGAGAAAGGGTCTTACTCTGTCACCCGGGCTGGAGTGCAGTGGCCTGATTACAGCTTACTGTAGCTTTGAATTCCTGGGCTCAAGTGATCCTCCCACCTCAGTCTCCTGCCATGTGGTTTGAGGTGGTGATGGTGGGCCTCCTGAGAGGGACCCAGAGAGCCCAGGCACCTGCAAACTCAACCTAGGTTCTCCGGGACTGTCTCTAGACAGATTCTCTTCCTTGCATCCAGTCTCCAGGTGGCTTCACTTTGCACAGAAGCCTGCTTTCTATTTTGTTTTTTTCTTCCAGAAAGATGAAACTCAGCCCTTGAAATGAGATACTTGGAAGGCACTTTGCATTTTCTTAGGGGCTTAGGAGGCTTTGTGTGTGTGGAACGCGATCACCTGGCTCCTGGCACTGCCAGTGAGGAAGCACAGAAGTCCTGGTCCCGGCTCTTTCGCTGCAGCTTCTGATCCCGTCTAGTGCCTGCTGTGTCGCCTTTGAGGCCCCAGCTACCACAGCGTATGGAAGGCATGAGCCATAAAGGCAGAGGTTACTGAAACAAGGGCTCTCAGAGGCAGCTGGAGTCACTTCACATCAAGTGAGACGGGGGAGCTTCGCCTGCCAGCATCAGGGCCATAGTGTGGGGCTTGGATAATGCAAACAAGGCTGTCTGGAAATCAGGACACAGCTAAATTAGTTTTCTGCAAACCTGATTTGCAATATGTTTGTGATAGTAAATGCTAATATTCTCACTCAGGGTGATTTATTTTGCAGCATCTGAGTCTTACAAATGTACTTCCGAGGATGGCTAATGTCACGTTTGCTGCCACAAACTTTTATTAGTTACAACTTCTCTTCCCAACTGCCTGCTCTGAAAACTTGGGCAATGGTTTCTCCAAGTTAGCTCAATAGACATCAGAGGTAAGAGGCAGGAACCCCAGAATCGTTAGTATTCCTGAGTTCCTGGGGGTTCTGGGCCTGGCAGTCCAGCCTGATGTGGGCAAGACTGGCTACAAGCACCATCCGCCCGTGTGGAAGCCAGGCCCATCCGGGACTTGGCTCTTGGTTAAATTCTGCAGCCTCACTATGCTGTAGTTTCTTGATCTATAAAACTGCTGCAGTCATAGGTTCTGTGTCATGACTGGTGTACAGGTCTTGTGAAGATTAAATGAGTCACCACGTGGGATGGGCTTAGTTCAGTGCCCTCCCATAGGCAAGGCTCAGTGAGAGCCGTGAGTTATTATTATCTGTTATTTATTTACTGGTTTATTTGTTCCTCATCTTTCATTCCAAAAATATCTGTGGCAGTGTAAAAACCAAAACAACACATCAACATTAAAAAAAAGAGAGAAAAATCAATCAGGATAAAGGGAAAATAAAAGTGGAAGAGAAAGATTCCACTGGAATGAAAATAATAATATAGAGGGATATAAGGAAGAAATTCTGATAGTGTTACCAAATTTGAGTCTGATTGTCCTAGGGGCCCAACTAGAAGGAGACACTGCTGGGTGTGTGTGGCTTGTGGTGGGGAGGATTTGGGTGCCCTGTAAGGACACGTAGGAGAAGCAGGTCAGAGTCCGCCTGCTGGGCTCTTGGCTGTAAGAGTTTTCACTATTCCCTGTGACCGACTGACCCCCAGTGACCTGCCAGCTGGTCAGCCCCTTTCCTTCCTCTGCAGAAGCCAAGCAGGGGCCTATTCAGGGCAATATATTGGGCCAGAAATGGTGGCCAGTGGAGGACCAGCAT
Source organism: Otolemur garnettii (assembly GCF_000181295.1). Classification (NCBI taxonomy): domain Eukaryota; kingdom Metazoa; phylum Chordata; class Mammalia; order Primates; family Galagidae; genus Otolemur; species Otolemur garnettii. Next base: position 3,848,360 of record NW_003852472.1, read on the forward strand.
AAAGAGAGAAAAGAAGCTGGCTGGGGGTATCTTCAAACAGTTACGGACCTGTCACCCCAAGTCTTTAGCCAAACCCAGTGTGTTCTCTGCTAGTTTCACCTCTTAGGGTTTGGTTCCTGCTGAATGCTGTTCTTCAGTGTTAACTCTTGGACACCTTTGGAATGATTCTTTTGAGGTCTCAGCTGGGCTAATTCTAGTGAGAGATTGAAAGATCCCCTCCTTACCCACCTGCAGGGAAGCCACTGTCATTGGGAGATGCTCCCAGGCCTTTTAGTGTTTGTTGAATTTTGATCATCATCATCGCACGCACCACCACCGTCATCGCTCTAACTTCACCAGGCACCTGATTGGTTCAGAGCACTGTGCTAGGCAGTTCGCACACACGATCCAATCATTCCATGGATATTTGCTGGGTGCCGATACTTGCCTGGCACTGTTTGAGGTGCTGGGGGCACAGCAATAGACAAAGTACTTGGCTATTTCTGTCTTTATAAAATACGTTCCCACAAATGTGGCCATCAGGCTAAGTTTGATCACATGAATACTCCCCCACTTCTTCACTGGAGCTTTTTCTCTCATTAAGAACAGAGTCCGATAGACCAAGTTGAAAACTCTTGGGTCAGAAGGAAGGAACCAAGTAGGGACAACTGGACAGGCACCTGACACTTCTGAGCCCTGCCCTGTGGAATGACATGATCCTGCTTGGAGTGGGACAGACTGGGCTCAAATTCTATTTCTGCTACTTACTGAGGGATCTTGAGAAACTGACTTAACCCCTCTGAGCTTCCTTATCTGGGAAACATGAGTAAGGATAGGGTGGTTTGGGGAATCACATGAGGTGCTGCTCTGAAGAGTGGGAACAGCCAGCCTGGGGTGACCTCTGCAGGGAGAAGTCACTCTGGGGCTTCGTGAGCAGGAAGCGAAGCTGTGATTTTGACCCTGGTGTAAAGTCTGTGGCTCTGCCTACCACCTTGGGGTTTCAGATTGCATGGAACTTAAGGGGCCAGGGGCTTCGAAAGAAGCTCTTTGGGGACTGCTGCTGAGGTGAGGGTTCTTCTCATGTCACACACCTTTCCTTTCAACAAGGGTCGCTCTATTTTTACCTGTGTGGTAAGTTGGGTTTTCACACAAGCTTTTATCAGAGGGTTCTGCAACCAAACAATTCTTCCTCCTCCTCCTCTTTCTTTTTCTTCTCCCCCTCCCCTGTGCCCAACCTGAACCACTTTCAGGATGGACAATGTTCCTTCAGTTCTGAGATGTCCTCTCTGGCGTCCTCCCTGCCCCATTTCTGTTTGGGGATCTGTGTGGATCTGAGTAAACTGACTTCACTCTGATATCCAGGGGTGAAACTGTGACCTGGGCTAAGCCAGCCCGGGCAATCCATCTTTCTGACCATGGTGATTGACTCTAGGGGTGTTGGGATAGGACCTACACTGGACAAATCAGAACGGACCTCAGGATTCCATTTGGAAATGTTGGACCAAAGACACTCTCTTGCTTTTCTTTCTTTCTTTTTAGTTTTTGGCCGGAGCTGGGTTTGAATCCACCACCTCCGGCATATGGGCCTGGCGCCCTACCCTTTTGAGCCACAGGCACCGCCCCTCACTCTCTTGATTTTCATGTTGTTACATATTGATGTGAGGGCTGGATTTGTTTGCAGCCATCTTGCAACTATGAGGGAAGCCCACCAGAAGACAAAGCTGACACTCAGAAGAAAACAGAACCAGAAGTTTGTCCTAGCGGACTACTTCTATGCCCCAGAGGTGTGCCCCTAACACATCTTGTTCACAAGAAGTTGAACATATGTTTTCTTGAGAGGGTTTGTTGACTTGGCTTGTTGGGGTGGCAGGTGACTCACGGGCCTGTTCCCAGCTCCGGTGCCTCATCTAGTACACAGTAGGTGTCTCAGTTTGCTCAGGCTGATGTAACAAAATTCACAGACCAGGTGGCCTAAACAACAGAAATTAATTTTCTCCAGTTCTGGACTCTGGAACTCCGAGATCAATGTGTTGGCAGGTCTGATTTCTCCTGAGGCCTCTCTGCTTGGACACGGTGGCTTTCTCACTGTGTCCTCACATGGTCTTTCCTCTGTGCCTGCACATTCCTTGTGTTTCTGTGTGTGTCCAAATTTCCTCTTCTTAAGAGAACACTGGTCAGTTGAATTGAGGTCCAGCCAAAGGGTCTCATTTTAACCTAATACCTTCTGGAAAAGTCCCTTCTCCAAATACGGGCCCATCCTGAGATGCTCGGGGTTCAGGCTTCAACATATAAATCAGGAGGGGACCCTAGAAGGCTTAGTAAATAGTGAATGAATGAATGAATAAATGAATGAGGTGGTTGGAAGGCAGAATCAGGTTTTCACTTTTGTGCGTGAAGGAGCGAGCAGGGGGATCTGGTCACCACTGTTGTAAACAGGAGGCGGGAGACAGAGGGACGGGCTGGAGATAGTTCTCTGTGTGACACTCCTCACTCGTTTGGTGCTCTTCCCTGCCGTCTCCTTCTGTCGTACGTGACATCCCGACTGGGGACATGTGAAACAACAGCTGATGCTGTCAGTGGGATGGCCGCCTTTCTGCCGAGCGCTCAGTGGTACCTGCCAACGCGATGACATGTGAGCCTTGGTGGTGACATTGATCCCTCTTCCAACGAGCAGGGGGACGGCAGCCGGGGATCATGCTGATGTCTTCCCTTGCAGGCGAAATGACAGGGCTGCAGCATTTCATACCAGACTAATTTTAGCTTTATCTCAAAAAGCAAGGAAGGAAGGAAGGGCAAAATTCTCTGAGACGCTTTTTGTGGGAGCCACAGAGTCATTAACAATCGGATGTTGGCAATTATTTATGTTCTTTCTCTATTTCCTTTCTAAAAAACAAAAAAAGGTGGGAAAGGGTTTCTTCTCCTCCATGAAAATGATGTTTCCACGGAGATGAGAACTTGAAAGAGAAGTTTGATCCTGGTGGGGCCGGCCAGTGTGGACACTTAATATCAGATCATTCACTCCAGCCAAAACGTTCTCCTCCCTTTAGAGATGGGAAATGGGTCTCACTTTCTCTTGCTCCAAACATTTTATACACCATCAGAATAATTTGGGGCCTTAGGAATGGAGCTTTTCTGGTGATGCTGGGTGATCCTGTGGGTGGAGGCCTGCCTGGGGTAGAGAAACCACCACTTTCTTCCCAGGTATTCCCCAAGGAGGAAAAGTCAAAGGCAAAGGTCTGGACAGGAAAGTGAATGTACTTGAACTTCAGTACAATAGGCTTGAATGTGCATCCATGGGTTGTTTCTTTCATATGCTATAAGCTATGGAAGAATGTTGGATGGTGGTGGTGGGACTGGGGGTATGAATGTCCTGGGTGGGGGCAGAGAATGTGAACAATAGATTTAGCAGGAGGAAATGTCCGAAATAGAACAGAGTCTAGCTGAGGAGCTGCAGAGACTTGAGAAAGGTCAAATGGAAGGGTTATGTGTTGGGTGGATAGGCCCTGGGGAAGCAGGTCTGACTCTGGAGCTGCTGGTTGGAGGAAGGCCTGCAACACACAGTTGTGTGGTTTGTGAACTGAACAAAGGGTGAATTCTTATTGGGTGAATTCTATTAAGTACTTTGCAGGTCAACCCTTGTGGCATGACATAGGCAGCTTTCAACCCTGTGGAAAGACAAACTTTTTCTTTGTACAAAGGTGCCTTCTTTCTCCAGACAATGCCTATATAGTGCTGGGTTTGCCAAGAAGGACTACTTTTTCCTAATTTGCATGAGGATGCTAGATAGGTTCACAGGCTTCAGGGCATGTGGACCAAAGCTCTGGGAGCCCACGGTGAAGGTTCATGTCCCAGATCCACAGGATTCATGATTCCCTGAGATGGCAATGACCTTCCTCCTCTGAGTCAGCACATGGCCACCTCGAAGAATAACCATCAAACAGGTCTTTGGGGCTCTGGCTTTCTGGTATACCATGCTCTTCTTCAGGGATAAAATACTGGTTGTTTTGTTAGAGAAATAACAATATTTTATGGTCATTGAAAATATAAAATTTTGGGCTGGGTTTGGTGGCTCATGCCTATGATCTCAGTGCTTTGGGAAACCAAGGTGGGAGAATCCCTTGAGGCCACAGGTTCAAGACCAGCCTGGACAACATAGCAAGACCCTGTCTCTACAAAAAATAAATAAAAAAATAGCTGAGTGTGGTGGCATGCTCCTATAGTTCCAGTGACTCAGGAGGCTGAAGTAGGAAAATCCCCTGAGCCTAGGAGTTTGAGGCTGTAGTGCGATCCATGGGTTGGCAGGAACTGTTAAGGGTTTTGTGAGAAGTCATAAATGGAGGAAGAAAACCCAGGAAGTAACAAATGAAGCAGCTAGCTAACAAATGATTGCCCAGCTAGCAATCCACTAGGGTGCTCTAGAGTGAGGGTGCAAAGTGGCCCAGGATGGGGACCTGGAAGCTGAAGGCTGGGCCAAGAGCTGCCTGCACTGTGGGGGTCCATCTGTCCTCATGAGTGCGTGTGGAGCATCCTTCACTGGACTGGGGATGTGTCCTGAGAGCAGCCACCCCTGCTAGGCCACCAAGCTCTGATGTGGTGTGTGTTCCCTGGACTGTGTTGGCAGAGGGACCTGTCTGAGGTCCCCCACTGACATGGCCCTGCTTGTTCCACAACTGGCCTCCTTTAGGAGACTAGCACTGACTCTAAGCTCAGGTGCATTCTGACAATGTTGAAGTTTACCCCTCATTAAGAAATCCCCTCATCCTTTTGTATTTCAGCAAGTGGCTCCTGGAACAACCCATCCTTCTCTGTGTATATGAGGTGCTTTGTACTCACACATGCCCCCTTGTTACCAACGACAACGCCAGACCAGGACTCTCCAAATTCCCATTCTTTGCTTCATAAATGATTAGCTGAAATGCCTGTCTCCGCTGATCAGCTAAAACAGAATGCTAGTTAACTAGATTTTTGCTGAACTTGTCCCCTTCTCCCTGGGCTCTGAACTTTGGCCAATCCTCAGCCTGGTGGGCAGACAGACTCTCCCTGGAACAGGTTGGCTCCAGGTTACAACATCCTCTGACCTGCTGTCTGATCGTGCCCATCTCTCATCTCATGTCCCCCTGTGCCTCCTTTCTAGCCTTGCTTATTCTTTTCTATAAAAGAAAATCCCTTTTTGCTTAATTCTTGAGACATGTGCAGGTCACACTCAGAGCACGCTCCCTTTTGCAGAAGCTCCCTCTCCCATTGCAACAGCCCCTCCCCCTTTGCAATAATCCTTTTGAATAAGAACCCTCTCCTTATTAAGCTGGATCTTTCAAAGTTGACAATCCTAAGGCGGCTGTGGGCTCTGGCTGGGGTCAGGGGTCAGGGTGTTGTCGTGTACCAGCTGCCGGGGAGGCCCTGACCCACTCTCAGGGCCAGAGCAGGTGCTACATGGTTTGCGTTTGATGGGAACACACTGTCTAGTGTGAGAAGCAGTCAGTGACACTGATAACATCTAACAAAATAGAAGCAGCGGTCATGAGACTAAAGGGTTTATACAGAATCCTTGGGTGGTAATTAAAAGAAACTTCTGGTTTATGTGTCCTGGAAAACACCAGTGAAATTCCAATTTATAACCTTTAATCACACTTTTTGGAACTCCTTTCCGGCCCCTGTTTCCATTTTCCATGGCAGATCGACAACCTAATACCTGCCAACCCCAAGCTCATGCCTCCCTAGTCTGGTCTTAGTCTGTTGGAGCAGCTATAACCACATGATAATAAACCGGGAGGCTTATAAATAGCAGAAACTTGTTTCTTATAGCTGCGGAGGCTGAGAAGTCCAAGATCAAGGTGTCAGCAGGGCCGGCGTATGGTGAGGACCTGCCTTCTGGTTCACAGATGGCTCCTCCTAGCTGTGAGGATGGAAGGGGCAAGTGGGCTCTCTGGGGTTCCTTTTATAAGGGCTCTCACGCCATTCATGAGGGCACTGCCACCAAGGGCTAATCACCTTCTAAGGCCATCACGTTGGAGATTAGGTTCCAATGCAAGAATTTTGGGGAGACACAAACACTCGGACCATAGCACTCCTGGTACTTGTGACCCCACCCCGTCCTCCCTTCTTTATCTCAGCTTTTTATAATATTGATTAATTCAGCTTCCTCCTCTGCAGAAGGAAGAGCAGCCTTCCTTCTCCCCCAGCCCTTTGGATCTCATGGCCTTACCAAGCAGGCTAGAGCCAGCCACAGAGAGATTTATTTTTTAAGAAGGAGGAGGGAGAGGCGGTGAGACAGGGGATGTGGAAGAAATCTCACCTGTTAATAAATCTTGCTCCTGTCACATTGTACTCTGGGGCTTGGTGTGACAAGGGCCTTAAGAGAAGTTGACACAGTGCTGCGGGGGTCTTGGGCGAGCCAGCCACATGGAGCTTTCCCCGGGGCACTGCTTTAAGCTGCTCATTCACCTGCCCCGATGCAGCTGGGTGCAGAGACCCGCAGCTGCGCACGCTGTGCCGGGGTCAGCTTCCAGATGCTCTGTCGGATGGCTTTGATCCGTGAACAAATCTGTTACAAGTCAGTTAAACCTCTAGTGATTGTTGGCTGAATTAGTGCTTGGAAGCTAATGGAGAAGTGAGAGCACTGGGCCTTCTTCCTCCTGGTCCCTTTAGCCATGCCGGGTCTGCGGGGTTAATGAGGGTTTGTGGCTGCCGCAGGTGGGATGAATGGGGTGAGTTCATTCAGACTCTTTGTGTTGGCTCTCTGTGTACACAGCCAGCTGTGGCCTTTTACCAGAACCTGGGCCTGGTGGCCCCTGGCAGTAATCTGGCTTGATTATCAGACTGGGCTCTGGATATAGGCAGATACACCCTGCACCCATCCGCCCATGCACCCATGCAGGCATTATTGTCTGGGTACCTATTCTGTACAGAGTCCTGTGATATAGAAAGGAATAGTACCCGGACCCTGTACTTGAAAATGTTACACTCACAAAGGACCTCAGCCCCCACATGATGACCCGTTCTGTGATGCTCTTGTTGTTATGTGGGTGTGCCATCCATGTGATCAGCAGTATTTTGTCATATAGACATAGAACACCCTATGGATCCATTCCCCTATTGATGGACACTGAGTATTCACCATTTCTGGTTATGGTAAATAAAGTTGGTATTATACATTTTTTTTGTGTGTGTAGACCAGGTGTCCTCAAACTATGCCCACAGGCCACATGTGGCCCGCCTAGGACATTTATCCAGCCCGCCGGGTGTTTTTGCCGCAGCTGCCTGTCCTGTTTAGCAGCCAACTTGTCCCAGGGCCCTCAGTCCGGCCCTCCAATGGTCTGAGGGACAGTGAACCGGCCCCCTGTTTAAAACGTTTGAGGACCCCTGGGACATATACAATCATTTCTGTTGGGTTTATACCTAGAAGTGGAATTGCTGGGCCCTCGGGAAGGAGTACTTTTAGCTGTAGTAGATATTGTCCAATAGCTTTGCAAAGTTTTGCAATTTTTTACTCTCAACCTGTGGGTCACGACCCCTTTGGGGGTAGAACAAGCCTTCCACAAGAGGTCGCCTAAATACATCCTGCATATCAGATATTTACATTACAATTCATAACAGTAGTAAAATTACAGTTATGAAGTAGCAATGACAATAATTTTATGAGTGGGGGTCACCACAACATGAGGAGCTGTATTAAAGGGTTGAGGCATTAGGAAGGTTGAGAACCACTGGTAGGAGAAGGAATTGACATTTTGTGGTGCTCAGTGTGGCTCTATGATCACCACAGGTTTTGTTCCTCTCATTTTACACACCTGGAGGAAAAGACTCATTTGGGTGAAGGGACCTACCTTATGTCTTGCAACAAGCAAGTGGGAGAGAGAAATTTGAACCAAGGTTGCATGAGTGCTAAGACCTGGGTCTGGTGGACCCTTGCCATTGCTTTGGCACCATTAGCAAAGGTGACCTCGGCCATCACTACTTGATAAGTCTTCAGGGGAGAGACGGGGCCTGGGGTATCCACCATGTAGTTCCAGTCTGGAAAGCCAGGGAGTCAGATAGATGCTGACCGCCCATCAGCACACAGGTGGCACCCCAGGAAGCAGCTTGCTGATGCTATTGGATCCTCTGCGGCTCTTGTTCCTACCTGACATGTGTCCCGGCTTGTCTCTGACCTTTGGGATTGTGACTTGTGGCATGTTCAGTGTTCTGGTTTTTAAAGGTGATTCTCAGCCCAGTTTTCTAAATTATGACCTGAGCACCTCTTTTGGAGTATTGTAGCAGAAGTTGGTGGTATCCATTGTGGGATGAATTGTGATCCTCCAAATCATGTATTGAAGGCTTAACTTGCAGTCTTCAAATAACATGACTGCACTTGGAGATAGGGTCTTTAAAGAGGTAACCAAGTTCAAGTGAGGTCAGTAGGAGGGCCCTAATCAATATGACTGGTGTCCTCAGAAGAGGAAATTCGAGCATAGACATACACAGAGGAAAGACCATGTGAGGACACGGGCCATTGACAAGCCAGAGGGAAGCCTCGGAAGAAACCAACCCTGCAGATACCTTGGTTTCAGATGACCAGCTTCCAGAACTGTGAGAAAATAACTTTCTGTTGTTTAAGCTTCCGATCCATGGCACTTTGTTATGGCACCACCACATCCTTCCCTTACCCCCTGCACCTTTTCCATGTACCAGAGGGACTTCTGATGGCTGATGTTTTCTCTTTGCGTGAGGGCTTCCTCACCAATGATGGTGGGAATTGGAGGGAAAAGGTCCCCAGCCTCCTCACCCCTCAGCTGAGGAAGCTCTGAACTGCAAGTTTTACCCTGCCTGCCAGAGTGGGGGTGGAGCTCAGTTGCCCATTCTGGTAACCTGCGTGATGACTGGCCCTTCCTTGGTTACCTTCCCTGCCCTATCTTGCTTCTTCATCCTACCCAAGTTTCCTAGGATTGTGACTTGGTCAGCTTCTGGTGCTGTAACAAAAATACCCAAAACTGGGTAATTAATAAACAAAAGAAATTTATTTCTTCCAGTTCTAGAGGCTGGGAAGTCCAAGATCAAGCACCTGGCAGATTGGGAGTCAAGTGAAGGCCTGTTTCTTATAGAGAGTTCCTAGCTCCAACCTCTTTTATTAAGGGCACTAATTACATTCACGAGGGTAGAGCTCTGACATCCTAACCACCTCCTGATCACCTCTTAATACCATCACACTAGAGATTAAGCTCTAGTACATGAATTTGGGGGGGGCCCAACATTATAACCATAGCAGATTACCTCTCAAATAATCTACTTACATTACAGTCTTTATCCCAGGCTCTGCTACTAGAGGGTTCAAACTAAGACAAGTATAGCTTACATTTCCTTCCAATTTGGAGCACCCTAAATAAACACCCTTTCTAGCTGGGCTAAGGCCCTGGGGTCTTTTCCCTTTATGTGACCCCAGAGCCAGCAGTCCCACCAGATCTTGGCAGCCAGTGCCATGGGTTCTGTTCACATATTCTGGACCTGACCCAAGGGGCTGGCATCTGAAATTTAATCGAGTAAAGCAAATATCTTTTCTTATAAAACAGACAGGGCTGCAACTTACAAGAAAATACTGGTCAGAATGAGGAAAATTGTCAATCTCACAGAAATCTGTGCTTTTGGTGCACCCTTGAACTCGAATAAACATCACATCATAATTATCTCAGTCCACTTTGTGTCGCTTTCACAGAATAGCACAGGCTGGGTAATGAACAGAAATTTATTGGTTCATGGTTCTGGGGGCTGAAAAGTCTGAGATCAAGTGGCCACATCTGGCGAGGGCCTTCTCGCCGTGCCATAACATGGCAGAAGGCATCACACAGATGAAGGTAGATAGAGAGGGTGGACATTAGCAAGAGGGGTGAACCTGCTCCCCCAATAACAAGCTTGCTCTTGGCAGTAACAGCCTTAATACATTTAGGAGGGTGCATGACCTAAACACCTCTTAAAGGTCCTGCCTCCTAATGCTGTTACAGCAGCCACTAAATTTCAATATGAGTGTTAGAAGGAGTGAACCTTCAAATCACGGCAATAATCCTTACCTAAGAAGCTGATGGAAGAATCAATTCACTATGGATCTTTTCTTGCAATTTCTTTCCTTTTCCTCCTGCTTACCATTCATCTTCTTTTGGTTATTTCTCTATGCTCCACACATTGTCTCTCTATAGTTTATTTCCCTACTGGGCCATGTCTTATTCTCATACACAAGGGGAGTTCTCTAGAGGATGGAGACATTTTTCTCTGAATCACAACTGTAGCTGGGAGGCTGACGGTGGCTTTCTTCCAGGGACTTTTATTTTCAGTACCATAAACTTCTTTGCCATGGTGAAGGGGAGGCTATCAAAAGTCTGTTTATCTGCACAGCTGAAAGCCTAGTAGTTAGCCTTATTTATAGGATCCTGAGCCTGTCCATGATATTGGGTAAGAAATAAAATTGCAGCAAACCAGCTATGGGCCAAGTGTCAACAAATCTGTGTCTTCCAGGTTGGTTGGAGGCCAGCAGAGAGTCAGACAGATTGCTCAAATGCCAGCTCTGCCCCTTACAGTGTGTGTGATCTGGGTTCTGTGGTCTTTCTGAGCCTCAGTTTTCTTTATATTTAAAGTGAGAAAGATGGCTAGGCCTGGTGGCTCCCCAGCACTTTGGGAGGCTGAGGCGGGAGGATTGCTCAAGGCCAGGAGTTTGAGATAATCCTGAGAAAGAGCAAGACCTTATCTCTATCAAAAAAAAAAAAAAAAGAAGAAGAAGAAAAAATTAGAAAAATCAGCCAACTGTGGCCATGCATACCTGTAGTCTCAGCTACTTGGGAGGGAGGCTGAAGCAGGAGGATTACCTGAGCCCAGGAGTCTGAGCTTCCTGTGAGCTAGGCTCACATCACGGCCCTCTAGCTTTGGCAACAGAGTGACACTCTGTCTTAAAAAAAAAAATGAGAAAGATAACACCCCCATCAAAGGGCTATTGGGAGGATTAAGTGAGACTGCATATTCGAGGTTCAGAAGTCAGTGCTTGGGGTGTGTGGTTCTTCCCACTTCTCTGTATGACCTGATTAGGGACCCTGAAGTTCTTTATTAAAAACCCCTTTACAACCAGTTTTATTGAGGTTATAATGTACATATAATAAGATACACTTATTGTAAGTATACAGTTTGATGACATTTGACAGATATGCATAACCGTGTAACCACTCCCCCAATCAAGATAAAGAACATTTCTATTAGCCCCAAAGTTCCCCCATGCCTCTTCTCAGTCTTACTTTCCTAGGGCTTCCGTAACAAAGCACCACAAATGGAGTGGTCTATACAATAGAAATGTTTTCTCTCAGCCCAGGAGGCTGGACGTCTGAGTCAAGGTGTTGGCAGGGCTGGCTCCCTCTGATGTGAGGGATGAATCTCTTTCAGGTCTCTCTTCTTGGCTTGTAGTGGCCATTTTCTCCCTCTCTCTTCACTTCCTCCTCCTTCTTGGCGTGTCTCTGTGTCCCAACTGCCCTTTCTATCAGGACACTGGTAGTATTTGATGAGGGTCCATCCTAATGACTTCATTTTAACTTGCTTACTTCCATAAAGACTCTATCTCCAAGTAAGGTCACACTCGGAGATATTGGGGGTTCACATTTCAACATATGAATTGGGGGGCACATGGTTCAGTTCTTAAGTCACTACTCCACTGTGAGCCCAGGCAACCACTGCTTTGCTTTCTGTCACCTTGGATTAGTTTTCCTGTTCTAGAGTTCCATATAAATGGGATCCTACAGTATGTGCTCTTTGCATCTGGCTCCTTTTGTTCATGTGCTCTTCCTGAGATTCCCTCATGTTATTGCGCGTATGGGTGGGTCATTCCTTTTGTTGCTGGATAGCCCTTCACTGTGCATGCCACGTTTTGTTTATCTACTCAACTGCTGATGGATGGATGGGTTGTTTCCTGGAGCCATGTTGACCATGATCGTAAGTATAAGAAATACATTTCGTATTTATTTTTATATGCTCAAATATATAAAAACATGTGTCAAATGAAACAAATATTCCATGAATACTTAGCTTTGCTAGATGTGAAGCACTGTTTGATCCATTCCTTTCCCCAAACTGTTGGATATGACCACCACACTGAGTTTTTGACCTATACAAGGGTCATGATCTAAAGTTTAAAACTTTTTTTATGGATGGGAGTAGTGGAGAGGTTTCACTCAGCAGAAAAAGAGGGAAGAAAAATGAACAAGATTCTACAATTTTGCCTTGTCCTTTGCTGTGTTCACCTGCTGAACAACCAAAATCTGATCTCAGATATCACAGTAGATCTACCCAACATACAGCGGGAATGTCAGTTAACGCACACTCTCAGATTCATCAGACAGACAGTCTTGGCATAGTTTTTAAGACTTTCCTTTTTTTTTTTTATTAAGTCATTTGTGCATAGATCATAAATACATTTATGCCATTATAGGATTCAATATGTTGATTATTTGTACAAACTGGAATGCTTACATCCTACTAAACAACAAAGCCTTCACCACTTTTACCCAATTACAGGATTAAGACATTTATGCTCTACACCTGATAGATCCAACTTGTACTTTCAATATGCTCCATAGGCGGGGTCCCCCTACTAACCCTCCATCTATCAACCCACCCTTTTCTTCATGTTCAGTCTTGGTCTTTGATTCCAAAGATGTGATTTAGAGCTGCATCTGGTTCTTCTCTATAAGAGGGTAGTTGGCCTGACTCCTGGCCCCTATCTCACAGCAGAGGTTAGATCACACATGGAAAGACAATATTAGTCCCCATAGATTACTTTAGGTTACATAAGCCATAGTAACAAACAACCCAGTGTCTCAGTGGCTTAACCCACAAAGATTTATTTCTTTTTCACTCTAAGACTTTCCTCCATGTGGTGATTCAGGGATTGAAATTCCTTTGATCTTGGGGCTCCATCTCAGTATGAGGCCTCCTTTGTCACTGGTGAAGAGGGTGGGATCCAGGAGACAGCTGGAGGGTCTATGTTTTGGCCCAAAAGCAAGACATAGGACTTCTTCCCAAACTCACTGACTAGAGCCAGTTCCTAGAACATGGACCTATTCAACGGTGGGGGAACTGAGAAGTGTAGTTACTCATGCACCTCAAGGGTAGAAGAATGGGGCAAACTGGTGAACTGGAGAGGTGCCACTCTGAGGTACTGGGGGTGAACACTAGTAATGTCTGCCCAGACTTTTGACCTTGAGGACACCTTGCCTCCAGCCCCACAGATCTCCTTTACCCCGTCACCCACTTCTGCCTGCGCAATACCCATTTTTCCTCCTGCTCTGTGCTCTGCTTGGCCTGTGTAGCCCAGTTTTTGCTTCAGCAGTAGAATCAAGTCTGGGGCACTGGACTCTTTCCTTTTCCCCAGACCTTGACTTTGAATATTTGAAAAGTTCACCCTGGCTTTGCCTGCCTCCCTGGAAGTATGTGAGAAAATGTCCCTGGGCCAGAGAGAGAGGGGATGAAGCGTAAACGTGGGTGTGTCTGTAGTCTAGCTCTAGGGAGATCTTGCTTACTAAGACCACTTCTACAGGGGCTGGCCCCCCACTAGACAAGCCGAGACAGATCAGAGAAGTCTCTTAGGAAACTTCAGCAGCCGTCCCTTCTGCCTGAAAGTGGATGAGGTCACTGGCAATCCCTTTTGTTGTCAGACTTCTGCACTAGCCTGAGACCTTCCCATAGGGAGAGGGGCTCTGGCTTGTTTGTCCATCCCCTGCTCATTCCTCTTCATGCAAAGGTCTATGCACGAGTTTTATTAAAATCTGCCTGTAGCATGAGTGAGGACATCCGTGCGCAAGCTTTCTGCTGGCTCCAGCAATAAAGAATTCGGGCTTTATTTATAGAGCTGCCTCTAGGATCTGACAGGAGGAATTGAACATGCTGCCAGGGTGCAAAATGAGATTTCCCAGGAAGACATTCAGTGGTCTAAAGGGGCCTCCAGGGAGTGAGAGAGGAGACAGGCAAGGTGAACAGACAGAACCATCTGGGCGGCAGCCTGAGGGGGTGGACCCTCCCTCCTCAGGGGCAGGGAAGGTGGCAGAGACCTTCTGGGGCTCTTGCCCTATTTGAAGTAAACCAACACGTTCTCAGCCATCCAGAGGCTTTCTGGGGGGCACTGCTTAGCCTCGGGTAACTGAGCACCCCTCTCTTGTTCCCTCTGCTGGCTTTTCTCCCTTTTCTTTCTTCTTTGTTTCCCTCCCTCCCCACCCCTCCCTCTGTTCTCTTCTCTGATCCTGATTTCTCCCTGCAGTAGCATCGGGGCTATTCACATGTGTTCTGGTGCTCTCTCTCCTCCGGGAGGCAGATAGGACCACACTTCTGCTCTTGTTTCAAATGACATTTGGCCATATGATTTGCTTTGGTCAGTGAGGTATGAGCGACTGTTTGAAGTGCAGATGCTGTAAGGGCCAATGCCTGGGCTACCCTTTCCTTTTCCTCTATCATAGTGACCAGTGATGCTTGAAAGGGTAGCTTCCCGTCGGCCTGAGCCTTGGAATGAGTATGACTCAGGGCAGATCCCCAGATGAGATTCACATTGGACCTGGAGCAAGAAAGAGAATAAGCATTTGCTGTTCTATGCCAATGAGATCTGGGGGGTTGTGTGTTACTGCAGCATAACCTGCCCTACACTGGCCACTCCACTGTCCGTGCCAGAACCTGGGGAATGACTCATTCTTCTGCAGGAGACATTTAAGTGTCCAGATGCCTCTTTCAATGCAGTGCCTGCCTGCTTCCTTCTGGTAATCATGAAGTGCCATCTGGGGGAGAGGGAGGTGGAGGAGCGTTTTGAGCTGCTAAACTTAATGGAAAAGCTGCAAGGTGTGTTGGGAACTGACCTGGATGGCATTCTTGTTATCGTGATGTTCCAGGGAGAAGTCAGTTTCCTAGAGTGAAAGAGCTTTTCTTGTTCTCCGGCAGTAAATGATTCTTAACCTTTACACGGTCCAGCGCCTACGTGGGGGATTTATGCGGCGCTCACTGCAGTTGTGGCCTGGCTCTCTTTTGCTCTGTTTCCTTGCCCATTGGGGCTTGGAAGAAACAGTTCTTTTTCCAGTGCTGAGGAATATGCCTAGAAGGCCCAAAGTCTAATTTTTTCTTCTTTGTTTTAGTGCTTTGACTGTCTGGTGTTTGATTAACCTCACCCCTCAATCTTTGCCTTTTCCCCCTGGAGATGGTGTTTTGGGGTCTCTGATGGGAACCTCTGAAAGACATGGGCGCAGAGAGAGGGGCTAACAATGCCCCTGGAGACAAGTCCCTCATTCCCCAGCACAGGTGCTATGCTAAGGGGAGGGGTCTGGGAGCTGGAAAGCCTGGTGCTCCTGAGGGGCACCCGTGTCTTATTTGCACAAGGGGACTGTGTGGGCTAGCTGTGCCCCCTGTCTTGGTCATAGTCATGCATGATGTGACCCACAGAGCACACACCTGGAACTGTCTTGTTAGGCCAGAGTGTCCTGATGCATCACAGAGGAGCCAGGTGCCCTTAGATTTGTGGTAATTTGTTACAGCAGCATTAGAAAATGAATATAATAGTGGAGCAGGTTTTGGGTCTTCAACCAGCTATGGAGAGATGCTTGGAATAGATGAGGTTTTGTGATCTACGGGGTGGTGAGGATTGAGAGGCTGAGCAAGGTGGGTTAAGACAGAGAGATGTGGGTGGTGCCTGTGGCTCAGGGAGTAGGGCGCCAGCCCCATATACTGAAGGTGGCAGGTTCAAACCCGGCCCCAGCCAAACTGCAACAAAAAATAGCCAGGCATTGTGGCGGGTACCTGTAGTCCCAGCTACTCAGGAGACTGAGGCAAGAGAATTGCCTAAGCCCAAGAGCTGGAGGTTGCTGTGAGCTGTGATGCCACAGCACTCTATGGCCACAAAGTGAGACTCTTTCTCTTAAAAAAAAAAAAAAAAAAAAAGAAAGACCGGGCAGTGTACTGCCGACAGTGAGGGCCCTGGTCTGGCTTGAGCTGATGTTTAAGTGGAGTAAAAGATGGAATAAGGTGGGAGAGGTCAGTTGGGGCTAGAAAGTGGCAGCCCCAAGATCCTGGCTAAGGGGCTTGGGCTTAACCTTCATAATACCTTCATAGGGAAGGTGTATGGACTGAATGTTTGTGTCCCTTCAAATTCCTATGTTGAAACCTTATCTCTAACATGATGCTATTAGGGGGAAAGACCTTTGGGAGGTGATAAGGTCAGGAGGGTAGAGTCAGGTGAAGGCCCTTATAGAAGAGCCCCTCCCCTCCCAGCTGCTCTGCCCCTTCTGCCGTATAAGGACACAGCTAGGTGGCGCCATCTATGAACCAGAAAGTGGGCCCTTACCAGACACCTTATCTGCTGATGCCTTGTTCTTGCACTTCCCAGCCTTCCGAAGTGTGAGAAATAAACTTCTGCTGTTTATAAGCCGCCCAGTCAATGGTACTTTTAAAAGAATACGGTACCTGAACTGACTAAGGCAGAAGGGATGTGATGAAGTGTTTCTGGGAAGGAAAGAAAACAAGGAAGAGAAATAGATGCAGAGTAGTGGGGTCATTGCAAGACCAGTAGCAGAGAGCTTGGAAACCCTGGCAGTGGCGTGGAATGTCAGAGCTCCAAGTTCAGACAGGTGAGTTCAAATCCAGTCCCACCATTTATTGCTATGTGACCTTGAATACGGTTCCTAACGTTTCCGAGCTTCAATTTTCTCATTTGTGAAAATGAGGAAGATACCAACTACTCAGCAAGGATATCTGGAGGATAAAATGAAATACAAAAATGAGACATCTGGCGCCTGCTGCCCTTCCCCACTATTGACCTCGGTCTTGCCTTCCGAGATGGCAGCTTTCTCTGTGGGCTGCAGATGGTGGGTGGTGTTTGTGTGACAGCCACAGTGGAGTGGTCCCTTTACCCTGCCACTGCTTATTACATCTCTCTGCGTGTCTTGGAGATCAAATCATGGTCTCTCAAACATCTGAAGTGCATTGGACAGATTGCCAGCCCAAAAAAGCTTATGCTGATTGGGTGAGTCACAGTTCTGTCCTTGGAGAATTCTTTTAAAAGGAAGCCACTGTCTCTGCTGCTGCATTTTAGCAGGAGTTCCCCATTCATAAGATAGTTGTGACTGGTTTAAAACCCATCAGGTGACAGGCATTATATCAAGGTGACCAGTTCTTCCCTCCCACAACTCAAATCCTTACAATAATTTACAGGGAGGCCACATCATCCATGGTTTTCCTTAAAAATAAAGAGTCAGACTTAGTGATAGGACATCCAAGGACATGGACAACTGAGTGGCCAATGCCAAGGAGAGTTTTTTTCTTTCTTGTGTCTTAACTACCCTGTCTTCATTATGGACCCTTTATCCTCTGTCTCTTAGATGTGTGGTCTTATCGCTTTCCTCGACTTCAGAGTGCCCTGGAATCTATATAGCCAGAATTGAATCTGATTCCTTCCCCTCCCAGCTAGCTTCTCTTCTGGCAATTCTGATTTGTCCTGTCCCTTTCTCACTCCCAACATCTGCTGGGGGATGGTGAACAGCACCTGAGGTTCAGACTCTCTTCTCTATTGGTGGGTATGTTCTGTGTGTTTCTCAGTGTTGTGCAAGATGGTGCCTGCCTCCGTGCAAGATCTGGGCACGACCATCTGTGGCTTCCAGCTCTGTTGTGGCATCTTCGACCTCTCTCATGCTGCAGGAACAGATGATAAGATGGAATTTGGGGTGCAAAATATTTAGTAGGGATCACACATGTGGAAGGAAGGGGGAAGAAGCAGTTTTGGCCGAGGTAGAAGTTGAATGGCAATGCAGGCTCTCTATAGCCTGCAGCTTCCAGGGCTCCCTAGAAGCATCTGCCTGGTTCTACCCTATCCTAGAGTTTCCTCCACCCATCTGCTGCAAACAGCCACTCTCTCTGTGGAAGGTGAGTTTAAATATCGGCTTGTTAATGGCTGTGAAGTGGTTTGCTCAGTAGGATGTGAAAGAACCTTACTCAATTTGTATTAATGCTCTTAACCTCTGAGAAGATTTCCTCCCAGACTGCAGATGATGAGAATAGAGTTTCATTGCCCCGGCACAAGGGAAATGATTTCTCTCCATTTCAACGCTGCGATGATGCTTTACGAGGGTGCCCTTCACTTGCTAAGATATTCAAATGATGATAAATCAAAGTTCAACACTGCGGATGAGCCACAGCTCCATCAACATTTAGAGAATCCCTTGTAGATTTCCTGGTGAATTGCCCTTGATCCTTCCTACTCGTTTGTACTTAGGCACCCTGGGAGAACTCCAAGTGTGAGGGAGAAAAATGAGAGGATGCAGGGGAGAAGAAGGAAGCCTTGTGGCTTTAGTTTACCTGGCCCAGGTGGGATCTGAGAGACAGGTGGAACAGACAGGAGGGACTGGCTGGTACCTGATTCAAAGGGGCAGGAGTGAATTAAAGGAACCTGCACATTCATGCCCCCAAGCCCAGCACTCCTTTTCCCAGGCAGACTGAGAATGAATGAAAATTCAACAGAGAAATCAACACTCCCATTCTGGAGCCCCTTGCAACAAAGGGGATAGAGGCCCTTTGTAAACAGTGATTGTCATTTACAATCTGGCATTCAGAGACAACATAGCCAGTGTATTTGTTTGCTGGGGCTGCCATAACAAATGTCTTAGTCCATCCTAGCTGCTGTGACAAAACCACCATAGACTGGGTGGCTTATAAACAACAGAAATTTATTTCTCACAATTCTGGAGGTTGGGCAGATCAAGATCTAGGTACCAGCATATTCAGTATCTGATGAGGGCCCCCTTTCTGGTTTATAGCCAGCGACTTCCTGCTGTGTCCTCATGTGGTGGCAGGGATGAGGTGTCTCTCTGGGTCCGCTTTTGTAAGGGCCCTAATCTCACTCATGAGGGATCCACCCCATGACCTAATCACCTCCCAAAGACCCCACCTTCTACTACCATCTGGTTCTACCCTATCCTAGGTGAGAGTTTCCAACGTATGAATTTTTTTGGGAGGGGGTGGAACATAGATATTCAGACTACAGCAATAAAGAGCCACAGTCTGTGTGACTTGAGCAGCAGAAATTTATTTTCATGTGGCTCTGGAGGTTCAAGGTCTGAGATGACGGGATCAGTAAACTTGGTTTTGCTTTGTTCTCAGGTGGCTTTTCCTCCATAATGGTCTATGTCCACATTTCCTCCTCTTGTAAAGAGCTCATTTTAACTTAATTCCTAAGAAATATCATTTAATATAATCATCTTTTTAAAGACCCTATCTCCAAACATAGTTACATTCTGGGTACTGGGGGTTAGGGCTTCAACCTATGCATTGTAGGGGGCATAATTCAGCCCATAGCAATCATGTTGAAAGAAAGATCACAAGAGACCTTGACAATTTAATGAAAGCTCTATGTCTTATCCTTGCAGGTAGTGGACCAGGGTTTGACATTACACTTGGTGGTGGCTATGGGACACCCAGTCTTCTTTGTGCAGCCTGAAGCTGTCTGAAAGGCCCCTATAGAGACTCATAGCTTTTTCTTAATTGGCTCTGTTCTATCTGGACCCTTCCTTCATTGCTTGGTCTGGTGGAGCAGATGGTATGGTCAGGCTGAACCAGAGCAGGCTCATGGCGGGTCCTTGGATGCCAGGCCCTGGGATGAGGGGAGAGGGGATAGATAACCTGACTTTCCTGGGGCCTGCCAGCTGGCAGAGGAAGGGACCATACCACCAAGGCAAGAGACCAAAAAGAGACTCCTCTTATGGACTGAATGTTTATGTCCCCTCAAAATTCATACATATGCATCAAACCCCTAACCCAATGTGATGCTTCTTAGGAGGTAGAGCCTTTGGCAGGTGATTAGGTCATGGGGGTGGAGCACTCACAAGTGTGATTAGTGTCCTTATGAGAGGCAGTCAGAGAGCTTGTTGGTTCTCTTACCACCATAAGATATGAAAGTCAGCTATCCGCAAACAGGAAGAGAGTCCTCACCAGAACCCAACCATGCCGGCACCCTGATCTCAGACTTCCAGCATCCAGAACTGTGAGAAATCAATCTCTATTGTTTATAAGCCACCAGTCTACGGTATTCTTGTTATAAAGGCCTGATCTGTTCCTTAGGTCCTAGGGGGGATGATGTGAGTACAAGACCTCAGAGGAAGGCTGGGGCAGTAGGGACAGGGGTTTTTGGGCTGAACTTGACTTGGCCTTGACCACTGTGGATAAGCTGGAAAGAGGGGGTTTGTTCTGGGGATTGCATGAGCAATGATATGGGCAAAGTGAAAATGGATATGTCCACACACAAGGGGAATTTTTTTCTATCAATGTTTTACTTGCAACCTGAATTTTGATAGCTTTTGGGGCTCTTAAAGCCTCCCCAGCTTTTGCTGGCATGTGGTCTATAGGCATAGGAGCTTGAGTTTTCTACAGACCTCTCCTCCCCATGTGTCTGCAGAGCCCCTCACATGGGCTCATGGACATGCCGGTCCTGCCAAGCCTGACCACTACTCCACCCTCCCTTGCTGGGCACTGCTGTAGCATGCAGGGCACATTTCCGCTGAGGCTTGGTGGGCACCAAGGTGCCTCTGCCCCCCCAGACCCTGAAGCTCCTCCATCAATTTCAAGCTCTGCTTCTCCTACCCCAGGCCCCAGCCTTGCTCTGTGTCTGCCTTCATGGCCCACAGCCCTGGGACGCTGTGCGGTATGAATGGTGGAGAATATGCCCTTTTCTGCCCAACTCTGCTACAGGGCCCCTCCAAAGGTCTAGCTGGTGCTCCAAGGTTGTAGCAGAATTTGATAGAAACAGCTCATTTAAGTCCTATTGAGAACTTCCTTGCCCTCAGGGGACTCAGATGTGAGTCTGTGGGACCAGCTCAGGTAGTTCTGTGTGACACTGCCACTGTGCCACCTGTTGTGTTATATCTACCTTTCATGGACTTAAGTTCATCGGGCTGAGTCATCCCTCCCCCAGGCCTTGTGCTAATAGGCTCTTGGTGGACCTGTCCAAGGATTTCTCTAGACACACAAGATATTATTCTACATGGAGGAAATTTGGTTTGCAGGACACTTGGAGTATAGCCATGTTCAGAGGACAGGAAGACCAGGGAATTCTTTCCTGGTTTTGCCACTTGCTGGCTGGGTGATGTTAGGCATGGCACTTGGCCTCTCTGGTCTTGATTTTGCTATAGGTAAAGTAAGGATGATACGCTAGGTATATAGGGTCTCTTCAAGTGATTATATGCATATGCCAGTCTATGCACCAATGGACTCAATTATCAGGTTAGAGAGCACAGCCTTCAAGGTATGGAGGCCTCTCTAAGGTGGTTCTCCACTGGCTTCCTCTACTAGGCCCTTCAGTCCTGTCCAGCTGTCATCCTTTCTCCCCTTTCTTCTCACTGAACCTTCTGGAAAGCATTGTCTATACTTCCCTTCTCTTTCTCACCCCCACTCACAGCCCAGCCCACTATAATCTGGCTTCTTCTTACTGTGATCCACCAAGATGTCTCCACTGAGACCTCTAATGGTCTTGGAACTGTGAAATCCCAAGGACACTTCTGTCCTTATCTTATTTGGACTGTTGGGACCATTTGATACCACTGCCCACTACACTGTAGAAACTTCTTCCTGAACCCAGGGTGAGAGTTTAGGCAAGAGGTAAATAGAGTTTTGTGTGAAGACATTGAGTCTAGGGTAGCAAGTTGTCCTTGTCATGGGGACTCCAGGGATTGGGAGTGGGCATCATCAGGAGAGGGACCCTGCACAGGAGTGGGTGATGGGAGAGGTTTGCACGTGGGCAGTGGTCAAGGATGACAAAGACATAAGGAGTGACGGGTTTGGCTGGCCACACTTTGGGAAGGTGCTCTCACTCAGCACAATTGAAACCCCCAGCTATCATTTGAGTGGTTGGTGAATTCTGTCTGAGTTCTATAGACGATCTTGGTAAACAATGGTTAGGAGGTGGGGGGTTTGGGCCATATCCTGAAAGACACAATCCCTAACTCACTCAAAATCCTGAATGTTAAAATCCCCAAAGGTCAAGATCCCTAGGGTCTAAAATCTCCCAAATCACAATTCCCCTAAAAAAAAAAAATCCTAAAAATATAGTTGTGGCAGAAATAAAACATTCTGTAAAATATATTGATTTACTTTTTAAAAAGGGATTTATTTGAGAAATACCCCCACGGACACACCCCAAATGATGCTTTACTAGGTTTTTAGATATTCCTCAATCCAATCAAGCTGACACCTGAAATTTATCCCTTGCCAACCATAGGCATGTCCTTAACCCATACTTAATTTCCAGGTAAAGATGACAAGGTGACAGATCCACTTAACACACTATCCTGCATGCAGTCCCCAACACACTAAAGCCTCCCTTGGAATTCAGCTTTCAGGATATCAACATTTGGGATCTCATTCTTTGAGGATTACAGCTTTTAGGACTTTAAACGTCAGAGATTTTGATCATTCAGGGCTTCAGTGTTTGGTATATGTGCTGCTGAAGCGAGCACTGGGGCTTCAGTATTTGGGACTAGGATGTTTGGGATTGTGACTTTCAGGATTAGGACAGGCAGGAGGGGAGGTGAGGAGAGTTGGGCCTGGTAGTTCTCAACCAGTGGCAGAAAGAGGGGGATGGCAATGAGCCAGGGTGGCCCGGGACCTGGGAGGTGCTGTTAGCTCGTTTCAGAAATGAGAGGGGCAGTAGTGGAGTGGGTGTCTGAAGCCATTTATGGAGAACTCTGTAACCCATCTTCTTTCCAATTCATCCTCCGGCCTTCGAGGGACTGTGTGTGTGACACTTAAACTGCTTGGCGGTTGGTGAAATTACAGCAACCCTCCCACTGTATGGCACACATTTGATTACATATCCTTGTCGCACTGGCTTTGTGGGCTATTCTAGATTGAGACCTGATTCCCGGCAGTAAGTGTGACACAGTGGCTGGTTGGGGGACGTGCTGGGTAAATGTTTGTAAAAGCACAGAAGGAAGAAGGAATAGGGAAGAAGTAACGGCCCAAACCAGCCTGTGCTACTAGAAACCTGTGCTTTTTGTCAGTGACCGGAGCAGGGAGGCCCATAGTGCTTCCCGGGGTGTTTCTGCTCCAAGTCATTTCGTCCTGCGCCTCTGCACAATGCTCTCTGAAGCCCAGCCAACACTCCAAATGCACACAGCCGTCCTGTATGGAAGGTTTATTGCTTGTAGGGCTGTGTGCAGATCCAAGCGGGAGCTGATTCAGTGCAGACATTTCTGCCATCAGACACCCACAGCCAGCTGCCCACAGATGCCAGCAGATGCTTCTGTTTTCCGTGCCAGCAGGAGCCTTTGTGTGTGTGTCTGAGGCAATGAGCAAAATAATGAAAGCTGGGAAGAAATGGCCAGGAGAAAGTTGTGTGATCATCATTCCCACCTTCGGTCAGAGCTCTCAGGAACAACAGGGAGTGAGCAATCATTGAGGATTTAGTCCAAGAAAGCTGGCTCTAGTCTTTTAAAAGCAGCCTGTGATCAAGAGGGCTTGGAATAGCACCCTGGCCAGCTCACAAAGTGATTCTTCGTCAAGTTACCAAAATTCATGGCTAGAAGAGGCCTGGAGGTGATCTAAATAAAGCACTGTCGTGTTGCAGATGTGGAACACTGAGACCTGCAAAGGAAGATAAACTGTTTTAACTAGGATCATTTC
>NW_003852472.1:3872468-3874456 GCF_000181295.1 Otolemur garnettii
AGTCTCTTCCTCATGTTTTGCCTGTGAAAATTCAGTGAGGTAATATGGGCAGAGTGCATAGAGAATTGCCTGGCACACAATGAGCGCTGCCTAAATGTTGAGATTGTTATTCTGCTTCTGGGGATGATAACACCATATTTGTACCTGAGGTCACTGAATCTTCATAACAACTTTGTGAGAAATGTATTCCCTCCCTCCTTCACTTGGCAGAATTGAAGCTTACAGAGGCACATGGGTTTACCCCAGACCCCACTTTAGCAGAGGAGCTGAGCTGGAATCATCATTTAGAGTATTGATAGGGCCACATGTGCCCCTTAGATGACTGGTAGCATCTTCCAGTAGGTCCTGGCTAAAGTTTCTACCTGCTTACATCCTCCCATGCCACACTTTAAACATAAATCAAAGCTTTCCGACATGTGTAAAGAAAAGATAAGGCTAGGCTGGCGGAAGCCACTTCTTGACCAAAAACCCTCTAAAGGCCCAGGACTCACCCTTGTCAAAGGTGTAACAATGGGACTTTGTCTTTAGGCCCCCGCTACCTCCTGGGTGCCTTTCCTTGTGCATTAGGCTCTGGTCCTCCCTCCACCTTCTGACTCACCAAGAGTTTGTAGCTTATGTTTTCATCTTTTTAACAGGTCTTTTGCAAAGCCAATGCTTTTAATTTTGATGAAGTCCAGTTCATCCATTTTTTTTTCTTTTATGGATGGTGCTTTTGCATCATGTCTAAGAACTCTTCACCAAGTCCTAGGTCCTGAAGATTAAAGGCTGGGGGCCAATGGCTCACACCTATAATCCTAGCACTCTGCGAGGCCGAGGCGGGTAGATTGCCTGAGCTCATAGGTTTGAGACCAGTCTGAGCAAGAGCAAGACCTCATCTCTAAAAATAGCTGGGCATTGTGGTGGGCACCTGTGATTCCAGTTACTTGGGAGGCTGAGGCAAGAGAATCGCTTGAGCCCAAGAGTTTGAGGTTGCTGTGAGCTGTGATGCCACAGCACTCTACCAAGGGTGACATAGTGAGACTATCTCCAAAATTTTTTTTTGTCATACATTTTATTTTTGTTACTTTTATTTTTGGGGTATGTGTGATATTTAATATATTCATATAATTTGTAAAAATCAGATCAGTGTTATCAGGTTATCCATCAGCTTAAATATTTGTCTTTTCTTTAGGTTAGAAACATCCAAATTATTCCCTCCTAGTTATTATGAAACATACAATAGTTGGATATATTGGAATAGTTGGAAACTATAGTTAAAGTACTGATCTATCAAACACTAGGTCTCATTTTTCTATCAGATTGTATATTTGTACTCGTTTATTAACCTCTCTTTACCCCTGCCCTGAAGACTTTCTCGTAAAAGTTTTAGAATTTTTCAGTTGCGTTTAACTCTATGGTCTATTGTGAGTTTTTTTTTTTTTCCAATGGACATCCAGTTTCTCTGGCACCATTTGTTGAAAAGATTATCCTTTCTCCATTGAATTGCTTTTACACCTTTGTCAAAAATCAGTGGGCCATACTCATGTAGGTCTATTTCTGGATTCTCTATTCTGTTGCACTGATCTATGTCTGTCCCTCCACCAAAATCTCACTCTTGGTCACGGTAGGTGTAGATTAAGTCTGCAAATCAGGTACACTGATTCCTTTCACTTTCTCTTTCTTTTTCAAAATTGCGTGAGCTATTGTAACTCTTTTGTCTTTCTGTGCGTAGTACATGCTTTAAAATAAGCTTACCTATATCTGTAAAAAGTCTTGCTGGTTTTTTTTTTATAGGAATTGCTTTAAACCTCTCTATCAATGTGGCAAGAACTGACATCCTTTCTGTGATGAGCCTTTTAATTCATGAACACAACATGTCTTTCATTTATTTATATCTTCTTTGATTTCTTTCATCACCACTTTGTACTTTTCAGCATACACCTCCTGTTATCTCTTGTTGGATTTATATCTAAGTATAACATTTTTAGGGGCATTTGTAAATGGTATTG
>NW_003852472.1:3874750-3878253 GCF_000181295.1 Otolemur garnettii
AAGAATGTGTTCCAACTCTATCCAGGTTAATACAAAAGATATAAAGTCTCCATCTTTTTTAGTGCAATTTATTTTTATATGTTGATTGTGTATCTATGGCCTTGCCAGTCACTTAGTAGTTCTGGGAGGTTTTTTGTTTTTGTTTCTGGTAGGCATTTTTCACTTGAGATTTTTTTTTTTTTAATAGACACACATGTCACTTGCAAATAGAGATAGTTTTCTTTCTTTCTTTTTGATCTGTATCCCTTTTGTTTCCTTCTCTTGCCTTGTTATACTGGCTACAACTTCTAGCACTATGTTAAAAAGAACAGTGAGAGCAACTATCCTCATTTTGTTCTTGATTTTAGGGAAAAAAAGTTCCTTTGGTGAAGTTTTATCACTTAGTCTTTTATCACTAAGTATGATGTTAGCTGTATGTTTTTTTCTCTCAGTTTTTGGCCTGGGCTGAGTTTGAACCTGCCACCTCTGGCATATGGGGCTGGCACCCTACTCTCTTGAGCCACAGGCGCCGCCCTAGCTGTATGTTTTTTACAGATAGTCTGTATCAAGTTGAGGAAGGGCCCCTCTATTCCTAGTTTGCTAAGAGTCTATCATGAATGGTTGTTGGATTTTGTCAAGTAATTTTTCTGCATTTATCGATATCAGAATATGATTTTTCTCCTTTAGCCTATTCTTATAATATAGTAAGTTACATTCATTGATTTTTAAATATTGAACCAGCTTTGAATCTCTGAAATACACTTTGAATCAGTTATGGTAGGTAATTATTTTTATTATTACTTAGTTCTATTTGTTAAAATTTAATAAGGATTTTTGCCTCCATAATCTTGAGGAATGTTGGTTTGTAGTTTTCTTGTTTCTCTTTTTTTAATAGCTGTATTTAATAAGAGGAATAGGCAGAGGTGTGTCTACTCCATCTTACTTAGAACCTGAAGAATTTAGGGAGCTTTTCAAAGAATCCTGATATCCAGGCTGTGCTTCAGATCAAGCCTGACACTTGGCTTATATTGTTTTTAAGACTCTCTGGTATTTCTAATGTGCAGTTGTTTGTGAGAATTAGTTTGAGAACAAGGGAACTAATTCCATGTGAATAATTGCCTGATAACTTAGTTGTATCCATGAGGGGCTCAGCAGATAGTCTACAATAAGGGACTTCAATGAAGAGACCCAGAAGTGGACAGAGTCAAGGGAACCCACAAAGTATGGAGACACTTAGGGATAAGCAATGTCTGGAAGCTTTTACCACCCTTAGAATTGAGGAAGCAGGGATGGGAATGGGATTCTTGGTGTTTGGTGAGAGATGCTGTGATGCTGAATGTGGCTCTCTCCCAGCATCGCAGAAGAGAGAGGAGGAGGAGAGACACACCTCAGCCTTGCCCTGCTCCTGTCATTTGGTTTTCCATCCATACCTCCTATTTGCACAAAACTGGATGATACAGGAGCCTGAGGGATATTGTCCAGGATGGCAGGAACCCCAGAAAGGGAGCTAGACAGAGAAAAGGAGAAAGTAGATTTGGGGGGCATTGCATCACTCCCAAATGTTTGAATTTTAACCCAAATGTTTTGAATTAGAGAAATAGAGGCCATGGGGACGATGTGAGAGAGGGATATTCTGGCAGGGCTCAACTAACATGAAGCACCTTCCTCCTTGAGGTGCGGCAGTGTGGTTTCTGGACTACACTGAAGACTCGACAGAAATGCAAGTTCCATTGCATCAGACACTCTGGGGCTGGGGCCCAGTGATCTGTGTTTTAACAAGTTCACCTTCCTCATCCCCAGGTGGTGCTGATGTGTGCTCAAGTTTGGGAACTGCTGGCCTAGAAGTTTGCACAAGGCAGTGAATATGGCAGGAAGCATTTTGAAAATGGAGGTAGAGATCTTAGCTGGCTTGGTTATGAAAGGTGTGAAAGGAAGGTGCAATTGTTCTAGAATAAATACCATTGACCTTTGAACAACACAGGCTCGAACTGCCAGGGTCCCTTCTATCTGGGGTTTCTTCTGTCTCTGCTACCCTAGACAGCAAGGCCAACTTGACCTCTTCCACTTCCTCCTTCCCGTCAACCTACTCAAGTGAAGGCAAGGAGGAGGAAGACCTTTATGATGATCCACTGCCACTTAATGAATAGCAAATATATTTTTTTGTGGTTTTCTTAATCACATGTCCTTTTATTTAGCTTTAAGAATACAGTATATAATACACATAACATATAAAATATGTTAATCTACTGTTTATGTTGTTGGTAAGGCTTCTGGTCAATGATAGGCTGTTGTAGTTAGTAGTAGGTAAGTTATGGGGAAGTCAGAAGTTTTATGCAGATTTTCAATTGTTTGGGGGTTGGTGCTCTTAACTCTGGGGTTGTTCAAGGGTCAACTGTAACAACGTGGGGGAGAACTCTCTTCTTGCCCCCAGCTTACTATTTCTAGTCATTTCTCACCACTCTTGACACTGTCAGTGGGTTTGGTGCTTTCCTACAGAGCCCTTCAGTAACACAGATATCTGTGTCTTTTCTCAGGATTTGTGATGCTAGGGCCCAGACATCTGCATTTTCAGAGTGTTTCTATGGGCTTGGTTGGAACAACACCAAGCTAGGTCCCATATGGGCATCAACATGCTTGATTGACTATTGCCTCTGGGCCAGGAATCTCAATATACATCCTTTTATCCTTAAGGAACCCTGAGTGAATAATGTTACCCCCAGTTGGAAATTGAGGAGATGAAGGTAGAGGGAGGGCCAAACTGCTTGAGGTCACATAACTGGCAGAGAACAGATGAGCTTTTAAACCCAGTTCTCCCAGACCCACTTTGTATATTGTACAGTTTTGGCTACTGGAGCCCCACCCCCACTCCTTTCCCTATTACCTGCCTGGCTGAAAGATGTTTGCCCTGTTCTATAAAACTCAGGCCCCTCTGCTCTCTGGAAACAAGCAATTGATGGGAAGACAGCCTTCCTTGGAGGGTCATAACTACACAGCTCGAGGCAAAGTGGCCCCTCAGGAATATGCTTTGTTCACAGGAAACTTTTTTTCTTATAGATTCTGCGATTAACACTTAAAGGGAGTTTTCCTCTAGGGGAAATTTACTGCAGAATAGATCTTCCTTGGAATAGATCTTCTTCCCGAGTGCTGTCACATTGCTGGAGTGTATGCACCACTCCTTGGCCATTTGTCTTCCCTGCTTGTCTCCTGTCCTAGTCTGCAGGTTGGATGGAGGACTGTCGCAGATAGTACAGAAAAATGAGGCAGGGGGCCAGGGGACTTGTCCTCCACTTGGGATGGGCAAAAGGGGACTGAGTGTCTCTTTGTAGCCCATCTTTCTGTTTTCTGTGACTTAGTGAAGGTGAGAAGGAGGAGGCTGCAGAGGAGGAGCAGGGAAAGGGGAGGAAGAGGAGATGATGACCTTCACTAGGAGCTCTCTGTTCTCTCCCCCTGCACCCAGACCTGGAATTGCTCTCTCCTTGTCTGACAGGCTCTCTGTTCTCTCCCCCTGCACCCAGACCTGGAAT
>NW_003852472.1:3878597-3879952 GCF_000181295.1 Otolemur garnettii
ATTGCTCTCTCCTTGTCTGACAGGCTCTCTGTTCTCTCCCCCTGCACCCAGACCTGGAATTGCTCTCTCCTTGTCTGACAGGCTCTCTGTTCTCTGCTCAGGGCACTATGCTTCCACACCAACTTTCTGATACCAGCAGGGTGGTCTTCTGTTCATTTCAATCCTGCCTTGGGTCACAGTGGGGGCAGCTGTGGGAGAAGCTTGTCCTGGCCTCCAGGGATTCCAGGCATTGGGGGAGCAAGTAAGGAGCAGTGAAGCTGAAGCCCCTTGAGGTCAGTGCAGAGAGCTGCGGGCAGTGTTGGCACTTGGCAAAGGCACTCCACTACACACCAGGGGGGATTCCATTAGCTCTCTGCAGCTGGCAGCCTGGCTCCAAGATGACATTTTGAGCAACGGAGGGAATGTGGTCTCACAGATGAGAGTGGCATCTGGGGCCTGAGGCAGGTGGAGACAGAGAGAGAAGGCTCAGGTTGCTCATCATCCTTGCAGCGGAGGTCCAGGGTGGATTGAATGAGTTTGTGGCACTCAGCTAACCCTGTGTTCATCATTGTTAGACGTGGTTGGGCATTGAGCAGATCAGGATATGCCCACATTTCCAGGATTTAGGGCTGGAGGACAGCTGTAATCTGTTATTAGTCAAGTGCCTCAGTAGCCCCTGGCCTTAATCACACATAGGATGCTCATATCTCAGTGCTTCCTGTGTATTCTCACAACCAAATCCATAGAGTAGATACAACGATTAGTCCTGTTTTTTAAAGAAAGGGAAATGGAGGCACAGAGAGTATAAGTAATTTGCCCAAGGTTTATAAGTAATAAGTGAAATGAAATGGCAAATGTGAGAGAAGGATGGACCCACTTCAAGTATAATCAGGTAATAGAAATTTATTGATAATTTGGACACCTGCAGGCAGGCTGAGACACCATAAGGGTGTGCAGCAGCCTCGAGTGACAGGTGAAGGGCTCTTTTATACCATGCTCAGCAAGCTAGTGTAATACAGAAGCCAGTCACAGTGGTTAAAGCAGGGGGTCGCAAGGTGGGGGTACATATTGGCTCATAATCACAAGATACATCACATGTACATTACTTCATGATCATAATAAGATGGGGTATGTCATAGGAGTTTACACAATTCATGGTGGAAGTACATGTTTACTTAGACATTAATTCATAGTTCAGGGGTACAAACAAGTGTTGGGTAAATTTCTGAGAACAACTTGGGACCTTTTTATCCGGGGCTTTATTTGGAATCCAACCCTCCCTTCCTCAACCCCTCCCTGCATACTTCCTCAATTTCAGGCTGTTTCTCTACCCTTGAGAGGGCCGGAACTAAAAGGCTTAGGAGAGGTTTCTTTTT
>NW_003852472.1:3880094-3884554 GCF_000181295.1 Otolemur garnettii
GCCACAACGTCTGGCCATTTTTTAGTTGCAGCCATCATTGTTGTTTGGCGGGCCCCGGCTGGGGATTCAAACCCACCACCTTAGGTGTATGTGGCTGGCGCCTTAGCCGCTTGAGCCACAGGCACCGAGCCGAGAGGTTTCTTTTTCTAGGGTAGGGAGCTTGTTCCCTACTGGTCTTAGAGAGGGGGTCAAGGGCTGGGGGCTTGGTTATTACATAAGTAGTGAAGGTGGGATTTGGACTCAGACAATCTAGCTTTAGTGTCTGGAATTGTAACACTTCCTTATACATTCTTGAGATTGTATATTCAAGGTTGTGAATAATTTCCTCAGTTTTCACTCCTGCCGGATGGGATTACTAGTGTCTCACAGGCTCATGAAGAGGATTAAGAATCAAGGGAGAGCAACAAGACAAGAGTAATGAGACTGTGAGGCTGTGCAGGGCAGCACACTGGACCTTGTACCAGTGACTCAAAGCATGGCCACATGAGGGCTCAAAGCACAGCTCCCTCCTCAAGGAGCTTACAGTCTGCTGGTGGTCATGGCAAAGCTGGTACTGGATACCCATAGAGTCAGGCATAAGAACATGTGATCTCCGAATAGACGTACTGAGCCCCTGCTAGAGGGGGCTGGGAAGAAGCAGCATCACAGTACAGAGAAGCAGAAGTTGGGGGGTGGTGGCAGTAGGAAGCTGTATGTGTATTAGTCTCTTTTTGCTGCTGCAACGAATGATTACAAACTTAGTGGCTTAAGAAATGTAAGCTTGGGCTGGGCACAGTAGCTCACACCTGTAGTCCTAGGTTTTGGGAGGCCGAGGTGGGTGGATTGTCTGAGCTCATAGGTTTGAGACCAGCCTGAGCCAGAGCAAGAAATAGCCTCTAAAAATAGCTGAGTGTTGTGGCAGGCACCATGATGCCACAGTGCTCTACCAAGGGTGACAAAGTGAGACTCTGTTTCAAAAAAAAAAAAAAAAAGAAAGAAAAAAAGAAATGTAAGCTTATTCTCTTACAGTTCTGGAGGTCAGAGTCAAAAGTTAAGGTGTTGGAAATTGTTCTAGAGGCTTAGGAGAAAGTCCATTTCTTGGCATTTTCCATTTTCTAGAGGCCACTTACATTCTTGGCTTGCTGCTCCCTCCTCCATCTTCAAAGCCAGCCCTGAAGGACCTTCTCCCCTTTCTGCTCTTTGCTTCTGCCCTTCTCTCTCTGGCTTTGATCTTCCTACCTTTCTCTTATAAAGACCCTGTGATTACACTGAACTCACCTGGATGATCCAGAATAATCCTTCTATCATAAGATCCTTAACTTAATCATACCTGCAGAGTCCCTTTTGTCTTTTGAGGTAACAAATTCACAGGCTCTAGTCTATAAATATGTAGACATCATTGTTGGGAAATTATTTAGCCTGTCAAAAATGGGAATGGATAGAGAGCTGAGGGTTTTGTTTTTTCCCAGGGACAGATCATGCCACTGTACAATATCCTGGCAGTGGTATGACTATAACTCACTATAGCTGCAAAGTTCTGGGCTCAAGAAATCCTCCTGCCTCAGCCTCCCAAGAAGCTAGAACTACCGGTATGAGCCACCACACCGAGCTGATTTTTCTTATTTTTATTTTCTTATTCCTTATTAACAGGGACTTGCTGTGTTGCCCAGGCTGTTCTCAAACTCCTGGCTTCAAACTATCCTTTCACCATGGCCTCCCTACATGCTGGGATTACAGGTATGAGCCACTGCACCCAGCCTGGACCTAAGATTTTAAAGAGATGTGGAGAAAGTTTCAAACAGCTACTGTGGGACAAATACTTGGGATATTGATAGTACAGGGATGGTTGTACTATCAATTTTACCCTGTGTGCCTACTACTATTATTTGGAGCAGTGTTCTGGAGCTGTGGGCTAGTGCGTATGAATTTAGTGGGAAACAGTATCAATATCAATTAGTGATATCTCCCATGAACTGGGGAATAGGAAGCAGGAGCAGGCTTGCCAGATATTTATCATTCTGGTTGTACCTTAAACCCTTCAGTTTCCAAATGAAGATATAGGGGCCTAGAAAGGGAGAGTTCTTATCTGAAGTCACACAGCTAGAGGCAACTCAAGGCCTCTTGTCAGGCCTCTTGATTTATGGTTCAAATATGACCAGTCTGAAGCTCTGGTTGGTAACATGGTCTTCAAGGTGATGCAGTGAATTGGATGGTACTGAGAATCCTGGAAAGAGAGTGAAGGGGCTCCGGATGAAGGATGAGAAGCTGGCAATGAGCTTGGGTAGGAGGACAGGAAAGGGAGTATCTCCTACAAAATATTTCTTGAGTGAAAGCATGAATTAATTTATTCCATCTAAACTCAGGACTGTATTTCATGGGTATAAATACCCTGACTCTTCTCATCTGGAAAGGTGGAATAGTGTGTGACAAGTCAAGAGTGTTGCTAAGAACAAGAAAAATTAAAAAATACAAAAATTATCTGTTTAAAGACAAGTTGAAGCAACAAGGTCCTGAGGGGCTGAGATTCTGGGGAGAGTGGAGACAGCAGAGGCAAGCTGATGATCTGAAGATGCTTTTTCTCCAGGGGCATTTGTCATTTCTGGGCTCGTTCAGAATGTGGAAGTCTGATAATTTAGGCTTTGCTGCTGGGTGCAGAGAAACCAAGAGCTCTTTTCTCTTCATCTCTTTACAAAATCCATTTCCTCTCAAGTAAAAGGGAAAAAGAGTAGGTCTGGGATTTTGCTCAGAGACCACTCCACAGTGGGGCCACAACCAGCATTTGCTGAAATCCTGGAGTTAAAATCCATGCCTGCTAAGATTTGTTTGCAAGAGCCTTCCTTCCATTTGTCCTTTGATTTGATTTTGCTTCATGCCAAACTTTGGAGTCCCCCACCCCAAACAACCCCCACGCACCCCTGGAAAAAAGTGCTTCATGATCTGATTTTTTCAAAGTTAGAATGTATGAAAGATTCATGTTGTTTAGAGGAGTATTTTCAGGATTTCACAACATCTCCAGGAGATAATTGGTGTCTCCCTAGGGAACCACTGGATGGAGGCTGGGAATGGTGGTGTAAATCACTTGAGTGCCAACAGCAGTTTTAATTAAGTTTTTCCAGAATCAGATGCTTATTTCACTGAAAAGTGCTGGACTTTGTTGACAAGTGACATGCAACATTTCATTCTCCAGAGATTTTTATCATCAGAAATGTCCTCATGGAGACTTGGTCTGCACATGAATTAATCAACCAGTCAATCTGAGCCCATTGGTTGGCCCATGGGGGACACAGAGAGGGCAAGAATTGACCTTGGCCTCTAGTGGAGGTAGAAAGCAAGAGGCTTCCCATTTTCTTGGGGTCTTTGATGAAGCTGGTGGTATGCTAGGTTTTTATACAAGTCATCTCCTTATTCACTTCTCTTACTGCTTACTTCTGCTCTAGGAGGGAGGTCCCATTGCCTCCATTTTGCAGATGAGAAGACTGAGGCTCTAGAATCTTCAGTAATCAGGATGCTCTCACACAGCTTGTAAACAGCAATGCGGGCATAAAACTATCCTCTTCTTCCTTCCTGTGATCACACTTGCCCCACAATCCCACAGACACTCTGGACTCCTTGAGGCACTTCCACTCCCATGAAGGATATAAAACCCCAGTACAGCAGAAATGAACAGTCACAGCGAGAGAGCTGTGCTCAGGCTCCCTGGGCCCCACTGTGAAGAGGAAAGGAAGCTGCAGGTTGAAATCAGGAATGTACATACAGCGAAGGGAAGGAAGTGAGGCTGGAGCAGTCACCTTTGCTGCCATCTCTCTTTTGGGATGGGTTGCTGGAAACACACTGGGGATGGAGTCTAGACAGGAGGGCTTTACTCCCACCTCAGCCATGACCTTGGACCTCTTATACGGGGTTGACCTCTCAGTAACCTCTTCCTAGAGGAGGCTGTGAGTCCAGGGTTTCACCCATTAGTAGTGGTGGAGAGATACCCTTCTTTCCCACAAGAAACCACATCACATAACCCCAATCTTGAGACATACCAGTGGCCCCTCGCTTGTGTGATGTGGCCCTGACATTTTACTTTGTGTTCTCTGTCAGCAGTTTGAACAGGGCACTTCTAGAGATCAGGTACTTTAACCCAGAGCCTTCCATGCTGGCTACGCATTGAAATCACTTGGAGAGCTGTTGAAAGCCACAGATGTCCAGACCCTCCCAAGTCCAGGGCTGTATTTCCTGCTGCACTGTGCTCCATTTTCTCTCTGCTACAGAGTAGTACCTGGGCTGTTCTTTCTAAATGCTTGGGAGGTGAATACGCCAGGGCTTCCTCTTCTGTAGTTTAGCTCCTGTCCCCAAACTCTGAACCCCTCACTGGACGGGCTGCCTGGAGAACGTGCTCAAGACCTCCTGGAGTGGGTGGAGGTCCTGGTTGTGGCTTCCACACTGATTTCTTGGGGTCCCTTGAACAAGCTGCTTGTTAGGGGACATAGCACCCT
>NW_003852472.1:3884801-3903546 GCF_000181295.1 Otolemur garnettii
TAGTTGGTGTTTGATTTGCTTTTTGTTTTTCTTTCAGGAGTTGTTAATCTGGGATGAAGTGAAGACAAGCTGTTGGAAGTCATTTTCCTGGGATGAATGGGGAATGTCATCAGGCAACACACAGGCATACAGAGCTGAAAGGTGGAGAGAGAGAGAGAGGGAGGGAGGGAGAGATGAGATTGAGAGAGAGGAGAGCTACGAGAGAGAGAGAGAGATGGGAAAGAGAGAGAGATGCCATTGAGAGAGAGAGGTGAGAGAGAGAGGAGAGAGAGAGGAGAGAGAAATGAGATTGAGAGAGAGGAGAGACGTGAGGGAAAGATGAGAGAGAGAGGGAGAGGAAAGAGAGAGATGAGAGAGAGAGAGAGAGAGAGAATCCAGGCCCATTGTTTGGGGTCAGGGGCCCTCTATCCCTGATGCCATGGCAGACTTTCAGGTACCTGCCCAGTTGCTTCTGGCTCTGTCACCTGCCCCAGAAGGAGCCTTCCTCACTCATTCCCTCACCCTCCAGCAAAGATAGTCAGCAATTCTAAACTGCCTAGGCTGCCCTGCCTCAGAGCTGAAAGACTGCAGCTCTAGCCCCCAAACATTCATAACAAAAGTGCTGATAATGTAACAGCTTTGCAAGTAAATCCAGAGCTTCTGTTTTCAAGGGAGGGCTGTGTGTGCGCTTGGGAGGAGGGAGGCAAATTACTTTTGTTCTCTGCAGAGCCTGGGCAGGGCTTTGAAGAGGTTTGCCTGCCTCCCTGGAGCTCTACAGAGTTGGAGAATCTTCCAGCAGGGCTGGTTTCCAGGCGTGGTGGGAGGAGGGTGGGGGGACAGTCAAATTCAAATCACTTCTGCTCCCCAGAGCAGCAGTGGGGCCCAGGTGCCTGCTGGATTCAGAGAACAACCTCTCCCTTCTCCAGGAAATCTCTGCTTAGCACAGCCAGAGCCTGTACTGTTGTCATTAGGAGGCATAAAATCCTAATTTATATTGCTGGAAGGGTAATTTATACACTAATGTAAATTTCTTTTACTGCTGATTTTTGAGCAACTGATGTGCAATTATTTCCAGCTCCCCTTCCAATGCAATTCTAAAACGACGGCTGCTAATACCTTAATATTCTTTATGATTGCCAGAGATGATATTTTTCCCGGATCAAATGTATCCTGTGGGGTTTGACATAATTGGGTTAAAGATTTCTCTTCTGAGGCTGCGAGACTTGTTAGGCTTCTCTGGGTTGGGGGCTGGGGGGAGGCTGGCAAATGCCTTCTGTTTGTGTTTTATTATTCTCCCAGCCTGGACCCTTCTCCTCTACTGAGCCTCAGGTCTTTCTTGTGTGCCTACTGTGTGCTCAGCTCCAAAGGGAGCACATTGCACGGAAATGTGGTTTGAGAAGGAAAATAATTGGGTTAAGGGTTCACAGAACACCACCTCTCTGGGGGAGAATGATTTTTACTTTAGGAACGCACGATGGATGAAGGGCTGGCCTTAAATGTAGTGAGCCACTGTGCATGACAGTTGAACGGCCAAAATTTGAGAGTCTGGTTCCACCTCTAGGGCAAAAGATGACAATGTCTTCAGGGCATGTCTGCCTCGCTGGCCCTGCTGTAGGCAGCTGAGAGCTGGCCAGAGTGGGCCTGGGACTGCAGGCCTATTGATGTCTGTCTTGAAGCCATGTTCTGGCCTTATACCAGGCTGTTTGTGTTGACGTAATTTAGCACCTATGTGAAGACTGTGCTATGATTTGAATGTTCATGTCTCCCCCAAATTTATTTGTTGCAATCCTCATCCCTACATTGATAATATTAGGAGGTGGAGCCTTTGGGAGGTGATAAGAAAGGAACCCTCATGAATGGAAGTATGACCCTTATATGAAAGGCCTGAGAGAGACCCCTCATCACTTCTACCACGTGAGATCAGAGTGAGCAGATGCTATGTATAAGGATGCTGGCCTTCACAATCTCCCAGGACCTTCCTCTTGAACTTCCTAGCCATGAGAAATCAATTTCCATTGCTTATAAACAACTCTGTCTGTAGTACTTTGTCATAGCAGCCTGAATAGACTAAGACAGACCATAATTAGCACTGTCCTAACAATAATCAAGTAGTGACTTTTGATTCTGACTTTTTTTTTGAGACAGAATGTCACTCTGTCATCTGGGGCTAGAGAGCCATGGTGTCAGCCTAGCTCACAGCAACCTTGAACTTACTCCTGGGTTAAGCAATCCTCCTGCCTCAGCCTCCCAAGTAGCTGGGACTAGAGGAGCCAGTCACCACACTCGCTCGGCTAATTTTTCTATGTTTAGTAGAGATGTGGTCTTGCTCTTGCTCAGGCTGGTCTCTAACTCCTGAGCTCAAGTGCTCCTCCTGCTTCAGCCTCCCAGAGTGCTAGGATTACAGGCATGAGCCACTATGTCCGGTCTGGATTTTGATTTTATCTAGGATTTTCTTTACAGGTCAAATTAGGACCTGTCTTCCAAATCTTCTTGGCCTTTTAAAAGCTGAGACTATTTTGAGACTGCAGCACTTCCTGAGTGTCAAGGTGGTGAATTATGGAAAGCAGTTGGCCTCTGCCTGATGCTTATTGAGATCTATTCATGGTAGCATTCTTATTGCTTTAATTTCCATTACTTTAAAAATTTTCAGCTGGGAAATGTGATTCCATAAAAGTAAAACCTAGACATGATATAGTTATAATAATAATAGTAATAACAGCTAACATTTATATAGCATTTTCTCTATGCCAGGGGCTAAAGATTTTGCTATTTAACTAATTTAATCCTACAACAGCCTCATGAGGTGGTCACTATTATTAAGCCCATTTTGTACACATGGAAATTGGGGCACAAAATAGCTAAGTAACTTGTATAGGGCCTCATAGCTGGCACCAAGCAGCCAGGCCCCAGAGTCTGGCTTCTGAACCCCTGTTTCGGGCTGGGTTGCGTCTCACACAATCATATGCTGAAGTCTGCTATGGTTTGAATGTTTATCCCTCCCCAAAACTTCTGTTGAAACTTAATTCCTAATGTGACAGTATTGAGAGGTGGGTCATTTAAGAGGTAATTGGGTCATGAGGGTTCTGCTCTCATGAATGGATAAACGCATTCATTGATGAATGGGTCAAAGGGTTATCACTGGAGTGGCACTGGTGGCTTTGTAAGAAGAGGAAAAGACATCTGAGCTAGCACAGTCCCCTCACCATGTGATGCCCTTTCTCACCTTGGAACTCTGCATAGGGCCCCACCAGCAAGAAAGCCCTTGCCCGATGTGGTCCCTTGAACTTAGACTTCTCAGCCTTTTTATAAAGAAAATTCCTTTTCTTTATAAATTACCCATATTTAGGTATTCTGTAATATGCAATAGAAAATGGACTAAGTAAGACAAAGAGCTAACCCTTAGTACCTCAGAATCTGACCATATTTGGACGTCAGTTCTTTAAAGAGATTAGTTAAGTTAAAATGAGTTCTTTTAGGGTGCGTCCTAGTTCAATATAACAAGCGTTCTTACATGAAGACAAAATTCGAACACAGATATGTATGTGTGCCTGGAGGAAAGACCATGTGAGGACCCAGAGAGAAGACGGCCGTCTGCAAGCCAAGGAGAGAGGCCGCAGGAGAAACCACACCTGCCAACATCTTGATCTTGGGCTTCTAGCCTCCAGAATTTAAAGCCCTTGTATTCTGTGGTCCTTTGTTATGGCAGTCCAAGCAAACTGATGCCATCCTGCTGGAGATGTGCTAATTCCAAATAGAAGACCTTCTCTGTTTGGGTTGAAGACTCAGTGTAGTGTAGTAAAAATGTCCCAATTTAGTAGCTGAGGATCTGATTTTTACCCCTAGGTTATAACTCACCCCTAGGTTGGGAAAAGCCCTAGCCTTTCTGGGCCTCAGTTTCTTCCTTTATGAATTGGGGCTGATAATTCCCAAACCACTTCTCCCAGAGGACTATATACAGGTGTATATAAGAGGGATACTGGTAATAAAAAAATAACTGAAGTGAGCTTTCTCCATGCGGTGCTCTGCTATACACATATAAATTCATTTTTTCCTCATAGCCAATTCAGAATCTACATGCTTTTATGCCTCTCCCTATTTTACAGGTGAGGGAGCTGCAGCCCAGAGAAGCTAAGCAACCTGCCCCAAGGTCATGTATGTTGTGGAAATAAAGTAAGATCACCCTGTACTTGGCAGAGACCCAAATCTCCAATCCCAAAGGTGGAAAGAGGGAGTGTGCCCTGGCTGGAGGCCTGGGAGCTGGAGGTCGGGGCATCCTATGTGGTGAGTTAGGGGATAAGTGGCTTTCCTCAGCTGGTCCCAAGTTAGAAGCAGACACAAAAAATTAAGAAGCTGGCAGTCCTTGCTCCAGTCCTGGTCATTTGTGCCAATTACTACAAGAGTAATTGTTTGGCTTCCTGAACTGGCTGCTGCAGATAGTGGGGCAGAGTTCTGTTTTTATAAGTGGACTGGCCATTGTCCATTAGTATATTCTGTCTCAGTGTAGGGTACCCAGCACTGGGTTTCCAGGTGGGGACCACCCTCGAGAGGAGAGAGGACCTGGCAGAGTGACTGTGCCCAGGGTGAAATGCCCACCACCCACCCCAGGGTAGAGGCCTTAACGATCAGCAGGCAATGCCTCCTGGCCCCCATGCCCCAGGTCCTGCTGTGACACAGGCAGCACATCTGGGAGAAGGGGATACGTCCAGGATGCAGGCATGGTGCCATCCTGGGGCAGTGGCTCATTTAATCCCCGATGCAGAAGGCAGATTCAACACAACTGTTACAGTGAGCAAAGCCGGAAGACAAGACAACACTGCCAAGTTTGCATCCCAAGTTATTAAAAAACAAATGTGGGAACTTCGGCAGCTCAGCAACAGCAATCATAAATAACCCGATTTAAGACAATAGGCAAAGAACTTGAAAAGACACTTCTCCAAAGAAGATATACGGATGGCCAAGAAGCACAAGAGAAGGTGTTCAACAACCCTGAGCATTAGGGAAATGCAAATCGAAACTGTGATGAGACATCTCCTTATGCCTATCAGGACAGCTACTATCCAAACTCTCAGAAAATAACAAGTGTTGGCAAGGTTGCAGTGGAAACGGAACCCTCACACACTGTCGGTGGGAATATAAAACAGTCTAGCTAGGTGGAAAATAACATGGCGGTTCCTCAAACTTGAACATGGAATTACCATGGGATCCATGTGTGCGTACACAGAAGAATTGAAAGCAGAGTCTCAAGAATATTCATATATCTATGCTCACAGCAGGTACTGTGGTATTATGAATAATGATTCGCAATAGGTAAAACATGGAAGCAGTCCATGTTTTCACTGATGGGTGAAAGGATAAACAAATGGTATACACGATACGTGCACTGGAATATTATTCATCCTTAATAAAGAAGGACATCCTGACACATGCTACTGCATGGATGAACCTTGAGGATATTATACTAAGCAAAATAAGCCAGTCACAAAAAGAAAAATACTGTATGAGTCCCCTTCTGTAAGGTACTGAAAGTAGTCTAATTTGTAGCAATAGAAAGGAGAATGGTGGTTGCCAGGGGCTGGGAGAGGGTGGAATTGGGAATTGCTGCTTCGTGGGTACAGAGTTTCAGTAATGTCAGAGGAACAGAGATGTAGAGATTGGTCGCACAACGAAGTGAGCATACTTAACCCTACTGAATGGTGCACTTAGGAATGGTCAAGATGGTAAATAGAATGGCATGTACACTTCGCTATCATTAACAATAAAAATAAGAACAACAAAAAAACCAACCAGCCAAATGTGGTCCTGGGCAGTTGAGCTGGGTGGTAGTTCTCTGCCAGTCTCTAGGTTGTAAAACCCTGGGCAAGTCCCATCTCCACTCTAATCCTCTCCTCTGAGCAGACTTCCCAGTTTCTTGAGAATGGCTCTTCTAATCCCCTCAGTGTCCAAGGAGTTGAAGCATTAGTTCTAGGCAGAACAGTCCATGCTAGAGTGTGGCCCACTCAGCAGCTACTCTTAACCCCTCTTGTGCTGACAGACCCCAGTTTTGCTCCCTTTTCAGGCAGGCAGCAGAGAATGAACCTTGAGTTTCCTAGATCAGTCACGATGATCTACTTACTCTTTGCCAGTAATTAGTCTGGGGATGGATGTGAAACATATTCTGCCCACTAACACATGAGACAAAAGAGTCCTGGGAAAGAAGTTTTTCTTTGATAAAAGAGGATGCTGCAGGAACAAGGTTCTTTTCTGCACGTTCTCATCTTCCTGCCTTGAAAGTTGTGTGGTGCTTCAGCAGCTCTTTTGTGATCATGAGGTAACAAGCCCAAGAACAAAAAGCCAACAGCACCCTGGAGGATGGTAGGGAAGGAAGACACAAGAAGCTACTGTCTTTGGTGACACAGTTAAGCCATCGTATCAAACCTGGAGCTGCCAACTCCCGGGGCAGGTTTGCTGCCTCAATCTAAGCCCAGTGGAACAGAGAAGGACCTGCTGATGTGTTTGCTTGGCTCTTCCCTTATCCCAGCTGGAAGGGAAATTCCTTGTCTTCTTCCAAGACTGCTAAAAAAAAAAAACAAAAAACTCCAGTTTTCCAGCCTTTTCTTTACCTTCAGTCGTTCCAGTCTTAGTTCTTCTTTCACTAATATTCCCACTCATTCATTTTCTTAAAGGACTCCTTTTTTCCCCCTCCTTATTGCTTGGTGACCTCACTTGAGGCCCACCCTCATTTCTCACTTCCACTGACCCTCTGTGCTCCACCTGTCTTCCCCCAAAGTGCTCAGTAGTTTTGGGGTCATTCTGGCCAGAGATTAGGGGTGGCTTGATCGTTTTGTCAAGCCTTAATTAGTATCTTGGCTCCTTTTATAATGCAGCAAACAAAAGATTCTGAACTAAGGTGCAGGCATGAGACTGAAGGGATTTTAAAAAAAGCCCATTTTGTTTTCTACTCAAGATAATATTATGAAATGAGATGATATTCTCTCTGCTTTATCAGTCCTTTGGTGGATGAAT
Source organism: Otolemur garnettii (assembly GCF_000181295.1). Lineage (NCBI taxonomy): Eukaryota > Metazoa > Chordata > Mammalia > Primates > Galagidae > Otolemur > Otolemur garnettii. Next base: position 3,891,783 of record NW_003852472.1, read on the forward strand.
TCCCCCCCTCCCCCAGTGAATAGTGGAGGGGGACCGAGACAAAGAGAGTTTTGTCTCTGGGCAAGTTCTGTGGGCTCAGCCTGTCCTTCCCAGGGGAGAGGTGAGATGTGAGGTGACTGGCAGAGGTGGCTTTCAATCATGGCTCTTTCTTGCCCATTTGGGACTCCAGAAGGAAGCCTTCATCTATTCTCTAGTAAAAATATAACAAAGTAGCAAGCATGCATAATTTTTCAAACTAAGGAGTGAGATAAAAGAATTATACAAAGTATTTTATGCTTTCATTTCTTTCCCTCAACGTAACTAGGATAAAGGATGTTCTGGAGTAAAACACCCAAAGCTTTGTGGTACCATGGCTGGGGGGCACTGGTACTTCTTTAAGCTCCTGCCTTCCAAGGGGAAGACAGAGAGATCACACGTCTGAAGCCCCCTAAGCATGAGATGTAGGATGTTCCAAGTGTCTCCCACTACAAGTAGGTGCTGTTATTCCCATTGTACAGATGAGGAAGCTAAGGCCTAATTAGGTTAACTGGTTTGCCCAAGGTCACACATCTACTAGATCGGGAAGCTGAGTTTGGACCTCTGCCTCTGACATGTGTGCTCTGTAGTCTGCTAAGAAAATGACTGAACAAATGATCCCAATTCAGGCTTTTCCATTCTAGGCTTCAGGGATGACTATTACAGTCCTTTAGGGAGGGTCACAAATTAGTAGAAATGCCAAAATAAAGCACACTGCCTCCCCAAGTCAGACACACGGTCCATTCAGGCTGCCAGAAACTCAGCACAATTTCCTTGGAATGGTACCGTGGTAGCTCTAGGCCTAGCAAGAGAGGTTGGGGTGCATGTGTGTGGTCTTGGGTTGAGATGAGAAAGGGCTGGTTTGGGGAATCTTGGTGAGATTCAGCTCACAACCTCCCTTGTCTTGCCATTGTAGACATGCCTTACCTCTGTCTCTTCCCATGAGGAGTGCAGGGTTGTGGTCTCCTGAAATGTTCTAGACCAGTGTCCATTCGAGAAGCCCTGGCCCCTTTCCCAGATCACTTTCCTGCCTTCATCTGGAGAGCAGAGCATCTTTCAGGGAGTCCCTTGTTGTCATCAGCATTGGTCCCAGTGCTCATCAGACAGCTACAGTGTCTGTCACACAAAGGGTCAAAGCAGCCCGTTCCATGGGGCAGACAAAGGTGCTGCAGAGGAAGGACCTGCAGACATTCTGGGGACCTGAGTCTGTATTATGACCTTGTTTTGCTGTGTGACTTCAGGAAAATTTCTTAAGTTCTCTGAGCCTCATTTGCCAAGTGGAAATTATTATTCTTATCCTGCAGAATTAACTTAGTTAATATCTGTAAATGACCTAGCACAGCTACTGATCCATGGTGTTTAAGCCATGAACATCAGTCCCCTTCCTTTTGCATGGCATGGGGACATGTTAATGATGTAGGCAGCGTCCATGAGTAGACATTTCCCAGCCTCCTGTGCAGGTAGGTGGGGGCCAAGGGAATGAGCTCTAGACAACAAAATGGGACAGAATTGATACATGCCTATAAGATCCTCTCCCCTAATCCTCTACTTCTTACGTTCTGTTGGAGAGAATTTTGTCTGATGGCCATAACCAGCTGCAAGGAGGTTGGCAAATGTTGTCTCCCTCAAAAAAGGGGTAACAGATTTTCATGCATAATAAGGAGACTCCACTACATAATCTTAAAAGAAACGAGCAGGCACTCGCTTTGTTCTTTCCGCCTTTACACGGGCTCGGATGCAGAAAGAGAGACGCTACCTGCTGAGGATGGCAGAACTGCTCTTCCAGCCCTGAGACGTCCCAAGATTGTTAAGTGAGAGATGAGTATGCTTCTCATTTGTTTCGGGGATTGTATTTTGGATCTCTTCATGAGAGCAGGTCTGATCGTCCTGTGACAGATCTACTCCTGCCACCAATGGGATGGTTTTCTGGTGTAAGATGCAAGACCCTTTAACTCTCTTATACCATGTTTCCCTGAAAATAAGACCTACCCCCACAATAAGCCCTAGCAGGATTTCTAGGCATTTGTTAAATATAAGCCCTACCCCGATAATAAGACCTAGTGATGACCAATGTATCTGCATAGCCACTCCATGCATTTTGGCATGGAGAGGAAGACATCCCCTGAAAATAAGCCCTAGTGTGTCTTCTTGAGAAAAAATAAATACAAGACAGTGTCTTATTTTCGGGGAAACACAGTACTTTAATCTCCTTCTCCCTCATGACACTCCCCAGAGTTAGAAGGATACTCTTCATCTTCAACATGAAGGGAGTTTCCATCTCATTCTTAGTCCTCATCACAATTCCTCCAGGAAAGCCTAGGAGCTTCTCAACCAATAGCATTCCTGTTTGCCCTGATGTCCTTGAGATAAATCAGCAAATTTCATACCCAGTAAAGATCTCCTCCTCTAATGAGTAGAACAAGGGCAGTTGAGATAACAGAGCAACAGGCTGAAGGAGATGACACAATAAATACTGTATGTATAAAATGGCTAAAGAAATCAAGGCATAGAGGCCATAGGAAAGAATAGCATCCCAGATATTATTTGCTTTTTTTTCTTGTTACAAGACCCACATTTAATATGGATCTGATTGTATGGATCCCAAACAATGCATGTGAAAGCCTCATCACAAGCCTCAGAAAACGCCAGACATGTGTACGTAGTTAGACTTTGTGATTCTCTGAAGAAAGAGAACTAGGTTAAATATTTTAATTGGATTCACATGTCTCTTGTGCCCTGAACATATGCTTTCAGGATGCTTCTTGATTTAATGCCCATATCAGCGATGCAGTTCATTTTCTGGAATAAGTGGTTTTATTTTAGCCAAGAAATATATCCACTGGTGCTTGTAGCGGTTTATTCCCCCCTGTGATTCCACTTAATCAAAAGTACTTAAGAATCAGGGATGGGTGCAGACGCTCAGACTCTTCCAGGAGGATGGGACGTAAAAATCACGCAGTGCCACTCTGTCACTTTACAGATGCGTGAATCGGCCTGCGTGAGCAGCTGTCAAGGGCAAGCAGCGGGATTAGCACATGTGCTGGTTTTCTCAGCCTGTTGGAGAAGAATCCGACTTCTCCATTATGAGCTCATGTTTATTTTTCACTCTGCTTTTGCCTTAAAGATCTCTGAGCCCAGAGTGGACCATAACTGAGTGGGTGAGAGGCCTGTGTGACTTCCATCTGGTGGGGTGGGCCTTTTGAAAATGAGCTACAGAGTGTTTTTATTTTAATTCTGATGAAAATCTGCTCCCCTTTCAGTTCTGCAGAACCCCATCTTGTCGCTGGTCCCCCAGGCCCTGCCACGGGAGGAAATGGAGACAAGGGTAGGACTGGGGTTGAGAGGAGGCAGAACCCAGCTACTTCTGAGTTAGAACTTTGGGGCCCAGGGACTACCTCTGGGAGAATTTGCATTTTGAGCTGGGTTACCTCTGGCGGGGTAAAGGTACGTGGTAAAAAGGTGCAGGGGTCAGAAAGCTGACGGCAGGCCTGGGGGCTGGGAGCTCTCTAGGGCTTCTGTAATCTTTTCATGTTGATATTCTCAGGGTTAGCCTCTGACTCAGCCATGGGAATGATGACTTAATCTGTATCTGTTACCTATGACAGAATACCGGAAAATGGGTACGTTATAAAGAAAAGGAATTTTTCTCACAGTTGTGTAGGCTGAGAACTCCAAGATTGAGGGCTACATCTGGTGAGGGGGCCTTCTTGCTGATGGGGACTCTCTGCAGAGTCCTGAGGTGGCATGGGGCATGGATGGCCAGGGGGCCAAGTGTGCTAGCTCAGGTCTCTCCTCCTCTTCTTGTAAATCCACCAGTCCCACTCCCACGACAACCCATTAATCCATTAATCCATGAATGGATTCATTCATTCATGAGAGTAGAACTTCCATGATCCAATCTCCTCTTAAAGGCTCTACTTCTCAATCCTACCACACTGGGGATTAAGTTTCAACAAGAGTTTTAAGAGGGGACAGATAGCAGTCAGCTTTCTTGAACAACCCTGGGAAGATCAGGGAAGAAGGTGGCAGATGAACCAAGGGCCATGAGATTTCCCAAGCTGTCAATCTATCTGCCTTCAGAATTCAGAATAGAGCAGTTACTTTCTCTTCCATACCACCAACTCTGCCCAGCCCTGGCTGGCCTCCTTGCAGATCTGTGCCTCTGGGCAGAAATGGAAGCTTGAGTGAAGAGTGTTGATGGCCTGAGACAGTCATCCACCCACTGGAAAAGCTACTTGCTGTGTGACCCCAAGTGATAGCTGTAGCCGCTTATGCCTGGGTGCATCGTGCAACGAAGATGCAGCTTCTCTATCTGTCTTTGATAGACAAAACCTAACCAAAGGTGCTCTGTCTCTCATAGCCAACCCTGTGTGACTCCCGCACACCTGGCTGAAGAGAGAAATTCTCCCAACAGCCACTGTTTTCACAGAGACAAGACAGATTTGGATTAAACTCACCTTCCTTCCCCACACTGCCCCCTATCAAGTGTGCTGGGTTGGTAGAGCCAGACTGGGCCATACTCCCCCATCTCTCTGTCCTTGTTCTGTGGATCCTGTATTTCTAGAGGCCAAATAAAGAGACACATGGCCACTGGTTGTGCACCTGAGAGTGTTTCCAGAACCCCTGGAGAGGGTCTGAGGGACCTTGAGGCTCAGCGAGCATGATCCGACTGCACTGCTCTCAGCTTCATTTTTTCCTAATTAGCTCTAATTACTCTGTCATCATAACTGTTCTGACATCGAAAGCCTTCAAGTTCCTTTAAGCAGCTGGCAGTAATCAGCCTCATTAATCTTGCCAATACCCATCTTTTGAAGATTGCTGGTTTGCTTTGGAAATGGTCCTCTGTTCAGCACCATTTCCCACCTCTTGTTATACATTCCAGGTCTGCAGTGAAAATGTGGATAAGAGCCTGATGCTCATTGCCTTGTCCCAGGCCTGGCGTCGGGGCTGGGTGTCGGGGAAGGTGTCTCTCCCTGGGAGAGGCTGGAAGGGTTTGCTTCTGGCTGTGCTGTGCTCTGAGGCCACGGAGCATGAAGCCAGGCCACCCTGATGTCTGCCCACTCACTGCAGCTCCCCCAGCCCTGTGTTACAATCACTTAAATATTTCATCTCGGGCCTCTCCTACTCCAGTGGTTTGCAGCTGGGATTCTGAGCTGTCAGTGTCTCCCTTCCACTGGGCACCCTCTTTATATGTCTTTGCTAAGGAGGCACGAAGGGAACACGTTCTAGAAGCAGGATGACCTGGAGACGGTGTTTACTGAGGGCAGACTGAGGTCATGTAGAGGGGAGGGGGAGGAATCAGTGTATAAATGAAAGGGGCTGAGGTCACGGCTGGAGAGCTGGTGTTCAGCGTCCAGCCCATGGGACAAGGTAGGGGTGAAGTGGTGCGTGAGAGAGAACCCTGGGAGCAGGACACGTGTGTGAGTGAGCACGCATGTGTGTACGTGTACGTATGTGTGTGTGTGATTGTGTATGTATTGAGTTTGTATATGTGTATATGTATGTATGTGTCAGTGTATGTGTGACCATGTATTTTACACATGTGTATGTGCGCGGGCATATGTGTGCACACATGCACACAGGTCACATATACAGGTATATATATGTGTTCGTGTGTAGCCATGTGTGTATGCATTTGTGTGTGTTTATGCATGTGTGTATTATGTGTTCGTGTGTGTGCACATGGTTGTGTGTGTACAGCCCAGGGCTGGGAAGAGTGAGGCAGCATCGGGGTGTCCGGTAAATGCACAGAGACAGATGAAATACCAGCCGTGTTACTACACATGAGAGCTGGGCCCACCTTCATTTCCCTTCTGCCATTTGATGGTCTCAAACCTGGGTACTAGATCTCCACTGCCTGTCTCAGGCGGTGAGAGACCTCTGCTCAAACTGGGCTCTTGACATTCAGGCTTGCAAATTCCTAGTGGGCTTCACTCTTGAAACCTTCACTCTTGAAAAAGGCAGCTCCCTTTTTGCTCTCCACACTGGCCCCAGGGGGGCTCCTCTTCTGAGAACTTCCCACTCTCTTCTCAGCCCTGGGAAGCGCCATCCAAGTGAATCGCCAGCAGGCCCTACTCATGGTGGCCATTCACTGTGTGCCCATGGCGTGCCAGATGTCTTACTTTACAGACATTTTTTTCCTTGAACTTCCCTAGTTCAGTGGTAATAGGCACTATTATTTCCATTTTACAGATGAGCCAATAAAATCTCAAAGAGGTTAAACAATTCACTTGCCATTGATGATTAAGTGACCGAGGCATGAACTGAATCCAGGTTTTTGTGACTAACCCTTTACTTTTCCACTAAGTCACACCGTCGACCAAATCAGTGGCTGGCTCGGCATTCGTGTTTGCCCAAGAGGTGAGCAACAATCAAGCTAGCCTGTCAGTTTTTGTACCAGGAGCTGGGCGGTTTACAAGAAGAAGGATGGTCCCTGCCTCTGAGGACAGCCAATCACATTACCTATCACTATGTGAAGTTTCTGCTTCCATCAGAAAACAAACAGTTCCCCAGGCAGACCAAGTCCTAGCTTGTGCCCTTGTGGTTATGGGATACCCTTTGCCTGAAATGCTCTGCCCATTGCATCCTTAAAAAGTTAGTCATTTTATTTTGAAATAATTGCAGGTTCCCACGCAAGTATAAGAAATGAAACAGAGATATCTGGGATACCCCCTCACCCAATTTCCCACAGTGGTAAAGTTATCCTGCAGCATAATCTCGTAACAGGAAATTGACATTGGTCTTATTTGGCGATTCCCAGTTTTACCAGGACTTATTTGCATGTGTGTGTATTTATTTTTATTCAATGTTATCATAGTTTTAAGTTTCCACATCCATCACGCAGTCAGGATACAGAACAATTCCTTCTCCACAAGGATCCCTTGCTACGAGGTGGTCTTATTTTTAGAGACAGGGTCTTGCTCTGTTACCTGAGCTTCTTCCGGAGTGTGCAAAGAGCAGTGGCACAGTCATAGCTCACTGCAGCCTTGAACTGGTGGCATGACCCTTTTGGAACCACACCCACCTCCGATTCACCCCAATTCCTTTTAATCCTGGTCTAGCTGGGAGTCCTCCCCGTAGTCTGGCTCAAAAAGCTACTGGCTGTCAGGGCCTCCGTGTGGCATTTACCATTTTCTGCCTTGGGACCAATATAGCATACTGGGAGAGAGAAGCCAGAAGGACCCAATCTTCCAACATTTTTTTTTTTTTTTGGCTGGGCTGGGTTTGAACCTGCCACCTCTGGTATATGGGGGCTGGCGCCCTACTCCTTTGAGTCATAGGCGCCACCCCCAATGTTCCAACTTTTTCCTTGCCTGGCTTTGTTGTGACAACATTGTGCCTCAGTTTCCTTACCAATAAAATAGGGGTATTTAATAATTGTGCCTGCCTCTTAACGCTGTTGAGATAATGAAATGAGCTAATAACGCCTCTGAAGCATCCAGCCCACCCTTGGCAGGTCCGCTTTTTTTGGTCCTGCTCAGCTGGCCTGGGAAGCCTTCAAAGGCAGGACCCTTTGCTGCAGGCCCTGTAGGCGGGAGGTACTCAGGGAATGGTTCTGAACTCCTTGGCACCATCCTTGGGCCGGCATCTCCAGCTCTTGTTCCTGGCTTCACTCTAAAGGGAGCTAGTCCTTGGTTGAACTACTATAAAGGAAGCTCAGCCGGGTGGCCAGACAGGGTTTTTCAAAGTAAATACAGTAGAACCTCCATAGTTGATGACTTCCTTAAATTGACCACCTTGTTCAGTTGACCTTATTTGCATAAACCTGACACGCACCACACGTACATATCAGCACAGTAGGCCTAGTTTCTTATGGTGACCACCTCCGTATGTTGACCCCTTTGTGACAGTCCCTTGGGTGGTCACTCCCATAGTTTCTACTGTAGATGCCACTTTGCTTTGCTCCTGTTCAACCTTTCTGCTTTGCAAGGAGGTGGTCAGGAATGAGCAGATCAGGTTCTCCCTACTCTGGGGGAAGCAAAACTTGGGGCTGGGGCAGGGATGAGGTTCAGGGCTGTGCCTTGGAGGGCCTGCCCCGTGGAGCTCTCTTCCTCCAGGGCCTCCCACTCCCCTCCTGCCTTCAGAGGGAGGCTCAGCCCTGCTGACAGAACTGATCACTGCCTGTGAGTGATAACATAATTCACTTCCCCTTAAGGAGAGATGCTATCAGAGAGGCTTTTTTTAAGAGGAAAAAATATATATAATATACGGGTTGAAAAGGGCTATCTTTCTTCCTGGAAGAACAGTTATTAATCTCTTCCTAGTACATTTTCATATCATTCTGGACATTTATTTCCAGGCCGTGATATTATAAAACCAGGCGTGCGTGTCAGTTTTGATGCGGTGTAACACGCAGGAACATGAAAAGGCGTAATTACCGCTGTGGCCATTGGAATTGCTAACGAGATCCTGACATTTTCAAATCGGACCTGCTTCCCAGGGATCCAGAAGGGAGCCTCGCAGCTGTGCTGGCTGCATTTCAACCAGGCGGCGCTAGGCTCTGGGGAATAGAGGAGGAAGGGGCCAGGGGCGAGGACACATATTCTCTGAGCTGAACCGGGTGACAGGAGCTGAGGAATAAAGACGAGCCCTGCCTCCCAGTGGCTTTTTGCCATCCAAAGGAAAGGGGCTTTGTCTTGAATTTTTTGGCCTTTAATTTTCTTTATACAGGGCTGTCAGTTGAACAAATCTTTATGGAAGAACTACTAGGTGCCTGGGATCAGGGACTGAGCAATGAACAAGACAAGAATTCATGTTCCCCAAACAGCTTGGAGAGAGAATTCCCCCAAGGGCAGCTGCTTGTTAGTCCTCATTCTCTGAGTGAGTGACCAGCACCTGGAGTCTGTTAGAAATGCAGATTGTCAGGTTAAAGCCCCACCAACTGGATCAGAAACCGTGGAGTGAGGGCCCAGCCATGAGTATTTAACAAGCCCTCCAGGAGACCCTGGTGCTCTGTGTGGGGTGGGTGCCTTACGTCTCCCCTTGCTTCATCTCAGCCTCCCAGGTGAGATGTAGACCCTGGAGCCTGCCTTTGGTGTGCTGGGTACCCGGGTGGACCTGGTAGTGGGGCAGGGGAAACCCTAGTGTGGCCGAGCTCCCTGGGCTGGATGCCTCCTTTCCTCAAGTCATGTCCCTCTCCTCCCACCCACAGTCCTCACCCCAACTAATGGGGAACTTGAAGCCTTGTTGGTCACTATGAGTTGCTGGAGGGAAGGTGTGAACAGAACTGGGGTTTGGGGAAGCAGGGAGCAGGACCGAGGGAGGAGAAGGAAAATTCAGATACCTCGCTGCTCTGAAAGGGCCCTTCTTGTCTCCTCCTGTCCCTCCTGTGTCCTCCTGTCCCTCCTTGTGTCCTCCTGTCTGCCTTTGTGTCCTCCTGTCCCTCCTTGTCTCCTCCTGCCCCTCCTGTGTCCTCCTGTCCTTCCTTGTGTCCTCCTGTCCCTCCTTGTGTCCTCCTGTCCCTCCTTGTCTCCTCCTGTCCCTCCTGTGTCCTTCTGTCCCTCCTTGTGTCCTCCTGTCCCTCCTGTGTCCTCCTGTCCCTCCTTGTGTTCTCCTGTCCCTCTTTGTGTCCTCCTATCCCTCCTTGTCTCCTCCTGTCCCTCTTTGTGTCTTCCTGTCCCTCCTTGTCTCCTCCTGTCCCTCCTGTGTCCTCCTGTCCCTCCACCACCTGCTGAACTTTCTCCTGCAACCTCATCATGCTGACCTCTCGCTCCTCGCCCAGCGTGTCAGCCTCCCCGGGCTCTGGAGTTATTGCCCTGGACCTTCCCACATGCCTAGCTTTAACTCTCCTCAGATCAGCACCCCAGCCTCCACCCTTCCTTGGCTTTCTGGGCCTCTCTGGTTTTCCCTAAACAGAGTTGAACCCAGTGTGGTCCGTTCTTCACAGATTCTCCAGCTGCAGTGCAAGGCGGGGGAGAAACGACCACACAATTAGGATGTCTAAGCACTGAGGAACCTCAGTGCAAACCACTCCGCAGGTTTTTTGTGCAGCCTCATTCATTCCCTTTGACCCCAACCTCAATACTTCAACTAAAAGCCTGGCTGTCACAGAAGGGCCCAGCTCTGGAGGCTGCCCCTTTCCCCACCATGCCTCTCTCAGCTCCCCAGACACATCTGTTTCCTCAGTTATCTCTGATCTCTGCCAACTCTCTGTCCCTGGGGCAAGCAAGCCTCCTCCTATCTGCCAGTAACTCTCCCACCTGACAGCCCACGGTGGCAGATTGCGTTTTCCAAAAATGGCCACAAGAATGTTTCTGCACCTATATGTTAATTTACACTCTTGCCAGCCAATCCTCCTGCAAGAGGTAGAGTCTACACCCTCCCCACCCTTGAAGTAGGAAGACCCATGTGATGGCCTCAACCAAGAGAACAGAGGCCTTGCCCCATGTGACTTCCAAGGCCAGCTTGTAAATGCTGACGCAGCTTCTGTGCACTCCTTCAGGGCGGGTGAGAAATCTAGGGGTGTCTCAGCGAGGCGGGCAGCTGTGACTTCCCACTTCTCTCCTGGTCCTAACTTTGCAGGATCCCCTACAAAGTGTTCAGAAAATAATTCTGGTGAAGTCAGCGATGGTAGAACCACAGGACACGTTTTAATGCAGACATCAGGAATTGAGTTCATTAAAGGTTTCTGAACGGTTTTGAATGACTTGAGAGAATTCTTTGATGGAATGTTGGGTGATCCTTAAAAGGAATAATTGTATTCATAAAATGAACTCGATTGTGTTTAAAAAGCATAGAAAAAAAGCTGGGAAGTGTTTTAATGTAGTGGTTCTCAAACTCATGCCTGCCTCAGCGTTACCTGGAGGGCTGAGTGTAACCCCGGAGCCTCTGGGTCAGTGAAGAGAAGCTGGAGCCCAGAAGTTTGCATTTCTGTCAGCCCCCAGGTGAAGCCGACGCAGCTGACTCAGGGACTAGGCTCTGAGGACCACTGTGCCAAAGATTAGTGGCTGCTTTTTGTATTGGGCTGTGCCTAATTGCTATTTTAGTTGTCATGTGTTCTAAATTTTTCCAAATTTCTTGCAATGGATGTATATTAGATGTGCAATCAGAAATGGAAACATTTAGTAAGGTAAAATAAGAGAGGAATTCTGAGGATGGGAAATGGGGCATGTTCCTCTCGATGAAGCTGCACTAATGATGCCACCTGGCTGCAGACGCAGGTGTTTGCTGGGGCCTCTGTGTAGCTCATCTCTCCTTCCATCTTGCCCTGGGACATGTGGCACAAACTCAGCTCCTAGAGCCTCTGATGAGATGCCTGCGGCCCTAGCAGGCTGTGTTATTTTTGTTTTGTCTGGTGCCAACAGTCATGTGGCTCCTAGGAGTGGGGAGTCAACAGCCTTACCTGGCCTGGCTGGCCCCTTGGCAGCTCAGCAGACACACGGCTGTGGGACTAATTGCCTCTGAGCCATCAGGGGCTGCCTGAGTCCGTGCCAAGTGCAGGCTGATCTGATCCAGGGAATACACCCCTTGTGAGGCATCATCTCTGAAACTGAAGCAACCCCAAAGTGCAGACACTATTGACACAATTCCAATTCCTCTTTAGGAGGTACCCTGAGCACCGGAATTTCCCACCTATTCCTTCTCATCTTCTTGCCCAGCACGAGCATACCTGGTCCATTGTTCTCTAGCTACCATTCTCTGGCCTTATTTCTGTCCTCACTGCACACTAATTTTCCCTCCCAGCCCCTGCCCCAGGGCCTTTGACCATGCTGTCTCCCAGGATATCCCTGCCCCACATCCTTGCCACCCG
>NW_003852472.1:3904297-3905161 GCF_000181295.1 Otolemur garnettii
CATGTGCCATCAGGGAGGACATTGTCCTTATTGAGGTTGGGTGGTGACTTTCTAAGCTTTAACATTAAAGGCAGGTGGCCAAGGAAAAGTGTGGCTTTGAGAGGAGGAATCTGAGAAGGCGTTCCAGATTATCTGAAACCTGAGAAATGGATCTCAGCACAGTACTGCAGGGTCCCAAAGCCAAGTGCAAGAGCAGAACTGGAGAGCTGGGCTTTCCTGATGAGAAATAATCCTCCACTCAGCAGCGTGACCCAGGACACAGATGTGAAAACGCAGAGGCAGAAGTAGATGTGCCCTGGAGGAGGCAGGTAACACAGAAACCCTTACCCGTCAGACAGTGACTCTACACAATGAGGGCTTCTGGAGAAGCCACCTGGTGTCTGGAGACGTGATTGCCTTAGAAAGTGTTGGTCCTGGTGGCCCAGGGAGCCCAAGGAAAAGATGCTGTGACGAGGATGTGGCTGGCTGGAATCTGGACAGAGATGTTGGCTGGAAGACGTGGCCCCTCTGTAAAGGGAAGTGGGTGTTTAACCAAACCTGCTCACCCTGGCAGTTCCACACCGGAGTGGGTGGCTTGTTTAAGAACCCAAGTCCCTGGCTGTGCTAAGTGCCCCTCCCTTTCTTATTCTCCTTTCTCAGAAGTAGTCAGAGAGGGAAATGATCTATGCGTGTGTCTGTATCACACCTTTAATGGACACACTAAATGTGCCACAGTGCCTGGTACTCTGTTGGTGCCCAATAGGTGTTATTGAAAGGGATCACGCTTACTGATGTTCTCTTAGTTTTCCTCAATTGAGTCTATTTTTTCCCTTTCCTTAAAGCTCTAAGTTAAAGATGGAGTACCTGAATCTTGGTAGATACAAA
>NW_003852472.1:3906090-3907147 GCF_000181295.1 Otolemur garnettii
GACCTCTGCAGCACCTTTGGCCTGGCTGCCTGGGTGACGAGGTAGGAGGGGCCACAGTACAGGTCACTGGGGAGTCTCCAATACTCTGCAGGGGCCAAAGACCAGAAAGGAAATGCCCAGGCTTGTCTAGGGTGTCCTTCCCCACCTTTCTTCCTCCCTGAAAACCTCCCTTCTTCCCTTCCTTCTTTCCTTCAGTCCCCCTCTGTCTGCCTCTCTCTGTCTCTTAGTCCTTTCCTTTCATACATTGATTCTTCTATCCATCTGTTTGCTCATTCATCTGTCCATCTCTCTACTCATCTCTTATAGGAGGTAGTTAGGGGAGAGGAAAAATCTCACAGAGGGCTTAGATTTTTCCAAGCCTGGCTTTGGCGGTGTTTCTTGCCAACTCCTCAGAGCCGATTTGACAGTCAGGACCTCGGTCTTCTCATCTGTAAGGTGGAGGAGCTGGACCCTGAGGGTCCATTCGAGCTCAAATGTCCTATGAGTTTATGAGTCTCTGACTTGGAGCCTGGAAACCTCCTAAATAATGGCCCCCTGAGGAGATTCCAGGGCTACTTTCCAGCATTTGAACCTGTTTTTCAACCACAGATGGGCCTCTGGGGCAGCAGGGAAGCCAGGGCCAAGAGCCTGCCTTGTGCAAGTGAGCCATCTCAGCGAGGGTGATTTGTGAGGGTAGAGTCGAGCAGCAGGGCTGGGGTTTCCCAGGGCCGCTGGCGCACTCTGACATCTGCTATTTTTCACTCCAGCGAGACTGATTTGCTCCAGATGGGCCCCTGCAGACTGTGTTTGGCTGAGCTGGGAAGTGTGGCGGCCGGCTGTGTTTCATCTCGGAGCCCCCTAAGAGACAGCAGAGCACATGGTAACTGCTGCAGCTAAAAGGCCAGCAGATTCTACAAGAGGGCCCCAATGCCAGTTGATCCCTTCTGAGCAGACAGGCTTATTCCCTGGAGGCGTCACCCTCACTTCAAAGAAATGTCTGCCCTGGATCTCACAGAGGGCTGCTTGGCTTGGCAGGCCTGATTAGGGCAGATCTCCCAGAGGGAGGGAAAACATTTCA
>NW_003852472.1:3908000-3922854 GCF_000181295.1 Otolemur garnettii
GTGGCAGATTATATCATCAAGCTCCAGGCAAGGAACAGTGTCTCAGTTCTGGAAGATGTGAGGAAGATTATTTTCTGCATGGGCCTTCATTAGGGCAGTCCCTGGATACACTGAGCAGTAGTGTGGGGTCATGCTGCTGACCCTGAAGAAGACGGCCAGTGTGGGACCCTATGGCTCCTTTGCCCTGGGTGATAGGAGTAGACTTGACTTCCACTGGAGTCTTTTCCTCCACTAACTTTATCACATAGGATTTTTTTCTTTTTTCTTTTATCTCTTATCCTCCCCATCCCCATCCCCATGCTAGTTTATTTGTGCCATGATAACAAAAATACTAGAGACAAATTATTTCTCATTATTTTGGAGGCTGAGAGTCCAAGATAAAGGCACCAGAAGATCTGCTGTCTGATGAGGACCTGTTTCCTGGTTCACAGATGGCTGTCTTCTCTCTGTGTCCTCACATGGCAGAGAGAGCAGGGAGCTCTCTGGGGTCCCTTTTATAAGAGCACTAATCCCATCATGAGGGCTCTAACCTCATGATATAATGACCTAACAACCCCACCTCCTGATTCCATCACACTGAGGGTTAGGATTACAACACAAGAATTTGGGGGGTGATACAAACATTCAGTCCATATGTGGGCCACTACGAAAATTTTGAGATAGGTTGTATTATGGTCCATTATTTCACTTTCAAGAAACAGAGTCAACCGTGTCCTTTTGGATTCACCCATGCAATTTTCAACTTGCTTGCCTATCACTGTTGCTGGGAGGGCTCCTTGGGTTTTCATATGAGTGGATTTAATGTTTCCTAACTTTTGTATATCTCAAAACAGCTTTAATGACTTGTAAAAACCCTCCCTTCCACAATATTAATACTAGCACAAAGTCAAACACCCGCAGGTTCTGATTAAATACCTGGATTCACACGAATTATTATGACTAAAAATGCCTTTAGCTATCTGCAGGGAAAAAGGAAAAGAGAGAGCAGAGGAGAAATGAGAAAGAGAAAAAGAAAGAGGAGAGGTGTGGTGGATTTGTATTGTATCTATTTAGCTAAGCAGGATTTATGCTTTCTGTAAGACCCTTGTCCTGTGGCTTGACTGTGTCCCTCAAAAGTTCCTGAGTTGGAAAATTGGTCCCCAGAGCAGCAATGTTGAGAGGTGGGACCTTTGGGGAGGGGATCAGAATGGCCCACCTGGCCATCTGTTGTGAGCCCTTCTCACTCTGTGATGCCTTGTACCATGTTATGATACAACATGAGGCCTTTATCAGAAGTCCACCAGGTGTAGCTGCTTGATTTTGGACTTTCCAACCTCTATAACCTGAGCCAAAATACCTCTTTCCCTCATAAATTACCCAGCCTCAGGTACTCCATTATAGCAACAGAAAATGGTCTAAGACAACATCTTTCCCTTTAGCTGGGGCCACAAGGGCCATTGTATATGATATTTGGAAGGTGGATATGAAAGAGCAGCCACAGTTTTGATTCACTGAAAAGGTGGGTGCAAGGCACTGGGCCCTGTTCTAACTCATGTGGGCTGGTGCTGACCTCTGCTCCACCTACTTGGCTTCAGTTCTCTGATTACTGAACTGAGAGAGAGGTAGAAGCCTGGCCAGATTTTTTTGGGAAAAGTAGAGAGATTTTATGCAATGAAATGTTAAGGGTGGAGTTTAGTCCTGGCTCTCTGCAGGAGAGTATGGTTTGGGGCTTTGAATCAGAAAACTTAGTTCTTGATGCCACCTCTGTCACTTATGGGTGATGTGGCTTTGGACAATACACTTCACCTCTCTGGGTTTCAGTATCCACTCTGTAAGGTAGTCTTGAAGGCTTAGTGACCAAATGGATGTTAAATTGTTTGGAAAACATTCATTCAAGGATCAGCTCCTCTTTCGAGGGCCGGAGGAGCCTGTAGCTTGTGCATCTTTCTCCCCTGCTATTTCTTAAGAAGAGAAAGGCAACTTCTGACACTAACCAGTAGAGCTGCAGAAGTCCTCCTGGGCTATTTTGGACTGTCATAGATGATCCCTTTTTGTTTTTCTCCATGCCATGGCCAGGAAAAATTGAGACGACTCCACCCAGAGTTTCAGACTTTCTAGTGTTAACAGTGGTGTTGTTGTGAGATTTTGGAAGGAGACCCTGTTCCCTGTTTGTCAGCGTGTACAGCTTCCAGAGGTCAGAGATGGACACTTGGCTCAGCAGCATGAAGACTATAAGCCTCCAACATTTGCTAGTTGATAACTGCTTATAGGAAGGACCCATATTCTTCCTGACTTTTACTATTCCAAAGGTTTTGTATACATATAAATCAGGTCCTTTGGGTGAGAGATGGATTTGGAGCTTTAGGGAAAAAACCTGAACTGGACATTTCCATAAAAAGGGGGAGCTCCGATCCACATTCAGAGCTTGAGGGTGAGTTCAATGGCACTCACACCTCATGGCATCACTGTAGAGACCAGGGTCCAGAAACCAAACACAAAAGGATGGGATGGGATGAACCAACACAAAATTCTTGGCTACTTTCTCAGAAAACCTCTGGATATAATCAAGTATATCTATTTTCTAGATGAGGAAACTGAGCCACAGAGTGGTTAAGAGACTCAGTGAAGGTCATCACACAGCTAGTAAATGGTGTGGTTACGTCCAAGTTCATACTGGGCTTCAAGTCCACACTGCTGAAGTCTGTCCTCTTTTTCTTCCTTTCCTTCTTCCTTTTCCTCCCCCTTCCTTTGTCCCTCCTTCTCTTTTTCTCTTTTCCTTCTCCCTCTCTCCCTTCCTCCCTCCTTTCCTTTCTTTTTTTCTCTTTTCCTTTTCTTCCCCTATCCCTTGCCATATCTTTCTTTCCTTCTTTTTGATATATACATATATTTTTTTAATTGTTGGGGACTCATTGAGGGTTCAAGAAACCAGGGTACACTGATTGCATTTGTTAGGTAAGGTCCCTCTAATAATTGTGTCTTGCCCCCACGATGCACATGTTTTAATATTACAAAAGCAGTAGAAACCCAGTGTGAAAAACTAGGGAAGGAAAGAAAACAAAAAATTCCACACTCACAATCCCAGACTCTAATATACTCTTACCATTTTTATGTCCTTTTTATTCCTGTGCACATTTTTAAAATGGTTGCAATTGAACTTAGATACTACCGTGTATGTATTTTGATTTTTTTTTTCACTTAATCTTTGTAATCATCGCCATGTTTTCTTACACTCTTCTTATATTTAGGTCTGTCACGAAGTGTGCTGAGTCCTGGGAATCCCAAAGAGAACACGGGAATGAGGCAGTCCTACTGGGACACTGTGCAAAGTTACAACAGCGAGTCCTCGTGAGAATTTACATTTCCCTGATTTTTCCATTACCCTTGATGCAAAGTCATGAAAACACATTCTACAGTGTTTATGATTTTGGACCATATCCTACTCTTACTTGTTTTCCATGATATTTGCCAGCCCTTGAATTGTCTTTGTTGTTCTTAAACTCTCTAGACTCAACAAACCTCTCAAGCTAAGATCTCGATCATTTCCCACTCGCTTGTTTCTTCTTCATATTGAACTAGCCTTTTTAAAAAGGCCATTCTGCTTTACGTTAAAACCTGTGTTTTATGGTTTCCTTTGTTCACAGTTAATCCATCCCTGTTTCATAACTCTGCTATCTAATAACAATTGCTTTAAAATTATTTTCGTATAAGGCTGTGAAGAACAGTACAAAATATTGCACATAACATACTTAATCCCCCTTTGTTGAGCACGCAGGCTGTGCCCCTTTTCCTCTGCTGTATGGGATGTGGTTGTCCCCATCTCCCAAGAATGCCTTTGTTCTTCCATTCACTGAAATCTCACCTTCACCACTTAAAACACCTTGCCCCACCAGAATGTCCTACAGATCAAGGCCAGCCTGTCAGTTCTGCCCCCTTGACATCTCTTGAGTTTTTCCTCTTTCCTTCTGCATCTGTGCCCCCAACCCCTTGTCTGTCTTCTTGACAATTGCAGCATTTTCCTAACATTTTATAGCCTCACGGCTTTGACCTCTGCAAGTCTCCTTAGTGTGCCAGAGTGACCTTCCTAAGATAAAAGACTCTCTCTCTTTGGGCTTGGGCCAAAGCTGGAGATGAAGGTGTTTTCCCTGTAGCTTCTCGCTCTCAATACAGCTAGGCGGCACCCATGAACGCATTGCTTACATCCATTGTTGTGTTGTTGTCTACCAGTCACTCTCTGGGGCTGCCTCTGAGGAGGTGGAGGTTTTAGTTCAGGGCATCCTCCCTATGCCCTGCCCCTTCCTCTTCTGGCTGAGCATGCCTGGAACAGACCCCTCACCCTAAAGACCAGATGTGACTGTTCTGAAGTGATTTGCACTCCACTGGGATTAAAACCATTCTACCTCTTTTGTCCCCAGACCTCACGTAGCAGCAAGTCTGGTCTTGAGGAGGACACTCCATGTATTTTGCAGAAAGAAGGAGAAGGGGCTGGTTTGCACTCAGCCAGCTGACGCTCATCCAGCCCTTGGACAGGGAGTCAGTAGTCTGGGCCAAGGCACGACGCTGACATTCCTTGGATGCTGATCGGTTAACATGCCCCGTGGCTTTCACTCAGGGGCTGGGACCCTGGCAGACGAAGTGGCCAGGGACTTGGCTAGGCAGCCATTGCGTTTCAGGAAAGACAGACCCAAAGAATAAGAAGGCGGCCAGGCCCTGGGCCTGACTGGAAAGTTCTGGGGAGCAGAGAAAGACTTTGCAAAAGCATCCTTGGGTGTTATTAAAACAGCATGTTCCTTTGGAAACAGAAGAGAGCAGCCACTGTTCCCTGGGGTTTGCTCAGAGGCCCAGTGACCAGGCAGTTTTGTTCCATTTGCTCGATGGCCTGTGATGACAGCATTTGCAGCAACTGAGCCGGCTCAAGCTGGTTGTAAATCACAGGGGAGGCCTGTCCAGGGAGGAGAAAAGAGTTTCAGATTTCTGCCAAGAAAGACTTAGTAAATGTCTTCCAGAAACTTCAGGCTCTGAAAAGTAGGGGTACATGTTTTCCTCCCCAGTCAACTACAGAAAGGCAAGAAAGCTAAAGGACCCCACAAAAGCATCCTTTGTCCTTAAGAGGAACTTTGTCCTAGTAGCAAAATCCTTAAGCATCTTCAAATCTTTTCACTCTTGGACCATCCCTGTAATTTTTCTGAAAGAAATAGTAAAATAAAGGACACCAAGATTTATAAACATGCTTGACGCAGGGTTTGTATAACGGCAAAAACAGCAAAACAAAACAACACACGTATGAAAAAATCCTAACTGTTCAGTTACAGGGGACCAACCTAATTTAGATATGTCAATGTCGGACTCTACTCAGCCATTTCAAAAGCATATTTTCCAGGAAATATGAGAGTCCTAGAAAAATGCTCATATACTACAAAATTAATCAGATGAAGCAAATATATATATGCATCGAAGAAATATAGGAAAGAAATATTTCCAAATACTATTAATCTCTTTAAGAAATGGGATTACAAATAGTTTTTCCATTACCAGGAAGTCCCTGGGTTATGAATGAGATAGAGCAGCCGTGCTCAACCTGTGGGTCGCCATCCCTTTGTAACAATGAAAGTACATCACGGCATTAGGAAGGTTGAGAACCACTGAGATAGAGTCTATAGGTTTGTTCTTAAGTTGAATTTGTATGTAAGTTGAGGCAGGTGCATTCACCTACCTGTAATGGCCCCTGTAGGGCCCCATTCATAAGTGCAAGTCATACGTCAGTCAGACGTTTATAACTTGGGGACTTACTGTAATATCCTCTGTTCGTAAGTGTGAGTTGCATGTAAGTTTGTTACTCAGGGACTGCCTATATTTTTATATTTTTGTATACGTTCAAACACTTTTTAATAGTCCATTTACAAAAGACATTTAAAGCTGGGTGTGGTGACTCATGTCTGTAATCCTAGTACTCTGGGAGGCCAAGGTGGAAACTGAGGTCAGTTTGTCTCTACAAAATGCAAATAGAAAAATTACCCACGTGTGGTGGTGTGCACCTACAGTTCCAGCTACTCAGAAGGCTGAGGCAGGAGAATCTTTTGAGCCCAGGAATCTGAGGTTGCAGAGAGCTACGATGATGCTGATGCACTCTAGCCAGGTGACAGAGGGAGACTGTCTCGAAAAACAACAAAACAAAAGACATTTAAAAAGAAATTAAAAATCTTAACAGGGAAAGTCTTTCCTGGTGTGGAGTTTAGGAGATGAGAGGTGCCCTGGGGGTCAGATGTGAATGCTGTTGATAATTCTATTAGGAATGAAGGAAGAGGATCAGAGTGCTCAGGCCCAAGCAAATAACCACATAAGAAGCTTGAGATGTATGATTGTCTTCAAACATCTGAAAGGACGTCAGGGTTTGGGATGTCCCAAAAGCCAGGTCACAGCTGTCCAAAAGGGATCAAGGTAGTCTTCTGTATGCTCCACACCCACACCTGCGTCATTAGCTGTAGCTGTGTGGTTGGTTGAATGGATCTCACCAGCCAGAAATCTGAGATGGTCCTTAACTAATTTTTGCTCCACCCCACTGATCTTCACCTGAGTCTTGTAAATGTTCCTAGGAAATATCTTCTACATCTGCCCCGCTCAATTTCAGGAAACCCTCATCTCCGGACTAGGGCTATTGGAAAGACTTCTACTTTGCCTTGTTTGAATTTGAGCTTACAACTTCAGCCAGACTGTTCTGCTGAAATGAGAATCTTCCTGTTATGCCCTTGTTTAAACCCTCTTCAAGGCTCTTCATTGTGTTCAAAATTGAATACAAACTCAACCTGGTTTACAGAGTCCTTCTCAATGTAACTCCAACCTAGTGTCCCAGCCTCATGTCTCCATTCTTTCATGTCTCATGTCCTTTGTTCCTACATGATCTCCGAAAGTGCCAGCTGGGTACTGTCATAGACACCAATACCCCCATCCCACCACCCTGCTCTGCTGTGTCTAGGAAATCCTTCTCATCTCCCTGGAGTCAGCTGTCCATCATCTTCTATGAGGCAAAGTACATCTCTCCCTTCTCTGTGTTTTTTTAGAACTGTGCCATGCCTCCATTCCCACTCAGCTCTCTGTCTCATTTGGCAAGGTGCAGATCACCTCCGTTAAAGCAGCAGCTGGCTTGTCTCTGTCTTCTGCAGTCTCCAGCATAGTGCCTGGTGTGTGTGGTGGGCACTTCTAAGGGTTGACTGGATGAATGATGTTAAGGAGAGCAAGATCATGCCTCATCATAAACAGGAAACTTCTAGCCAACACTGGGATTATATCTAATTTCCAGCGCCAATTCAGATCAGTTGCCAGTGGCTCTCCAAAATGCCTTGTTTTGAAGGATTCTAAGGTTGCTTCACACTGAGGATGGAAGAGTCAGGATGTTTCAGATATTTATTGCAGTATAAGAAATCATCCCCAAATTTACAAACTTGAAACAATGATAATTATTTATTTTGCTTGTGAATTTGAAGTTTTAGCAGCACTTGATGGGGACAGCTTATGTCTGCTTTGTGTGGCATCGGCTGGGTGGATCAGCTGGAATAGTCACGTCCAAGATGGCTTCCTCCATGGTTGGCAAGCTGGTCCTGGCTGACAGTCAGCTGGGAGCTCTGCTAGTGCTATGGGCTAGGCCCTGGTTCCTCTCCACATTGGCTTCTCCGTAGGACTTGTGGGGCTTCCTTGAGGTGATGGCTGGGTTCCAAGAGTGTTTCAAGACGCCTGGGTGGGAGCCACTTCTGCTACCTTTACCTGATCAAGCAAGTTATTAAGGCCAGCCCAGATCCAAGGGGAGGGAAATTAGACTCAATCTCTCAATAGGAAGAGTAGCCAAAATTTTTCTTTGAGCATAAAAGAGGATGTCACAAATAATGGCATATTTTCCAATTTTATTCTAACTAACAGTAGAAATTCCACAGTGGGCTATCATGGATGCTCTTGGAATTGCAGAAACATAAAAGCCCTAGCTCCAAATTTGTGGGTATGGCAGTTGGAATGAACTCCCTGGGGAGGTAGTCAGCTGCCCGTGAGGAGGGGTTTTCAAACATAGGTTGGCAACTGCTTTGTAGAGATGTTATAGAGCAGGGGTCCTCAAACTTTTTAAACAGGGGGCCAGTTCACTGTCCCTCAGACCGTTGGAGGGCCAGACTGCAGGCCCCGGGATGAGTCGGCTGCTAAGCAGGACAGGCAGCGGTGGCAAAAACACCTGGCGGGCTGGATAAATGTCCTAGGCAGGCTACCTGTGGCCCATGGGCTGTAGTTTGAGGACACCTGTTATAGAGGGATTTCAAGCTTCCAATGAGGTATGGGATTGGGTTGAGGGAAAAAAATGTCTTAGTTATATTTGTTAGTTTTCTGTGATTAGCTGTTGTTACACCATTAGCCTGCTGTTCTCAGCTACAATCATCGGGCTCTGGGATTCAGTAGAGGCTGGATGATGACGATTATGGTGGTGGTGGGTGATGATGATGATAGTTATGGTGGTGATGATGATGGTGGTGAGAGTGATGGTGTTACGATGGTGAGGGTGAGGGTGGTGATGGTGATAGTGGTGATGATATTGATGGTGATGATGATAGTTGTGGTGAGGGTGGTGGTGATGATGTAGGAGAGGGTGAGGGTGAGGGTGATGGTGATGGTGGTGATGGTGATGACAGTGATGTGATGACAATGATATGATGATAGTGATGGTGACGGTGATGGTAATAAAGGTGATAATGGCTATCACATGTATGGTGTTTACCATTTATTTACAGGTATTATTCTATACTCTCTCTATATTAACTCCTCTCTTAGTCCTTCAAATGGCCCCATAAATTAGGAATTGCTACTATGCTCATTTTTATATCTTAAGAAACTGAGGTAAAAAATGTTATGTAACTGACCTAAAGTTGCTCAGTAGGCGGTGGAGCTGGCCATCTGGTATGTGTGCTGGGAAGGCTTCCTGCCTAGTATGAAATGCTGGCCCATGGTCTCTGGTTTCACTCACGACCCTGCTCCTGTCTCCTTCTGAAAAGGCCCCTGCCCAGCATGGGTCAGGCTTTCTGAATGCAGAAGCTCCAGGACTGTCCTGGTGTGGTGAGTTTTATAGGCGTCCCCGTAGAACTTTCCATTAAAACAGCTGGTTCCATTTGTACAAGCCCGGCTTTCACCCTTAGCAGTGACATGGTTAATTGCACAAAGATCAAAGGAGCTGGCACTCAAGGGAGAATTCCTGTTAAGATCTGGTCCCATGTGGGACAATCAGCCAACCTGCAATCCTGAAACCCCGATGTCAACTTAAAACATTAAAATAAATACATTGAAAACCAACTTTCTTGCAGTTTCATTTGTACACAGTAACATGTAAACATGTTTATTTGTACATAGTAATATGTAAACATGTAAACATTTAAAGCATACCGTTTGATGAGTTGTAGCAAATGCACGAAACTGTAAATACAACCTCAATCAAGCTTTAGAACATTTCCATCACCCCCCAGATTTCCTGTGCTCCATCCTGGGCTCCAGGCCACAGCTGTTCTGGTTTCTTTTCACTTGTTCTAGAATTTCACGTCAATGAATCACCTGCATGCAGTCCTCTGTGTCCGGTTCCTTGGGTACATCACAGCGACTTTGAGATTCATCTGTATTGTGGAGTGGAGTGTACAAGAGTCTGTTCCTTTCTTATTGCTGAGAAATGTTCAGATGTACAATCCCGACAATCCTCTAGTTCGTGTGCTCATTCACCTGTTCGTGGGCATTTGGGTTGGAAGCAGTAGATTTTGCAGGGACTCACGGAGGCAGCTCTAGGTTCATGGGACAGAGATCATAGGAAATTACCTTTTGGGGCTAAATGGGATGAGCTGCTTTGGGAGGCAGTGAGCACTCCAGCTCTGAAGGTGGAAAATGGCTAGGGGAATATTATACGAGAAAATTTCAGCAACTGATAAGGAATTGACTCTTTAAAATCCTTCTTGGGCCGAAGGCAGGTGAAGTTATGCTAGTTCTGGGGTATAACTCTGAACTTTCTGGCATACATTTTTCTTGCTCTACCTGGAGCATGATCTTAAAGCCACCCAAACCTCCACGTGCTTCCCAGAGCTCCCTGGGCACTGCCAGGTCCTTTGATCTCTTACTCTTTTCACATGCAGCCCTCTTTGCCCAGTGGGAAGTTCTCCTGTGTTCCTCCACAATGCCTATTGCTCTTTCATGCCAAGTTCAAGGACTTCCTCCTCTGGGGTTACTTCTTTTATTATCCAAGCTAAAGCAAGGCCCCCACCACGTGCACTGCACATTTGGCCCGTGTCTCTGAGTGAACACCTATGACATAGAATTATCCTTAGGCTTGTCCGGGTCTTTCCTGCAAAACTGAAGATAGTGGCTATCTCTTTTTTAGCCTCGGATACTGACTTCCCTGCACAGTGTAGGGACTTCCAGTATATTTTTAAACAAACGACTCTATCAGACCACAGCAGGATTAGGGTTTTACTGCTACTTGTGGATCTCTGTCTTTCTTCAGAGAATGTAACTTGAACAAAAAAAAAAGTCTCTATTTAACATGCCTTCCTTAATAACGTGCTGCCACTTATATCTAAAACACTTTGATTCTCAAACTTGAGCATTCATCAGAATCCCCTGAAAGGCTTAAAACAGTGTGGGGCGGGGCTGGAAAATGTTCACTTCCCAGGAGTTCCCAGGAGATACGGCTGGGCTGGGGCCCTCTAGGAGCAGTGCTGTTGGAGACTTCACATACCACAATACCAGGCAAGACGCGGGCTGCCTTTGAGAGTGTCCATAGTTTCTTTTGTTTCTAGAATCCACAGAACGTATGTGCTGTATTTGAGCTCATCAGTGTACGGTTCAAGTTCTGTTTTTTAATAATAACTCTGGGAAACAGAAATGTATCTTGTTGTGGAAGATGTTACCTCCATCCAACAAATGCCTAATACCGTAGCATTTGAATTACACTCTGATATTTTCATTTGTTCAAAACAGCATTAAGTGATTTGATTTATTAGCGGCAGCCTTGGGGAGGAGGAAGAGACGCTGAGAGAAAACCAATGAGAATGCAAACGGTGGGCTTTCCGGTGTGCGCAGAGTAAGTGAAAGAATTTCTTTCGGGGAATGTACTTTATCTAAAATGTAGAAGATATGTGAAATGTGACAGAATATACAGCTTGC
Source organism: Otolemur garnettii (assembly GCF_000181295.1). Lineage (NCBI taxonomy): Eukaryota > Metazoa > Chordata > Mammalia > Primates > Galagidae > Otolemur > Otolemur garnettii. The sequence goes on from NW_003852472.1 coordinate 3,919,146, forward strand.
TGTTCAAAAATTCCTTTTCATGAGCAGCCACATAGATAAATCGTAGACTTAAGTATGGGGAACTCTGGACTCCAGGCAGCTGGAGAGGGAAGAAGATGGGAAAAGGGAAATGATTTTCAAATACCCTTGACCAGTGGCCTTCCTCACTGTGAGTGCTGAAAGCTTTTTTTCTGTATTCCACTGCTCCTCTCCCAGGTGAAGAAGGTGAAGAATGGAGGGAAGAGGCGATACAGACAGATGAGTTTGCTTAAAATGAAGTGAGAAGTTTGTATGGGAATCAGAGAATCCCAAGTATGAGATCGTTTAGCTACACAGCACTAAATCAAAATTCCCCAACTTGGGGAAGCTCAGGTCCTTACCAGACCAGATTCCCAGTCTTTTAGGCCACTATCTTTCTCACTCTGAACCTTGTAGGTCGATAGGCCAGGACACTACATATACATTTCCCTCAAGAGGGGATGGCCAGTCCTCCCGGACCTAGCTGATAATGTGCACTTGCTATTCAGGTCCTCAAACAGTTAGAACCTGTGTTCCTACATGAATGATACTCCCCAGACACACGCAACACAGAGAGATACTGACGGTTTTAGAGTCAGTCAGTTAACCAAGAGACCAGGGAGCCAACCTAATGATCTTTGTCCCCCAAGCTTGTTTGTAGTCCAAATTTGTTTGCTGGAAAGAAACAGAAATCCATGTGGTAGGGCATGGAAAAGGATTACATGAAGTATACTAGGCAATGTCTTGGATATCTAGTCACCGAAGTGAAATATAACTAGGGAAAAGATTACCGCGTTCAGTTATTCATGTTGTGTACTGCACAATCCCAAAGGCACCGTTTTTATAACCTATGATGTGTTTGATGGTCTCTGACATTGTGCAATTGAATGTAGAGCTCCGGAGAGCCAGAGCCTGAGGCATGTTCCCCATCTGTCAGGTTAGGGTGACCACTCTCATTTCTGCTCATCTTTGTACGTTTGCCCCACTCCTCTTTCTCAGCCACCTTCCTCTGTGTGTGGCCCATATGACTGTCCATCATGTTTTCTCTCTACTCAGTGACTTTTCCACCCCAATATCTGCTGTTGACTGTCAGATCTCTTTGTCTCTTATTTCAAATTCTTGGGAGGGAGAATTTGATTGGCCCTTAACACTGCCTGATTCGTGTTAAGTATTCATGGAATTTTTGGTTCAGTTTGCTGTGCCCATTAGAGGGTAGAAGGGATGGAGATGGGGGGACCTTTGGCCTTAGGATAACACCCATGTAGGTGCTCAGTCTAAAAAGCTTGGAGTTCTCCTCTCTCTCCCTCAGTTTGCACCACCACATTGGGGGTTATGGGTAAGGAAAGATTCACTGAGAAGGAGGCATATGTATAATACAGGCCCCGTGAAACGTGCTCCTTGAACTGACTCTTCTTTGCCTCTGGATCCTGGGTGCCTCCCATTCTCTCCTGGGGATGGCGGATATTCCTGAAGCTGCTCTGGGTCTTGCCTTCCTGGCCTTTGCTCCTGCCATGTCTCTGAGCTTGCTGACCTTGGACAAGCCTTCCCCCATCAGAGCTTTAGCTCCTGGCAGTGTCTGCCTGATGGGCTGTTGTCTTAGCTCTTCCAGCTTCCTTTCTCAAAGCGCTCGGCACTGCATCTTCCAGGCCTATGTTTGTGTAGTGCCCGGATGGAAGAAGATACTCCAATCCAGTGGCTATGTAAGAGTTAAATTGGCATCTGTGTAGACTTTAACGCTGCAATTCCGGACTTTTTATCTTTCTCTCCAAACCTACTCCTTCTGCAGCTGCCTTCATCCACTGGATGGCAACTCAGACCTTGCAGCTGCTCAGTCTAAAAGGCTTGGAGTCCTCCCCTCTCTCTCCCCCTGTTTGCACACTACGTCTGACCTCTCAGTGATATCAATGCTCGGCTCCTCCTTCACAATGTGCAGTAGTCCTTCTGTAGTCCTTCTGTAGTACAGTAGTCCATCCACAAAGACCCCCAGTGGATGCCCGAAACCTCGGATGGCAACAACCGCTGTATATACTATGTTTTCCCCTACATACCAATAATAAAGTTTAATTTATCAATGAGGTACAGTAAGAGATCATCAACAATGTATTTTTGGTTTTTCCTACGTACCTATAATAAAGTTTTATGTATAAATCAGGTCCAGTAAGAGATCAGCAACAATTACTAACAATAAAATATAACAACTGTAGCAATCTATTAATACTGTAATAAAAGTTATGTGGTCTCTCTCCTTCTCTTAAAATACTTATTGTCGCATGCCCACCCTTCTTTTTGAGACGATGTGAGATGATGAAATGCTGGCATGATGAGATGAAGCGAGGTGAATGACACCGGCATTGTTGCTTACTGTTAGGTTGATATTGACCATGAACACAAGCTTTGTGATACTGTGACAATTGAATTTTGATACCCGAAACTCTGGCTACCGAGTGACTAATGGGCAGGTGGTGTAGACAGCATGGATATGCTGGATAAAAGAATAATTCACATCCCAGGCAGGATAGAGCGTGAGATTTCATCATGCTACTCAGAATGGTGTGCGATTGAAAATGTATGACATTTTTTCCCAGGAATTTTCCATTTCATATTTTCAGACCTCGGTTGGCTTCAGATAACTAAACCCCAGAAAGCAAAACCATGGATAATGGGAGACTGTTCTATCCTGAATCTGGCCACTTCTCATCACACTCACTGCTACCACCCTGGTCCAATGCACATTCTTCTTTTGCCTGGATTATTGCAACAGCCTCCTCACTCTGCCCTGTCCCTGTGCCTGTGCCCTTCCTTTTATCTTTGACATGCAGCAGTATGTCATGCAGCTTAACATGTAAGTCAGACCATGTCCTCAAAACCCTGCAAGAGGCCCCTTTCATCAGAGTCAAAGTTCATGCAATGGCCTTCAAATTCCTGCAGAATTTTCAGGAATCTCAGCTGTCTGTGCATTTTCATCCCAGCCATATAGGCTCCTCAGTGGTCCCCAAACCCAGTAGGCACATGCCACTCTCTGCCTGTTCCCTCTGCCTGGGATTCTCTCTCTCCAGAAGCTGAAAGTTCACCAACTCACCATCTCCAGGCCTTCCCTGGACACCCTATTTACAAAGGCACCATACCCGTCTTTCCTGGTCACCTTCTGTTGCTGTCTGTTTTCTTTAGCACCTCCTAATACCCGATGTCATTTACTTAGATACTTTGTTTGTTCCCTGTCTCCAAGAAGGCAGGAATTTTTGCATATTTGGTCTTCTTAGTACCAAGATTATTGTCTGGCACTAAAAAGTATATGTTGAAGGAACAAATCTAGAAAATCTAGAAAAATGAGTAAGTATGTCTAGAAACTCATAACTATTCTAACACAATAATTAAATTTACTTGCTGAGAAAATATCAGGCACACACATATATTACGCGTACATGTAAACATCTGTTGTTTTCTTAATTCTGCCCCCCCCCACCCCCAGCCTTGGACAGGAAGCTTGAACATAGACTGAGTTCCAATCCGGGTAGTGGCCACACCCCCTTCTGCTTTCTCCAAGCGTCACTCCCCTACCAGTGAGCCTGCATCTGGGGAGGGGAGTCTAGGCCACTGCTGTCACATAGGGCAGGGTGACTCCTCGGCTGCCAGAGTTTCACTCCAGTCTGGACCTGCAGAAAGGGGCCTGAGCCTCCCCTGCTCCTTCCCCCTCCCCTCCCCTCCCCATTCC
>NW_003852472.1:3923060-3932447 GCF_000181295.1 Otolemur garnettii
TTCCCCTCCCCCATTCCCCTTCCCATTCCGCTCCCCTCCCCTCCCTTCTCCTTCCCTCCCCATTTCCCTCCCCTGCCCTCTCCTTCCCTTCCCTTTCCTTGCAGAAATGGGCCTGAGCATTCATTCCCCTCCCCTCCCTTCTCCCTTTCTCTTTTCTTTTCCCTTTGAAGACCCAGGTTTCCTGACGGCTTGATCTTAGTCTCAGGAATGCCCATGTGGGACCCAGGCAGAGCAGGGAGTTCCTGGGAAGGATCTCCCAGGAGCCACAGAAAGCCATCACCAACGCGGAGTGGTTTGCAGTGAGTGGAATGCCCGACTTTTACCGGCAGATGGCACTGTGGTTGTTTCCAAGAGAGCGCTGAGCCTTGGGGAAAAAACAATTCCAAACGGCAGTAACAGCTGCACTTCAAACCCTGCAGGGAGTGTTAGAAAATGTTAAACCCCACTGGTGGGGAAGCAGGGACTGGAGAAAAGGCAGGGGCCAGAGGAGCCAACAAGGAAGGAGGAAAGGGGACTGCAAAGCCGCCCAGCTGCCCAGGGGCTGGCAGTCTTCCCTGGTGGCCATCGAGGGCTGTGTTGGTGTGGGCTTTCGGAGCAGGATGGCTGCCCTTGCCAGTAGGGGTTGCTTTTCCAGAGTCAGATTCAACCTGGGAAAGGGGGGGGGGAGGGGCCTGAGTGTGCCATTTGCCAGCTTTCTCCGTCTGTACCCACTTTGGGCCACTTACATAAAGTGTGTGCTTCATGTCCCCTTGAGAGCCAAGCCCAGGTCTTGTTCATCTCTGTTTTCCATAATGCCTGGCATGCACTGAGCTCTCCACAAATAGTTGTAGGATAAATACATAATTGTTTAAAGGGATGAATGCATCTTTGGGATGGGAAAGGGATTTTTTTTTTCAAGAGAAAAAAAGCAAAAAAAAAAAAAAAAAATTCAAGTGGCTTCCTATATTTCTGTCCAAATTACAGCTGTTGTGATGGCTGCCACCAAAATATCAGCCCTCTACTCTTTGCAAAGGTCTCCCCCTCCCATTCTTGTCTGTCCATCTGTCTGTCTCTTCTCTCCTAATTTTCTCACAACTTTATTCTCTCTCCTCTCTCGCAACTCCTCTTTATCACACTCCTTCTTGAATTAGAACGCTCTAGTCCCAGCTAGACGGGGGTATTTGAGGGCAACACTTTGTGTTACCTGAGTGATGTTATGGCTATCACAGTGCTTAATCCGCCTATAGGCTCTTCAGGGAAGATGTTATTGGGGCAGATTGCATTTTCCCAATGATCACAGAAGTACATACCCCACCCCATGCTATTCTTGCAGAGTAACATTGACTGCCCTCCACTGAGTGGTGGGGTCTACATTCCCACCCTTTGAAGCTGGGTGGAAACTTTAGTGTCTGAGTCAAAGGCAAACCTCAAAGGGAGGGAGTGTGACTTCCCAGGCTGGGTCGACCCAGGACATAAAGCTTCTTGATCTGTCTCTTTCTCTCCCTCTGGGCACGTGTTATGGAAACCCTGAGAGACCTGCTTGCAGAAGAGGTCAAAAGGGGAGACCACACAGGGACAGACAGATCTGCCGGAGGAGCCCCAGCTGTTCAGCTTCAGCTGTTTGACCTTCCAGCTGAGGCCTCAGACATTACAGGACAGAGACAAGCCATGCCCCTGTGCTCTGTCTTAATTCTTAACCCACAGCATCTGTGAGCATAACAGATGGGTGTTTGATGCTGCTAAGTTGTTGGGTGACTCATGATACAACTGTAGTAACTGCAACACCTTGAGGCCTTCCTTCTAAGCAGCTGAGCCGACCCTCACACCCCATTCTTCCAGAGCCCGTGTTTGTCTTTGTGTTGACTTTAATTGCGAAAATAGAGCTGAAGAGAAGACAAGGGTGGATCTCATTCAAGGGTCACTTGAGGGTGGGGGGATGTCTTTGGATTTGTTTATACATCAGAGAACAGGAATTCAGGGTTTGAGAGTAGGGTTTCTGGTGCAGGGTAACTTACTGTTCTGAGACTAGTGACCTCATGAGCCTCAGCCAGTGCCAGAACCCTCTGAAAGTTGCCCATGATATTGTGAATCTGCCAGTGGCCACTTGCATGGAGTCTTGGTCTTATCACAAATGTAATGCAGGGGTTAAGTGATGCTGTTATCTTTTCAGTGGGTCATATTTGAGAGAATACAGCCAAGAGGCCTAGGAGCAAGGAAGACCAAACCAACCACAATAGTGCTTCTATTTTATTAGTTGCCTTGTAAAAAACATCATTGTTATTCATTTGTCTTGGCCATTGACACCCCTTTCAAGAGCCTCCTGAGATCAGCTAACAGTCTTGTGGTGTGGCAGTCTTCAGATGGTTTGGTTGCTGTGTGCTCTCCTCAAAGCTGAGTTGGGGGTAACCCACATTTCCTACTTAGATGTCTACAGCCTCTCCGTGGGTCTGGATGTCAACAAGCTTGTTGGGTGCCCCTTCTCTGAGGCCAACAGTGAATTCTTAGTCTGGGTTTGGGGGTTTTTGACAAGGAGACTTTTGATGGCAACATCAGGATCCTGATTCTCAATGTCAATGTAAGCCATTGTTAGGCACCAGACACCATAAGCAGACGTTATAAACCACATGGCCATCAAGAACTCATGGCACTGAATCCTGTGGCATAGGTTTCTGGAGAAGCCCCATTTCTCAAGTCCGTTGTGGACCCCAGTTGTGGTGCAGATGACAGGAAGATAAGATATATAGGGCAGTAATGCAATTCTGGCAGTTTTAGGTACAATAGTGCATTGTGGGTAGCCATGACCTCATTTGTGTGGTCACAGCAATATCATTGTTGTTTATGGAGGCCATGATACCAGTGACTATGTTGATACCACAGTGACGGTGAGCTGTTTGGAAGCCCTCGTGTTGTCTGGATGTATGATGATTGTAATGTTGGGCTTCATGTGGCTGTGATGTTGTGTCCTAGCACTGGTGGACTCTGCTACTCTGTGTTAGCAGCATTAGGGCAGCCATCCCAGCTCTTCTGGTCTGGATTGTTCCGCCCACTGCTGCTCAGACATCAGGGTTCATTCCAATGGCTTGGGGCTCTTGTTAAGTTGTAGGTTCTAACTCGGCAGTTCCAGTGCAGGGTAGGAGATTCTGCATTTCCAACAAGCTCCTGCTAAAGCTGGTGCCATTGGGTTATAGACTCCACTACGGGGAAGCAAGGCTTGTCCAGACCAGTGCTGCCTAATAGAACTTTCCGTAATGATAGAAATATTCTATTTCTGTACTTCCCAATTATGGTAGCAGCTTGCCACATGGGACTGATGAGCACTGAGGAACCGACTTTCAAGTTTCGTTTACTTTTTGCTAATTTAAACTTAAATAGCCACACATGGGGGCCATCATATTGGGTAGTGCAGCTCTAGATTGCCCCTGTGGTTCCCAAACTTTAGCATATATTGGAGTCACCTGGAAGCCTTGTAAAACATAGTTTCCCGGGCCCCATCCTCAGCAGGCCCAGGCAGAGGCCTCAGCATTTGCACCTCTAGGGGGTTCCCAGGCAATACCATGTGCCTGGGGCCCACAATCTGAGAACCATGTCCCCTGGTAATCTTCCCTATCCCCGGACACCCCTGAATACTGGCTCCAGGAGGACAAAAGCATGCTTGATCTGCACTTACCTCTACCAACCCAGCAGGACATGGGCTGCGGCCCCTAGAGGAAGACTTACCAGAAGGTTCAGGAGGGGCCCTTATTTTGAAACAAAGTAGAGGGAGTGCTAATTTATGGTCCGTCTCTATAAACTCACAGAGACAAAGGCTCCTAGTGGGAAAGGACCTTAGAAACCATCTGATTTGCATTTCCTGTGTACAAACTGGGAAACTAAGCTCAGAAAAGAGCAGTCAACTGTGAAGGTACCACCTATCCCTAGCATAGAACTTGGGTTTCCAGACTCCTAGCTGAGAGTGTGCACCTCTATTCCCCACTGCCTCTGTGCGGGAGCTGGGGGAAGACAGGACATGAGGTTCAGACTTGGCAGGTATCACATGCAGAGAGTAAGGACTCTCTTCAGGGAGAGATAGAACCACTGATGCCCAACTCTCCATCCAAAAAGAGGAGGCAGTGGCTCCAGGTGCCTTCCTGGGTCCAACCTTCCCCATCCAGAGGCTATGGGCCTATGATTTTTCTCCTTATTTCCTATCTCTATGGGTGATTTGATTGATATTTACCAGTTTGGGTTAAAACAGAAAAAAAAAAAAACTACCAAGATGTGGGAGAACATGAAAACCATTGATGGAAATGCTCTTTAGAGGGCCTTATATACATATCTCAATAATCTATAAGGTCCCTGTTCCCTGTACTGATCACATGAGTACAGGCATACCATGGAGACATAAAATTGCTGCCATTTATCAGACACCTGCTGTGTACCACATACAGGATCAAGTCCTTTATATTCCCAAGCTCATTAAAGCTTCACAAAAAGCCCATGAGGTAGATGTTATTATTATCGTTTTCTTTTTTAGATGTGAAAACGAAGGCCTAAGTGATTATATTATAACTGGGTCAGGTCACACAGCTGGTGAATGGAAGGATGAATGCTTGAATACAGTCTGCCTGATGCCAAATTCTGGGTGTTTTTCATTGTGCCAAGGTATAGCCCAACCTGGGAGGTACTGTGAGCTTCCCACCCTGATTTTGTAGGGCTGGAGCCTCTGTGCAGTGCTGTTTAGCACCCAGGGATGAAGGCAAGACACCTAAAGACTGAACCTCAGATTGGCTGAGCCAATGAGCCAGGTGTGGTATATGTCAGGAGGATTTGGTTATATGTAGTAAGTAATAGAAACCTGAATTAAAAGAAAAACAAATTAAGGGCTCATGCCCCAGGATAGTTCAAGGGAGATGAACATGGTCTTCATGTACAGTTGCACCCAGGATTTCACTGACTAGTCATCAGATATTTCTTTATTCTGGTTCTTTTTCTCTGGATAATTTTCATTATTAGGCAGATTCTCTCCATAAATTGGCAAGAATGGCCTCCAGTAGCTATGGACCTACACTGTCCATAGCTGGGGAATCCTAGTGAAGCAGAGGACTTCTCTTCCCCCAACAGCTCCAGTCAAAGTCCCAGGGATGACTCCCATTGGTTCATCTTGGTTCATGTGACCCTCTGTCAACCAATCACTCTAGTGAAGGGGTTGGAGTAGTCTAATTATATAACTCAAATCTCATAAGGACTCCAAAAGAGGGTGATGGGTCCTCTACCATATGGAAATTTCTTTGAAAGTAAGATATACTCTATTATCAGAAGAAAGCATAATTATAAAAGACCCTAAATCTATTACTATCTGCTAAACTAGTCTACACACTAAATTGTAGGTGCCTTCCCTTCCAGTGAAGTAGTCTAAAATTAGTCTGTTCTATGCACTGTGCTAATTCTGGATTGTTCCTTGAACATAAGTTCCCTATTTAACCCTTGTTACGGACTGCTTGTTTGTGCTTCCCCCACACTTAAATGTTGAAGCCCTGGTATTTGGAGGTAGGGCCTTTGTGGAGGTAATTAGATTTGGATTAAGTCATGAGGGTGGAGCCCTCATTGTGGGATTAGTGTCCTTATAAGAAGAAGAGACCAGAACCCTCTCTGTCTCTGGCATACAGGACACAGTGAGAAGTTGGCTATCTGTAAGCCAAGAAGAGAGCTCTTACCCAAACCCAACCATGCTGATAATTTCCCAGCCTCCAGAATTATGAGAAGTTGTTTGTTGTTTTAACCATCCATTCTGAGAATTGATAAATTATTCAGTCTTCGATATTTTGTTGTGGCAACCTAAACTGACTAAGACAAACCCCTTACTACATTGTACTTCCTTTGAATGCCAGTAGCAGCCTTACCCCATGGGGTTTGAGCTCAATTCACTCCATGGAGTTGGTTACATAGGTAGCTGGCTCCTGAGGGGTGGAGAATGTCTTAACTTCCTGGATGACTGGCTTCTCCTTGAGATGCCCTCATTGGCTCTCTTACTCTGCAGCCTCCCAAGTCCCCACTATCCCTGTCTAGTAACAGGGACCAGTTCCAGCCATGTACTATCAGAGAGAAGGTCATTTAAGAAACTTGACCTTCACATTTCAAAGTGCCTGGGTAATATCTGGTTTGTTGCATGTATCTCCACGTTGTTCAGAAGCAGGAAGTGGCTAGTGTGCTCTGGGAGATCCGGAACTTGGCAATCCATTCGTCTGCTCATTTATTTGCTTGTTTTGGCAAGCAGGGACTACCCCTGGGTCCTACCAGCCTGCCAGATGGTGTGGCCCCACTGGGGACAAGCCAGACTTTGTGACAATCTTTTGGATCCTAGCTCTTGGCCTACTCTGCTACTGGGACCAAATTCTGTTGTGAGGTTCCTGAACCCTGGGCCTGCCCTAATCCCCTCAGATTTAACTTTCTTCTTTCCCCCTTCTGACCAGCATGGCCTTAGTCCTGTGTGCCCTGCTGACAACCTGTCCTGACTTACAATAGGGTTTTTTAGCCCATGGAAGATGAAAAAGGAATGAAGACATGCCTGGGGAAAGACTGGAGAGGAAGCATGGCAGGTTCCCAGTCCAGCAGTGGGAAGAAAAGAAAGGAGTGAAGGAGAACATCAGGGGAGGTAGGACAGGCTCCTTGGGAGGAGTTACTTGGGAATGTCAACAATATGTGTATTATATGCATTTAAGCATCTTTACCAAAAAGGAGAGACTTTCAGTAAAAGCTCCTACAGCTCTATAGCACTTTGTCTCTTTCCAGTGTGTAGATGGAAGTAAATGTCTTCACCTAGTCATGGTAAAATATCTCCACGGTGCCAGCCCACACCTGATACTGCACATGTCTCACCCTACTGGTTTTAGTTCTCATAACCACTTTATCCAAAAAGTTTGAGCAGCCCCCCAAGTGCCAGAGATGAGATTCAAAGTCAGGTCTGCCTGATTCCTAAGCCACAGACAGCATTTTCACAAACACCATGGTAGAGGAAGCCCTCAAATAAGCCGGAACAAGGAAGGCTTGGGGAATTGAGTCAGTCAAGTGAAGGAAGTGCTCAGGCAGAAGCACAGAGGACAAGTGAGATGGGATGCACATGGTGCAGCCATCATGGGTGGCTTCATAGGGAGGTGATGAGTAGGCACTTGAGCCTGGCATTGGGGAGTTTTTATCTGATACAACAGATCTAGAGAGCCCAGGAAGGTTCTTGAAAAGTGAACACTGGATTGGAAATGTCATTTGAAAAAGATTATCTGTCATTTGCCATTGGGTGCAAGACAGTGCTTCAAGGAAGAAATTCTGTGATTCCCATGTAAATCGGTCCTTATTGACCCTGGGACAGGGAAAGTGTCTTTGTCCTCAGCCTCTGTCTTACTGGCCCGTCAGAGGAGCCTGGGAGCCCTGCAGGCAGCAAGTCTCCTTCTCCCCGGATCATGGGCCCTGGTAGCTGGGTTGCAAGCTGCTTTGATTTCTCCTGGAGAACAGGGAAAAGTCCTTCTAGGCCTGGCTACCACTTCTGCACAAGTATTTATGAGCTGTGAGACTTCAGATCATAAGGCTCCCCATATTTTGCTTTTTAAAAAAGCCCATAACTTAAGAAAATGTTTTCTCCATGAGAGAAACTTCAAAGATCCTAGAAAATAACACACTAAAAATTATTGAAAGGCGGCATTGCACACATCTTGAATATGGTCACAAAGGAATGTGCTGAAGCCAGGCAGGCCCCTTCGCAGTTTAAGGATTCCTTTGTTTTTCTTCATCGCTCGCAATCAACTGTAGAACTGAAGCTGTTAAGCATTTGGCTGTGGCCATCTGTGGGGCAGGCTTGCCAAGCAGATACTTTTTCATCCAGAGGAGAAGGCTTACAGAGGCAGGGACTATTATAAACATCTCCTTGCTTAAAAAAATAGAAATCTCCCTGCTGCTGTTGAGGTGGCCTCAACCATCCTCTGTACAGAGTGGAGGGAGTTATTTAGGGAGATTATATAGCAATCCAGAGAGTGGACATTGCAGCAGCCTGAGCCTACAGTTCCTAGTTGGGTTGTGTTTGGCCAAGTTATTTTAATTTCTGGAGCCTCAGGTTTGTCATCCATTCACTGGGATAATATTTACACAGTTAAATGGCCATTGGAGATCCTGGTGAGGCCCTAACAAGGCCGGATGAGCCCACATGCTGGCATTTGGAGATTGTTTATTCACTCCCAAGGCTACTGTCATAGATAAGTTTAAGAACTGGACTCCATGGTACCAGTCAAGGATCCAGGACACTCTGTGCACCCAGTGAAGTGTTGACTAGCTATAAATTTAGTCTAGAGTAAAAATGCTTTGAAGATATAACCACTTTAAGACAGGAAGATAACGTGTACCTTTGTACCCATGACGGGGGATCTGTTTGATGTGTACGATGATGATTAATAACATTGCTGATGTTTACTTTTATTGTGAGAATAAAAGTAATAAAGGGAAACAGGAGAGCGGAACAGCTCTTTGAGGAGATATCTTCACTGTTCCCTGGAATCGTGGACTTTTCTGTAAATAAAAGTGAAACTGTTGATCTCTTGCTGACTTCTCTGTAGATTGGCTTGGGTGACAGGCGGAGGACTCCTTAGTCCTGCAATACCTAAACTCTTTCATGGTTGTGAAGATCAAATGAGATTGTATTAAGAGTGTATGTGTGTGTGTGCGTGTGTATACCTATATCCCTGGTTTAAAGAGAGGGGATTTCTGCTTTCCCAAGAAAGAGAGGCCTGTCTCCTGGTTCAGAGCTTGGCAGCTATGGGTGGGGGTTTACCAGCAAGTCATGAGTGATGGGTGGACACTCTCTGCTCCAGCCCCACCAGCCTGGTGGATCCAGTGGCCCTGGTGGACATCATCACGTGGACATGGATGTGTGGTGTGCAGGCCACAGCACATCCACAGTTAAGCCTTATTGTGATGGTCCGCAAATGAAAGGTGGAAGGCACCACTGTGCCCTTGTGTTATGGAGGTGACTGAGCGCTTGTCCAGCATGGATCCATCAGCTTTTTGTCTGATGGTCTCTGGGTGAGGAAGACCAGTGAGTCTCAAGCCTGGAAAATGCTACAGGGACAGAACATGTTTTTTAGAGTTTATTATGGGACTGATATTGAGGACCAAGTCCTGGCTAGATTGAGAACATTGCAAAATGCATCCCTGAGCTCCTGGCTGCCTCTTCTAGCGCTCATATTTTCTACCTTGCTCCACTGCATCGAAACTATTTTTCAGAAAAACACGGGTACCAGTCCTCTACACTTGAAAGAGAATTTGGGCTGATGTATCGCCTGTCCCCAGTGGATTTGCATTTGAAGCTCAATGGTTATTATGAAAAGAAAGCTTCAATCATCGGTTAGTAAGGTTTTATTGAAAAGGGGCTGTGGGAAGGATTCGCCG
>NW_003852472.1:3932467-3934668 GCF_000181295.1 Otolemur garnettii
ATCCCTGGTTTAAAGAGAGGGGATTTCTGCTTTCCCAAGAAAGAGAGGCCTGTCTCCTGGTTCAGAGCTTGGCAGCTATGGGTGGGGGTTTACCAGCAAGTCATGAGTGATGGGTGGACACTCTCTGCTCCAGCCCCACCAGCCTGGTGGATCCAGTGGCCCTGGTGGACATCATCACGTGGACATGGATGTGTGGTGTGCAGGCCACAGCACATCCACAGTTAAGCCTTATTGTGATGGTCCGCAAATGAAAGGTGGAAGGCACCACTGTGCCCTTGTGTTATGGAGGTGACTGAGCGCTTGTCCAGCATGGATCCATCAGCTTTTTGTCTGATGGTCTCTGGGTGAGGAAGACCAGTGAGTCTCAAGCCTGGAAAATGCTACAGGGACAGAACATGTTTTTTAGAGTTTATTATGGGACTGATATTGAGGACCAAGTCCTGGCTAGATTGAGAACATTGCAAAATGCATCCCTGAGCTCCTGGCTGCCTCTTCTAGCGCTCATATTTTCTACCTTGCTCCACTGCATCGAAACTATTTTTCAGAAAAACACGGGTACCAGTCCTCTACACTTGAAAGAGAATTTGGGCTGATGTATCGCCTGTCCCCAGTGGATTTGCATTTGAAGCTCAATGGTTATTATGAAAAGAAAGCTTCAATCATCGGTTAGTAAGGTTTTATTGAAAAGGGGCTGTGGGAAGGATTCGCCGATGCCTCTGATATTTTGCCCCCTAAATTGCTCTCTTTGCTTTCTAAATGGAAAACTAGCCCAGTCCACTGGCCCTAAGCACACAGGGGCCTGATCCTGACACTCCTCTGGGGACCCACTCAAAGCCCTTTTAAAGCTCTGTCTCTGCTCTTAATTTTAAGGAAGGGGCAACAACTGACAGTTTCAGAGTCTCTTTAAGTTAATCCCTAGAGACTCACTCATGTGACCCACTGACCTCCAAACATGAATATCATGGCTTCACAGAAGCCCTTAAATGGTTGAAAAATGAAAAAAAGAAAAAGGTATAATTAGTGGATCCATAATTGTTCCTTCAAAGAAAATGGAGCCTAGATCTTATTGAAACAACCTAGTTTAAGAGGAGTACCCTGAGTTTACTGAGGACGGACTCTGTGCCAAGTCCTGGGCTGGGTGCTTTGCATTTCAGTCTGACGCCCATTCTTTGAAATGGGTACTATTATCATATTCACTTTTCAGATAAAGACACTAAGGGGTTAGAAGGTAAGTAATTTGCCCGAGCTCACCCTGTTTGTAAGAAGCCAGGGATGAGATGCAGATTAAGGTCCATCTCATACTACAGACTATGAGTTTGATCAGCCATCATGGGGTTCTTGTCAAGCTTTGCTAATGTCCCAATTAGGAAGCTGGTTACCTGTGAGTAAATCAACAACAGTGGCTTAACCACAGAAGAGTTTATGTTCCCCACATAACCAGAAGTTCACAGGAGAGAAATCCAGGGCTAGTTCAGGTTCTCTCCTTCTCCTCCGTCATCCTTAGCATATATCTCCCATCCTCAGGGTCACAAAGTGGCTGCTACATTTCACTGCTTTGCATCTACATTCCAGGAAGGAAGAAGGAGAAAGAGACAAAAGGATTTTTATTTGCTGGGCTTTGTCTTTTCAACCTGGAAGGGGCTGGTTTTTCTAGTAAATTGCTGTTTATACCTCTGTGTCTAAAACTAGGTCATGGTGTCATTCCTAACTGAAAAGATTGCATATTTTAGCTTTCTCACCTCTAAAATAGAGGAAGGCAAGACACACGAGGCTGAAAATAGTTAGGGAAGAAAATCAACAGTTTCTGCTCAGCTTGCAACTTGAATGTTTTGCTCCGAAGGTTACTGGTAGGCATAGTTGAGGCAATAGCTAAGTTTTCCCTAGAGGGAAAATTTCTCTGCATAAATATGTTATACTCAGCAGATCCTCTGCTTTTTCTAGCCCCTCCTAGGTGCCTCTATGTGTAGGCTCTGCCCTTGCAGTTGCCTGAGTCAGCCCCAGAACACCAGAGGGTACATGTAGTTTTTCAAAGTTAGTCATTTGTGACCTCCACTCTATGTCAGTCCAGCTGGAACCACTGACTTATTTAATTGTGGGAATCAGATATCCTTCTTGGGGGCTTTTCAGCTATTGTGGTCACCTCGTGAAAATGGGATGAATCTTCCTACCCCCTGACATTTGGCTCAGATAATCTTAAGACC
>NW_003852472.1:3934807-3964536 GCF_000181295.1 Otolemur garnettii
TGGTGGGAGGGGGAATCAGGCTCTCAGGCTGGTCTGACCATGGCATGAGAGAACAGGGAAAGAAGACTGACATGAGGTCTTATAGTGGTGTCATAATCAGCCCAGGAAGCCATGATAGAAAACCATAGACTGTGTGGCTTAAACAATACAAATTTCTTTCTCATAGTTCTAGAGGCTGGTCAGGGTGCCATAATGGCCAGGTTCTGGTAAGGACTCTCTTCCTGGCTTGCAGACAGCCACCTTCTTGGGGTGTCTTCACACCGTGGAGAGACAAAACAAGCTATCTTGTTAGGTCTTTTTATAAAGACCTAAAATGTTAGGTATTTTTATAAAGATAAAATTCTACCATGGAGGCCACATCGTTATGACCTAATTTAAATGCAATTATCTCCCAAAGGCCTCATCTCCAAATATCATCCCATTAGGGGTTGGGTAGGGCTTCAACATATGGATTCTGGGGGAACAAGATTCAGTCCATAGCAGGTGATCTGTTGATGGGGCCAGGGTGAGTCTTCTCATGCACACGTGAGCAAAGGCTTGTGGGATTCAAAATTCCTACCTATGCCATATTGGGGGGTGTATAGGCTTTCTTAGCATTGTGCCCGGATGTGGGCAGATTGGGAAGGAGGAGTGGGAGGTCTTGAAAGCTTTCAGCAGTGGAACATCAGCACTGAAAGTGGAGTCAGACTCTTTGCTCTCCCGTTCTCTCTCTTGGGCTTCCCTTGTGACCTGGGTCATGGGCTGGCCTGAAGCCTGGGACTGTGAAGTTGCTCCCTTCTGGCCTGAAGCATCCCCTGTTGCTTGGTGGCTTCCTGCCCCCTGCATGGGTTTCCTTTGATCTCTGTGCACTCCATTTACCTGCACCATGTCTACAAAGCCTGAACTAACCCTCCTGGGGCTGACTGGTCTACAGCTGATTGACTTGACTCTTTTCCTTTTCTGCTAGCTGTGTTGCTGAGATCCTAGGAATAATGCAGAACCATGTGGTCACAGTGTTTGGGGTGAATACCTACATGAAGAACTATAGTCATGAGATGATATCCCACGTCTGTGACTTTCAGCCCTGGCCTCTTCAGGGAGAGAGGGAAACACTTCATTACTTTCATCCTCATCCAAGATTTTTTGGCATCTTGTTGCACCTCAAATCCATAGTGTAGAGCCTGGACACCCACGGATACAGGAGGGGCCCCAACCCTGAGGAACTTAACAGTCATATGGAAGGACACATGGAAGAAAGCAGGAAACAGGCTCCAAGTAAATGGTACAAAGCAACAATTTTGGGAGATTGTTGAGCGCTGGCAGAATGAGATACTGGTAAGTGTGGGGGTCAGGGAGCCATTAGGTGTCCCTTTCCCCCCACACATGCTCCTTTTAGTGATCATAGAGGTGGATTTGATTGCGGGAACCTGTAATTTTTGGAATTCTCTGGAATGATTCTGAACTTATGGGAACCACCAAGAAGGGCAGAGAAGAGGCCAAGACCACTGATCCTACTGTGAGCACTTCCCCAAGGTCTCCAAACATCTTCCTTAGCAGAAAGAGGGCAGTGACTTCTTAGATCCTTATTCCAAAATGGACAGTGGACAGGTGTTTTACAAACCTAAGGTAAATTTAGTTCTTCCTTTTATTTTTCACATGAATTAGTTTTAGGCAAGTCATTTCACTCCTTGGGGGCTCAGTTTACCCATTTGCCTGATGGGTAATTGGCTATACCAATGTCAGTAACCAATCGTCATGTATCACTACAAAGTGAGAAGGCATCTCTCCATGTACAACCTCATTTTCTTATTGTAACTATGGGAAAAGAGAGAAAGATGAGGTTCAGGGAAACTGAACACTTTCCCTGATATTATATGTAAGAGAATTATAAGAGTTAGAACTCGAACTCAGATCTTTTGGATAATTCTTAGAACCTTATTGCCTCTCAGACTACAAAGCAAGAATTCAAATAATGTAAGCAAAGTGCATCACTAAACTGAAAGCAAACCGAAACCCTTCAATGCTATGAATTGGGACAACCACATAATGTCCAAGTACTATGCAAAGGTGGAGAGTCACTATTACTGTTGTGTGTTTTGCACTACCTTAGCACAGGCAGAGATTCTCTGCTGGAGCAGAGCATGTGCCAGGCTCCAGGAAAATTTCATTGTCAAGTTCAAGTTGACTATGCGATGGATGCATAGTTTATGTGGTCCTCAGCCTTTCCCTGGATATAACATCTCAATCCTCTGGATGCTGGGGTCTTCTGCCAGCCAGAGGAAACTTAGCATGATCTTTGTATGTTGAAATGTTTTTTGATCAACATGCACCTGTGTGCGTGCACACATGGCCCTTTCTTTTATTGCTGTTGCCGTATTGGCCTTCAAGTCCTTCTTGGTTGCATGACAAGAAGGTAAGCTGGAACTCTTGATAAAGGAGTTCTGTACAGTGATGACAAGAATTGATTTCCAATTTCCTACAGAATGACTCTATCATTGCTAGTGACTCAGGCAATTTAGCTCATATTCCAGGCCTGCCTGGGGGTTATAGATCACACTGACAGCTTCCCAGTCATGCAGGAGGTGGATTTTGACAAGATGAAGAAAGAGACATTTTCACAGAGTCTTGCATTGGGGGGTGCCCAGAAGGGAATGGCTGCCCCAGGCTTTGGACCTCGTGAGTGTTGTGTTGAGACTACAGATGCCTTTGCCATGATGGGGAAGCCATCTCATGGTCAGTTTTACAGCCCTTGTCCCCACCCCATAAACTGTTCAGCTCTGCCCAGCACGAGAACATTCAACCCCCCCAGCCAAACCATACAGGAGATCGATTTCCGTTAGTGTCCGCCTTACAAATACTCTTAGAGGGTCCCTGGGCAGGTGCTGTCTCCCCAGGTGCCATCTAATACCTAAGTGTGTATTTAATAAGGCTGGGGGCCTGGTGGATGGTGTGTAGGAGACCTAAGTGCCTGCCTTCATCATGCCTGGGAAAACTCTTAACTTCCATGGTTTGTTTCCTTGTCTATAAGATAAAGGTGATAATTCTTGATACATTTATCAACATTATTAGGGGATTGATTGAAACAAGGTTGGAAAGTGCAAAGTAATCAATAAAACATGAGAAAGGCAGAAGAGTAATTAGTGTCGTACTTGAGAGCGGTGAATGCGGGTGTCCTGCTTTTTAGAAGATTTCACACACAGACTGGGTATTTCCTTCCTCAGGGGACTCCATGAGAGCAGGTGCATTTCTTTGCATTTACTCATTCATTTTCATCTGCTGAACCTGCACTGACCATGTATTGGGGGCTAGATGAAGCTACTCTCCCCAGGGCGCACGTTGAAAGGAAGTCATCTCCTGCCTCCCAGAGCCATCCAATCAACCAGAATGTGGCCACATTAGGACCAGGAGGCCAACTGTGGGCTGTGATCCCAAGCTACGCCTAACTCATGCAATCCTTAAGACATGCCTAGGAGGTGGGCCCATTGCTATCTCTAGTTTACAGATGTGGAAACTAAGGCACAGAGAGGGTAAGTAACTTGCCCAAGGTCACACAGGAGTGGGATAGCAGAGATGAAAACTCAGGCCCTGTGGAAACTGTCTGTTCTTAAACATTACACTGTATCTTATGTGAGTGGTGGGTGCATATGGATGATTTTTCAAGTGGTAGGCTAAATGCAAGCCCCCCAAACTGCCTTATCATCAGCTTGCTTTTGCTAGGATTTAAAGCATACCCAATATCAAAGTCTTTTTTCATTGGTACACAGTTGTACATATGTATGGGATATATGTGATATTTTGATACACGTATGCTATGTGTAATGACCAAATCAGGTAATTAGAATGTCCATCACAGCAGTATTTATCATTTCTCTGTGTTGGGGAACATCCCAAATCTTCTCTTCTAGCTATTTTGAAATATACAATCAACTGTTGTTAACTATAGTCACCCTGCTGTGCTACCAAGCATTGGAACACACTCCTCTCTGAGAGTCTTTCTGTACCCATTAACCAACCTCCTCCATCCCCAGCCTCTCCTCCACCCCAGTCTCTGATAGTCATCCATCTATGTTCTATTCTCAACCTCCATAAGATCCATTTTTTTAGCTGCCCCATGTAAATGAGAACATGCGATTATCACAGTCTGTGACAGCACAAGTAATTGCTGGAGACTGGGAAGTGAGCACACCCATGTTTACATGCAAGTGTGAATGTGCACACACTCCTGCATGCACAAACACAAGCACACACATGTATGCACACACACAGAACAAGAGGACACACAAGCACACACATGTATGCACACACACATAACAAGAGGACAAAGCCAAAGCAGGGTTAATGACACAGCTCTACAGAAACAGTGGTTTTCCCCTGGTCATTCAGCCAACAAAATTATTGTCTGAAAACCTTATCAAACTACTTTCCAAATAGAGTCCCAGCTTGATAGGGGCAACAGGAAGCTGATTGTCCAAATGTGCTACAAGAACCACCTGTGGGCTGGGTTCTTCCATAGACATTGTATGTTCTTTGTTTTTTGTTTTTTCAGACAGGATCTCATCCCGTTGCCCTGGGTAGAGTGCCAGGGTATCATTATAGCTATAGCAACATCAAACTCTTGGGCTCAAGAAATTCTCTTGCCTTGGCCTCCGGAGTAGCTGGGACTATAGGCACCAGCTAAAACTCCTGGCTAATTTTTCTATTTTTAGTAGAGATGGGGTCTTACTCTTGCTTGAGATAGTCTCAAACTCCTGAGCTCAGGCAATCCACATGCCTTGGCCTCCTAGAGAGCTAAGATTACAGGCATGAGCCACCATGCCAGGCCAAGACATTATAATATGTTAATGTCCACTGTACTATTTCTCCATGAGGACCATTATTCCCATTTTACAGTTGGAGAGACTGAGGCTCAGGCAGATCTCCTTAGGTCACAGACGAGCTAGAGACAGGGACAAGATCAAATACATACCTCCAGAGTCCCACCCACTACAGATATCACTTCCCATGTGGCTCCCGAGCATTAATCCACTGTGTTTCACATGAGTGTGGGGAGCAGGAAGATCCTATTATCAGATTCCTCTTGGAAGCACACAATCATGATTAAGGCTCTGGCTTCAGCTCTCACTGGGAGACAGTGCTGTGGAGTTGGTTTGCTCTGATCTGTTCCCTCCCCGCCCCCTTCCAGGAGCTGCCTGTCATGTGGGCTCTCATTCATCGCATCCTTCTGGGGATGGAACACGACAATATAATCACTCCCTCTACACCTGTCAGGTAGAGGCTGCATTAGGCAGCATGTCTGAGGTTGTTTTTAGTTCTGATCAAAGTGATTGAAACAGATGTACCTCATGGGTCTTCCTAAACGGCAGGGAAAATTACTCATCAGACATCTGACTTTGTTCCACACGTTCTTTGTATGCAGACGACACAGCCTTCCCTCCCCTTAAATAAACAAGTGTTTAGTTTGCTGATCAATAGCTAAGATTGGGCTAGCAGGAGAGAATCCATTTCATCACAGACACCCAATGGCAATGGCCTATTGTGATACTCTCCTGATACGGATTTTAGAAGTAATTGTTCCCTTTGACAGAGAGAAACATTATCTACTTCTCATCAATCCACTTACTTATTCATTTATTCAATAAATATTGACTGGGTACCTATTGCTTCTTCACGTAAGGTCCAGGGTAAGGGGCTACAAATTTCTGGTGATGAATCTCATGCTCCAGGGAGCCTGGAGTCTGGAGGGAGAAATAAATCCACAAACAAAGGCAGTAGAGTGTAACAGACAATAGACTACTCGTTCAAGGTGTGTTTGTGGATACCTGTGCACAAGACAACTTCTAGAATGGCTCCCAGTGCTGTCAACCTCCTGGTACCCAAGCCCATGTGTGACCTCTTCACCTTGTGTGGGAGCTGAACCTAGTGACTTGCTTCTAATAATTAGAATATGGCAAAAGTGATGGGATGTCACTTCCAAGATTAGGTCACCGTCATGGATTGGGTTGTATTTCTTGCCATCTCCCTCACCCCCAGGCCAAAAGATATATTGAAGTTCCAACCTTAGCATGTGACCATTTGCTAACATGGTCTTTGCACACATAGTCAAGTTATATAGGTCATTAGGGTGACCCTCGTCCAGTATGACCGGTGTCCTTATGAAAGGGAAATTTGGATACAGAGACACATCTAGAAACAGGTACACACACTGCAGGGAGGATGCTAAGATGAAGGCAGAGGTCGTGGTGATGCATCTTGCCAAAGAACACCAAGGAATCCAGCAAACCATCAGAGGCAGGAGAGAGACATGGGGTAGATTCTCCCCTCCCAGCCCTTAGAACAGTGGTCTCAACCTTCCTAATGCTGTGACCTTTAATACAATTCCATGGGTTGAGAACCACTGCCATAGAAGGAACCATCTCTGCCTGTACCCTGATGTGGGACTTCCAGCCTCTAGAACTGTGAGACAATACATTTCTGTTATTTGAGACACTCAGTTTGTGGTCCTTTGTTATGGCAGCCCCAGTTTGTGACATAGTTACCAAAAAAAAAAAAAGACATGGCTTCTGCCTTTCCCTCTGCCTGGACCTTCTCATTTGCTGTGATTAATAGGTGGCCATGTTGGGAGCTGCCACATGGAGAGGCCCAAGTGGCAGGGGACATAGGGTGGCCTCTGGTCCAATAGCAAGGGAGAAACAGGTCCTGAGGCCACAAACACTTTAAGGAACTTAATCCTGTTGACAACCACAGAGTGAGCTTGGTAGTGAATTCTTCCCTGGCTGACACCTTGACTGCAGCCTGGTGGGAGACTGTGAGCCGGAGGAACCAGTTAAACTGGGCCTGAATTTCTGACCCACAGAAATTGAGACAATATATGTTTTAAGCCAGTAAGCTTTGGGGGTAATTTTGTATATATTATGCCCTAACTCCATCTTGCTAAGGACTTTCAACACTCCCCATTTAAGACAGGAAGCTCAGCTGAAAAAGTTTAGTAATAACTGCAAAATCCTGTGAAACCCCAGGTCTCCCTTATAAGCACTCCCCTTACCAGGTATTGGCTCTTGTGAAATTCGGCTTGCACTAAGGACTCCCCCTCCCCTACCAAAAGCCCCTGATAAAAGGTTTCTACTCCTATTCTAGGGGTAGAGAGACTTTGAGGTGTGAATCTGCCCTGGGTACAGCTAATCAATAAAGGACCCTTGCTTAATTTGGACTCAGTGTGCTGGTGTTTCTGTATTCCACTCGGTTTGGGTATTACATATACTGAGCTGATATCATATGTAAAACAGACTAGATACTGTTCTAGGCCCCAAAGCAATGTGGATATTATAGTCCTGGCCTTGTTAAGGGGCAATGTGGTTAAAGAAGATTGAGCTCTGACTTCTGGCTTTCCTGGGTTTGAATCCCAGCTTTGCTGCCCACTTGCTATGCAATTTCTACAAATTACCTAAACTTGCTAGACCTCGGTTTCTTTATGCATTAAAAAAAAAGAAAAGGAAACAAAAAGTAATGGGAGAGGGCATCCTGTGAAGATTAAGTTAATTTTTGTAAAAACTTTAGATAGGTTATTTCACATTCAGCCTCTGTTTACTGATTGACAATGGCGGGGCACTTCAGGGATATTAGGGTGACAGTGACTTGTCAGAAGCATGTCCCTGGCCAGGCGCGGTGGCTCATGCCTGTAATCCTGGACTTCTGGGAAGCTGAGGCAGTGGATTGCCTGAGCTTATGAGTTTGAGACTAGCCTGAGTCAGAGCAAGACCCCGCCTCTAAAAATAGCCGGGAGTTGTGGCAGGCAACTGTAGTCCCGGCTACTTAGGAGGCTGAGGCAAGAGAATCGCTTGAGCCCAAGAATTTGAGGTTGCTGTGAGCTGTGAAGCCACAGCACTCCACTGAGGGTGACAAAGTGAGACTCTGTCTCAAAAAAATAAAATAAAATAAAATAAAAGAAGTAGCTCCCTGCCCTGTGGAGTTGACAGAATAGTGAAGGAGCCAGAAAATGGACCAATAAACAGAGCAAGTGCGATGAAGGAGTTCAGGACTTTTCACCCCAAAAGGTGACTCCTTGGTATAAAGAGCATTTTGAATTAAAGCCCCTTAGAGATCAACAGGCCTTGGAAGGGGCTTTCCCTCTATCTTCATAAAACCAGACAGACCCTTCAAAGAACAATTGATTCCCTTCCCTGTTATCTCAATATATTGCAGGAAAGAAAATCAAGAATGCAACCAGACCTGACCCAAATAATTTTATTTTATTTATTTTTTCCCCTTTTTTATTTTTTAAAATTATCTTTAATTAAATCATAACATTGTCCATTGATGCCCAAATAATTTTAAACATAACTGTGTCAGGTTAATTTACAAGTCCATCTGTTTCCCTTATCCATTCATTCTCCTGAATAGCTATCCTCTCTGGCAACTATTTATCACCTCTAAACAGAATCACCTACATTCCTTATCTTCCTCTCCCCTATAAAAGGAGTATATAAATTCCATTGGGATATTGGGGATCCCTCTGTGATTCTCCCCATTTACATAGCAAACAAACCTCTTCCTTTTACTAATCTGCCTTAATTGTAAGTTCATCTTTCCGCAAACTTTTGAGGAAAAGAAGTTTCCCCTCCTTCCTGCCCACAGCTACAACTTCAGGCAGTGCCATGTACAATGCATGAAAATAGTTATTTGATTTTATGTAGTTCTTTTAGAAAAAGAAGTTGGAGAAGGCCTCTCTGAGATGATATTTGAGCAGAGATTGGAATACTCCGGTCAGATAGAGGGCTAAAGGAAAATGTTCTGACCACTGTCCAGGTGAGCAATGATAGGGGTAGCCCAGCGTGGATGGATTTGGAATGCATCCTGAAGCTGGGCTCAAGAGGATTCCATGATGGCTCAACACTAGGGCTGGAGGGAAGGGAAGGAATTTAGAATAACTTTTAGGTTTGGGTTTTGAGAAACCAGGTGAATGGTGGTATCATTTGCCAGCATGGGAGGTGTGGGGGCTCAGTAGACTTGGGGAGAGGAATCAGAAATTCTGGTCTGGATGTGGCTGGTTAAAGATGCCTAGTAGACAATTACATGACGTGGAGGCTGATCAGGCCATGGGCCAGCAAATCTGGCCTTCGGTGGAGAGATCTGGGTTGGAGGCTCTTACGTGGAACTTTTCAGATTCTGGGTGGTGATTAAGGCCATAGGACTTGATGTGAACTGCTGAGAGTGTGAAGGTAATTGACAGGTGGAGAGACAGCTGGCTGGCCTCTGTAAGGATCTAAAGCCCTTGTCAAAAGTTAAGTCATACCTTACAAACTTTAAAATCTCATTAAATGGGTTTAAAAAAAATTGATCCAGCATAATGCAGCTTGTTTTCCAATCTGACTTTGGTAAAGAATCACATGACAGCAGACTCCCTTATCTTAACTCAAGCATTCCTTTCTGCTGACTCCAGATCTTTAGACAAAGTGTTATTGCCCTAACCAATTATGTATCAAAGAATCTCTGACCCCAAGTATAGCCCGTAAGCTCCTGCTTTGAGAAGTCCTGCCTTTCTGGGCCAAACCAATGTATACTTTCCATGTATTGATTTATGATTTTACTTGCCGTCTATGTCTCCCTAAAATGTATAAAGCCAAACCATAAGCGTTTCCTCAAGATCTCTTGAGATATGCTCCCCAGGCCATTGACACTCATATCTGGCTCAGAAGAAACCTCTTTAAATTATTTTACAGAGTTTGGGGGATTTGGGGGGGTTAACAATCCTAAACCCAAATGTGATAACGTTATGAGGTGAGGTCTTTGGGAGGTGTTCTGAAAGCACCCTGGTAAATTGGGGTTCCAGTGCTTGCAACCTTGTCCTAAACAAAGGCAGTGTACCTATCACGGGATCCTTTTTTACCTGGCAGATGGCCTAATGCCTAGTTTCTGACCCACAACCAGGAGTCCCTCACATAGGTAACTTGTTTATACTGACAGGTGTATATTGCCTCTTAGATCTCTGTCCAGTTTATACTGCCTGACCATCACTCCAGCTCTAGGGGAGCTTTGTAGTCTCCCTGCCATCTTGGAGAAGACAGGGCATGGGGTAGCTCCTGGTTCTTCAGATGGAAAGCACAATATGCCACATAATAGGACATAAGTTCAAAGATTTATTACTTACAGATCTGAGGGGGAGAGACACACACAGAGAGATACACACAGATCTTTGAAGCAGAAGGCATTTGGAATTGGACTAATGATACAATTACTCCATAAAACCATATGAGAAGTAATTATGGACTATTGTTAGGATGCTCCAGCATTTTTTGATAAGTAATAAGACGTTCCTTTGATTAAGAGATTATGGGGAGAAAAAGGCAATACTATGTGTGCACGTTTACAAAGGAGAGGACCAATCTGCCCCTTTCCTAAGTCCCTAATGCAACACCAGAAACTCACAAGAACACACTGTGGGCCCGAGTGGGCATCACTGCATTCTCAGCCCTGCTTAGGATATTTCTGGTAATAACATGCTATTTTGAGAAACACTGGCTGTGGAGTAATTTGCTGAGAAATGCGTGTCCCTCGAGGATGGGAGGGCCGGAGGCTGTATTATTAAAGTAATGAAGCTAGGAGTCTTCCAGGTAGGAAGGTTCTTGAGCTCTGAGTGGCAATTCAGGCCACGACTGGGCTTCCCTGACTCCTGCTCACCTCCTAGGACATCCATGGGGTCCTGTCCCTCATCGTGGTCCTGACAGCCTGCTTGCACCCAGCCTGCTGCCTCTGTCTGAGAGGGGCTGCAGCAAGCTAATTGAGATGTATATTACAGTATTAACTTTTTAAATATCGTATTAGCTCTCCATTAGGATAAATGAGGTACGTAGAAAAATCGTAACAGAGCATTAGTCTCTGCCTACACTCAGCACACTGATTCTATCCAAATGACATCCTCAGAGCTGACTCCAGGCACACATAGCAGGGGGAGGCTGAGGTTGGAAGTGTTTTTTCTAGATCAAAATTCAGTCTGAAGGTGCAGGTGGTAGAGGAGAAGGGAGCGTGGAAGGGCTTAGACCTGGGTCAAGGGTATGGATCCATCCAGGTCCTCCCTGGTGTCTCTCCCCCTGGATCTCAGAAGAAGCCTGGCACAGAGTGACTAACCATGTTATGCCTCCTGTTTCCTGAGTTTCTAGACAGCCCGAGCCTTTTGTATACATTTTCATAGAATCCTCATCTCAGTGGCAAAGGAAAAGGGGGCTGGAGAGGGAAGGAATTTGCCCAAGGTCTTTCTCCCGCTGGAGAAAGAACTTCTGCCTGCAGAGGACCCTAGGTCGGCCTGTGCAAAGTCTGAAGTCCTGTAGTCTTGCTGAGCTCAGGGACTTGGGGACGTTGTAGGAAGATGAGGCCCAGTGGAGAGCAAGAGCCCCAAACACCAGGTTTTGAAGAGGAAGGGATTTACTTCAGCTGGCGGAGCAGCAGCACAGGAGAATTCAAAATGGCTGAACTTCCCGACTGGCTCAGTCTTCTCCTTTTTATCTGCAGTCAAAAAGTTACAGCCCACGGTGCTTTTCTCATGGGTCAGTTTGAATCAAGCTGGAGAAGCGGCCTGTAGCTTTTACAGAAAGGTGGGCTTTCACAGAAGCGGAAGCAAGCATCAGCCTCCAGGTCCTAGGAAGTTAAGTTTCCGTTAATTCCTAGAGCTGAGTCACACGGGGAGGATCTCGCAGGTGTCTCAGGTAGGGTGGGGAAACCTGCAGATTCCTGGGAAGGGCTTTGGGGAGTACCTTCCTTTGGCTCTGTCCAGGGCTGGCCCACTCGCTGTAGCAAGATGGTCACTCCTGGTGAAAACAGAAAGTACGTGTGGGCAAGGCTGGTGGCTGGTCAGGATCCTATTCTGGGTCACGGTGACTCTATTAAACGAGGCAGTATGCCAGCACGTGGTTTCTGGATAGCTAAGGTGAAGGAGTCGTCACCTGTGAATTAAACAGTCACAAACCAGTGGAGGGAGGGTGGTCAAGGACGTGGGAAAACAAACTGTGCCTGCTCCCCCCATTGGTATGTGATGGTTATGCAAGTTGTCTCTGGCCTTAGGCCACTGATTTTCAACCAGTATGCTGGCACATTGGGGAGAGGATCTTACCTTGAGGATTTTAAAAAGTTCATTAATTAAATTATTTTCAAAAGAAGTTCAAAGCACAGTAAATGTGTTCTTTTTTTTAACCTTTTTTTAAAAAATCAACATAATTTAAGTGTGCTGTGGAAGTT
The DNA here is from genome assembly GCF_000181295.1 of Otolemur garnettii. Lineage (NCBI taxonomy): Eukaryota > Metazoa > Chordata > Mammalia > Primates > Galagidae > Otolemur > Otolemur garnettii. Next base: position 3,947,012 of record NW_003852472.1, read on the forward strand.
TAACTATAGGTTCAAGTGTGCTGTGAGATAAAAGGGTTGAAAAGCACCGCCTTAGGCTGCCTGGGATTTCTTAGCTGTGGCACCTTGATCAAGTTAACCTCTCTAAGACTTACTTTCTCATCTGCAAATTGGGCCCAATTTGGGGAGATTAATGAGACAATCCAGGCAATAGACCTAGCACTGAGCCCATATGTTATACTAAGGATAATTATTGTTCTTGAGAGTTGGGCCTTCGAAATAAGACCCCCTGGGTTAAATGCTGTCTGGTCTATTTATTGATCATGTGATCTTGGAGTAATCATTACTTTCCCAAGGGTCAGTTTCCTTATCTATTAAGTGGACACAATAGGCGTAGCTACTTCATACAGTCAAGAAGATGAAGTGTGCTAATCTGTTTAATGCATTCAGTGCACAGTAAATTCATTATTTATCTCTGGGTTCAGCTGTAGGTTTATTCATAGGTGGAGGAGGTACCTGCCTTTGGTGCTGAAACAGGAAGGAGTCCAGACCTGTCGGACAGAGAGTGGCTTTTTAAGCTGGCAGGTGGAGGGACATGTATCCTAGATCCATTGGCTCTGAAGTTGGGGCATTTTACTGCTTGGTGCTCTTCCTTGTGCCAGGTGTTAGGGACCCTCCTCAAGACAGTGACAGCCTATTTTGTTGCAAGGCTAGCTGTGGTGGGTGTGACTCCAACATCAGCTCCTTCAGGTGGGGGCAGGGAGGGGAGCAGGGAGGGGCCTGTTTCATTGAAGCAGGATGCAGGTATTAGAGGTGAGAAGGTGATTAGGGCCTTTGAGAAAGGTGCGAGAGTTTGACCTCAAGGCCACAGATCATGGAGAGATGCCGAAAGTTTTCCAGGTGGAATGATCTCCTGGGAGTATACAGGTGTCCTCAAACTATGGCCCACGGGCCACATGCGGCCCGCCTAGGACATTTATCCGGCCTGCCGGGTGTTTTTGCCGCCCCTGCCTGTCCTGCTTAGCAACCGACTTGTCCTGGGGCCCGCAGTCCGGCCCTCCAATGGTCTGAGGCACAGTGAACTGGCCCCCTCTTTAAAAAGTTTGAGGACGCCTGATAAAAGGTTGACCAGGTAGCTGTTGTACAGATTGTGGGTGATGCCTGGAAGCAGTTGCATTGCCTTCTGTACCCCAGGTCTGAGTGTGCAGTCTGGTGCCAAGCAGAGCCACCTTTAGCCTCTTCCTGTCTGATCTAAGCATCCTGGAGATTATGCAGTTTGCATTATGTTGCCCAGTGGTGCAGTCACTTAACCATGACCTACAGATTAAGTCACCTATTGTGTTGAGTAATGAGGCATTCCCAGAGGCTTTTGTACAAGCAAATAGAATAGTTACCCAGGTCCCAGGGAACCTGGGGATACCTTGGGAGAATGAGATGGCTTTGAAGTGGAATCAAATGAAATCCTTAAGCCTCTGAGTAGGATGGATCTGTTCAGAATCACAGACTCAAGGGCAGAATAATTTTAGCTTAAATAAACTTTCAGTAGGACGCCTTGATGAGTAAGCCTGCCTGGACACTCAGGGCTTTTTCTCAGCCTCGTTTGTTAAGGCAGCATGCACAGGGCAAGACAAGCAGGGAGGAAAGTGGGGGGCATGGAATATAGGGGGCTGTGGGACCCCTGCAGGGTCACAGTCCTGCTGTGTGGCCTTGGGGAAGGCAGAATCCACTGGCAGTGAGCCTCTGTTAGGCTTTCATGGACTAGCTTGTTTAATCCTTGAGCCATTCTGGGAAATGGTTTATTGATGGAGAAGTTAGGGCTCTGAGAGGGGAATTTACTGGCTGAAGTCACACTGTGTACTGGGCTGAGTGGCCCAGACCCCTTCTGTGAAGACTTTGTTGCCTGGGGGAGAGCTTCAGCCGATGGCCCTGGTGGTGAGTTGCTTCAGGGACATTCTGCATCAGGGGGCCTCCTCCACCAGAGTCACACCCTGTCCTGGAGACACATGTCCAGGACTGATTAAGTTGGGGTTAAGGGGTTAAGCCATCTCATCCCTCTCGGGGCAATTCTGAAGGCTGTCGTAGTGTCAGCTGGTTGAGGCTGAGGCTGTCCGAGGGCCTGCATCAGAGCTCCTCTCACCTCGGGACTTCCTTCTTGCTCCTTACAGTGTGGATCTGAAAAGCAGTCCCCACCCACATCTGTAAAAACTCCATCTTCCTGGGGAACCCAACCCATGATAATGCAGTGAGAAAATGCTGAAGGATGGAGTCAGTAATTCCCTTTCTGGGCCCTAATTTCTTTATCTGCAAAATAAAAACAGTAAATCAGTGGTTCTCACAGTGTAGCCTATGGGCCCCTGTGTGTGCCTGAGACACTGTCAGGACATCCATGAGGTCAAGAGCATTTTCACAAGAATACTATAAATGTTATTTGCTGTGTTTGCTGAGTTGACATTTTGCACTAGACGGTGTAAACAGTGGTGCCTTGTTATCAAACTATGCTGGTCTCATTATATTCTTTACCACCATGTACTAGTTTTCTTTTTTTAAAGCCAGTTTCACTTAAGAATGTCCTTGATAAAGCAGTAGAAGTTATTGATTTTATTAAATATCGGCCCTTGAGTGTACTTCATTGTACTATTTGAGTGTCCAAATGGATATTGAAGTACAGCGGTTGCCCTGAGAAGCAACTCAAGTGTGATTGTTGGAGTCGTAAGCTGAGCTAGTTGCTTTTTTCAGGGCACACATTTTTAATTGAAAGAACAACTGATAGACAAGCTGTGGCACACGTTTTCTTGGAAATGAACAAAGTGAGCCTGTCACTTCAAGTCAAACAACCCATTGTATTCGTTAAGGAGGATGAAATTCACTTAAAAGCTCTCGAGTGAATATCGGAAGTTTGGAAAACTTGTAGCTGCCGCCATAACTTTGACAGCTTCCCAATACTTAACTTTTCTGAGACTGGTAATTTTAACAAATAAGATTTTTAAAATATTGTATAATAAAATGTGTCAACATTTGGAAGACCCATTTCACTTAGTGAACTAACATATTCCAAATGACCAAGATGTGAGGATACAAATTCATGTTCCCATAAAAGATCCATTCAAAGTGCAGTTAAGTCAATGGCTTTTAATATAGCAGAGTATAAAACATTCATATGTTTCAGATTCCACATTGCATCTGACCTTTAAAAAACTATCTCTTGTTGCATTTTGGGATAATATCAAAGAATATCCATAATTATCCAATTATATTTTTGTGTGAAGCTGGATTTTGTTTACGTACTTGGACCAAAACAATGTGTCTCAAGGCTGAATGAAGAAGCAGGTGTGAGATCCAGCTGTCTTATATTAAACCTGATAAGAGAGAGATTTACTAAAATGGAAGACAATGCCACTCTTCTTACTACATTTGTTTTGAAAGTACTTGCATTTTAAATAAAAATATGTTTTCCGTGTGAGCACATAATTGATTATTATTCTTATCTTATATATAAATAAATACAGAGGGTGTCAAAAACTACATATTTTAAGACAGGAAAGAATTGTATTAATGTCAACCTCTAGGGCTTTGCGTCCTTGGAATCCAGATACCCTGCAGTAAGGAAGCCCAGGTCGGAAGGAGAGATCTTGTTCAGGATCTTGATCAGATCTTGATCTAGCCAACAGCCCCGGCCGAGGTCCCAGCTGATAGCCAAGCATAAACCGCAGATGTTAGTGAAGGAGCCTTCAGAGCCCCAGGCCTCGAGGCTTAGCCGCAGTGCACCAGACATCCCGGAGTAGAGATAAGTTACCCCCACTGAGTCTTGCCCAAATTGCAGGTCCATGAACAAAATAAGTGATTGTTGTTAATTTTAACCCTCTTCACGTTGGGGTGGGTTGTTATATAGCAACAATAAACAACAGTCAAAGGCAAATAAGAGACTTTGTCCTTGGTAGATTATGGGGGAAGATGTGATTGGAATAAACTTTCCTCTTTCTCTGTTTCACCCAGACTAGTGTGGTCCCCAGTGCACTTGAGGGGAGACGACATGTGATACTTGACTGTGATCAAATTTTCCATATCTCTTTCCCAATGTCTGTTATTCATCATATCTATGTGTCTTTTTTTTCATTTGTGAGGATGACGAGTGAGTCCTGTTACTTGTTTGGACCTCAGTTTATTTATTTGCTCCCAAGTTGGACCACGTCTCTAAGTTCCTTTCTGACTCTGATCTTCAGGTGTTTTCTCTCTTCATTTCTTCCCCCCATGTTTCTTTTTTTCAAATGTAACAACGAGGGGGAAGTTGTAAACTCCGTAAAATCTGTGTCTTTGGCTAGTATGGTATCCATCTGGGGCAGATAAACGGCAGGAATTGCTTTTCCTGGTTCTGTGAACTTGCCACATGTGTTTGCACACTGCCTGGTGTTGTCTGCATGTTCTCACTTGTTGATGCCGGTGTCCCACCAACGACATGGCCTTCCAAGGTCAGCCACTGGTTGACCTCTTCATTCTTTTATTTTTCTCAATCTTCAAACTGAAATATTTATGACTCTTTATTTTCTTATCACCTTCAACCCAGGGAAGCTTCGGGCCTGTAGAGATGGGTTACCATGTAGCTTAAGAGCGGAAGGCTAGGTTTGCACACTGGGAGACTGGCAACTGACACAGCCACAGGGAACAACTCGGGTAGTTAATACTCCACAGAATGTAGAGAAGTGTCTCTCTATCCCAAGTTGCTTGTTTGACCTCTAACCATGAACAGATAGAATCACTAAATTAGAACATTCCTTCTACTTTGCAAATTTCAGGAAGAAGAGCCTATGGATCCTGGTGACTTAAAATGACACAATGCTGAAAACCTGGAATGTGACATCACCTGCCTTTAAGCTGTAGGTTTGTTGGTGAAGGAACTGGAAAATTGGAGATTCGTGAAAAGCTCACCATCACATGGATGGGCTGACTGAGGACTTAGAAGGTACTTAACATAAATTTAATTTATAAACATTTTGTTCAAGCTGGCCCTCTTTTATTTTTGAGACCTAAATATTTATGAAACATTTATAAGTATTAAAATATGTTTTTTTCATCCAGTAATGGTTAGCTAAGAATTTAAATGATCTTTTTATTTAAAAGATGCTTATCTTGGGCGGTGTCTGTGGCTCAGTGGGTAGGGCACCCGCCCCCATATAATGAGGATGGCGGGTTCCAACCCAGCCCCAGCCTAACTGCAACAAAAAAATAGCAGGGGTTGTGGCGGGTACCTGTAGTTTCAGCTACTCAGGAGGCTGAGGCAAGAGAATCGCCTAAGCCCAGGAGTTGGAGGTTGCTGTGAGCTGTGTGATGCCAGGGCACTGTACCAAGGGTGATAAAGTGAGACTCTGTCTCTACCAAAAAAAAATGCCTACCTTATAATATTTCAGATATATATCTGTATTTTTTATATATAAAAATCAAAATAAATAATTACAAAAATTGATATAATTTATATATTTTCTGGAATATAATGTAATCTGGAAAAAAAAGGTCCATTAGTAGTTTGTTGATGCATACACTTGTTTTTTGAGAGATGGGTCTCATTCTGTCATTCAGGCTGGAGTGCAGCGGCATGTCCATAGTGTTCTATATGCTTGAGCCTCTGGGCTCAGGCAATCCTCCCACCTCAGTGTCCCAAGTTGTTGGAACTATGGTCATGTACCACTGTGTCCATGTAATGCAGACATTCTTAAGCACTTGGGGTCCTTCAGCGCACGCCTAATAACACTGTCTTGGTACTTTTTTCATTGGAAATTTAACCCATTTTTATTACCCTCACTAATGTTTGTTTTTACTTTTATTGTTATTTCAGGCATTCTGTTATTCAAATTCTATTATTTTGTCTTATTGGCCATACATGTTTTGCTTTTATTTTCTCTTGTGAGTCCACCATATGCAGCCAATATTTAATTTGAATAAGCTGTTAATTTTACATTTTCCAAAAATATATTTGCTTGGATGTTTTCCATAATTATTAAGTATATGTATAGTATAAGAACTTTAATTCCTCCTTTTGAAATGTCAAGATGTCTTGTAACACTCTCTGCTCAACGTTCTAGGCCACTCCAGTGTAATTTGGGGTATATGGTAGAACACATGGGCTTATTGATACTGACTTACAAAAAATAACCTGCCTTTCTGGAACCTCTGTTGACTTGGACATTCGTTTAATTACCAATTTAAGTCATTTATATAGTCTACCTCTGATTAATAGTGTCCCTGCTTCATTTTATAATTTCTCGGAGCTAGTGCCCTTATTTTTTATTTATCTGCTAGGTTTGGGGATTATAACTTTGGCTAAGGTCTTCAGGAGGAAGGCATCAGTAGCAGGATTTTCTGTGGCATAAGCCAGCTCAGACTCTCTCTCTTTGCCTTGACTCTTGAACAGCACCTGGGTGAGGCAAAGGATTTTTGAGTCACAGATGTCCCCCTTAGCCTTCTCTAGACTTTGCTTTGCTTTTTTCTATGTTTGCATTGACAGATGCTGGGATCAGCTGAATTTTGGTTCTTTGGTAAGCAGCCTGTCATGATACTTTAATTTTGCTTAGTTTAGTAGCATTCTTACAACCTTGATATTGAAACATGTCACTAAACTATGGGTCCTTTGTCTCTTCATAACTTGACTTAAATCAGTGAGTCTTTTTGGTTTGCATACTCAGATGTTTTATGTCAGCCCAGGAAAACTGTCTCCTATTAAATGATTGATTTTTGCCTTCTTCCACGTATTCTGGTTCCTTCCCCAGGAATATTGCTAACCTAGAAATCAGATATTGGAGCATTAGCCTGTGTGTGTATTGTCTTCTGTCTTCTGATGGTCACGTCTCTGTGTTTCCTTTCACCTTCCTCAGCTGTGCCGAATTTCTCTATTTCATCATCTACACCGCTGGTCTATTTTCCCCCATTGTTGAGTTTTGCTCTTTTGGGCCTCCCAGGTGGCTTTGAATTCCCATACCCTTTCCAGCATCCTTACATTCTTCTTCTCCTCACCAGCTTCTTTGTCATCTGCACTCACATTTCTGATTTCTTCCTTATTCAAAACTGAAGTTTCCTTGTTATGATAGATTTTTAAAATTAAAGACACAAAACAGATGCATTCTAAACCTCTCTTCTGTTTTCTGTAATCACTGGATATCCCAGGTACACTTTTCCTTTGCACATGTAGGGCAAAGGTTCTTGGGTATTATCGTATGATCCTTTATAGACCCAATGTTGGATTTTTTTTTTCCTTCTGTCTCTGCTTGTCCTTGAGCAAAGAGAGACTTTTTTCCAGGTCAATGTTTGCTCTCATCTCCTTCATGGGCTGCTTCTGTTCTGCCAGAATTAACCTTGTGGATCCTAGGCTAGAGGCAAATTGATGTGCACAGTCCACAGCCACATTTCTGGTGACTGGTAAGCATTTATCTAGTGTGGTTCTTCACAACTAACAGAATTTTATCTTGCTCCTACTGTCTGCTTCCCTAAGTGAGAGAAATTGATTGCATTTCCAGATAATTGAAATAGCCAATAGTTCTTCTGCTACAAGGATTCTATTAAAACCCACAGTCCACAGAGTCTGTTGTTCCCAGTTCAGATTTGTGCAATAAATTTTCACAGATACGTCTCATTTTCGGCTGTATTGTATTTTGGGGAGTTGGTTTCTCTTTCAGACCGTATTACCAAAGGGTATGTTTCATGGAAGAGGATAGAAATTCTAAGGGAGAATGATAGCAGAGATAATTTCATTAGGGACTTAACTGGTTAGTACGAAAAAGGGCTCAGGGATCAAATGGCTTGGAAATGTTGGTATCATCAAAGCTAAATCAGCTTCTTTACTGCAGTGAATGATTCTGACCCCTTTTGGTTACCAGTGGAGAAATCACGCCTGTGAAGAGGAAATTTATCTGAAGGACTTAGGGGTGTCTATAGCTCTCAGGAGACAAACATCTGGGCTTGCAAAAGCACCTAGACCCAGCCTCAAGTGGTCCCCACACTCCCCCATCTCCATCCCTTCCTGGGCACCTGTTTCATTGTCCCTCCTCACCCTCACGTCCCTGCCTCCTTTCTCTCCCCAGTTATCATGGTGGAAAACTACAGATTTCAGAACTTTATATCTCACACATTCAGGCACTGGAAAAACACCGACTATCTTAGTTTCCTTCCCAAATTTCCAGGGGATAATTCTGGCCTAACTTGAACCAATTGCCGGTCTTTGGACCAGTCAAATACAGGCAGTAGTTGGGGGTCTGCAGAAAGAATTGTGATGGTGCGAACTTGGGTCAGGTGCTTTCTTGTGGACCCCATCAACTACAGCCAAGACTGTACCAGAACAAAATGCTCCCTGAGCAACCACGTTAAAGTGTCGAAAGAAAAAGGCAGTTTCCAGATGAGCCAAAAGGACCAGGGAGACGAAACTGTGTTTCTTATCTAGAGCAAAGATGCCAAAGGTTTTCTAAAAGGGGATACATTATATGTAACTTTTCCCCAGACAAACGTGACTGCAGGTATTTAATTTGGAGGAGCATCTTGGGGGAATGAATGGGAAGAATACCTCTTGGAAGTGATGCTCTGAGGGACGTAGACAGTTGGGAAAAGTAGTGGGTTTGGGTTTGGGGAAAAGTATAGGCCCTCTGGCTGGCCCAGGGAGCAGATCTTACTTGGTGAGAGCCTCCTCCCACTATGCCACCTCCCACCTTCCTCACCATATTGCTGCTATAAAAGTCTAAGGGCCTATTTGTGTTTCCAAAGTTCCAATTTCCTTAGCAAGTCTCTTCCATTTGGAGTTGGGATTCCAGGAACTTCCTTTTTACATAAGGATCCACACATTTGGCCACAGCTCTTGGCTTTGAATCATGCCTCTCTCATTGGCCCAATAAATAGTAGAAACAATTTATAGTCATTAGATTTATCATGTAGATATATGACTATCATTTGTTAATGAGGAGATTTATTGCAATATAATTTATCTGCTCTAGTGTCCTTTTTAATCAGGCAAAGGAGATAGTGCACTCTAGCTTTATGTGTTTTGCATGACTCAAGTCAGAATTTCAGCTGAACTGCAGTTGGCTGATGTCTGTGCTCAGCTCACAGAGAAGCAGACTTTATTCTACTTTTGGCCAAGTTCTTACTGGTTAACTTGGTCATCTGGAAGAGCTGAGGACAGCCCACTGAGGGGAGATAACCAAGGAAACTGTAGATTAGGTGATTTAAAGGTTCTTTTCTGTTCTATGCTTTCTTTAGCTGAAATATTTCTAGGATACTCAAAGAGCTGAGTTGTTCCAGTTAAAGAAAGTGTCCCACTATCCATCTTTCCAATAGGTGACCTCTGTCCCACCAAGGTGACCCTCTGCAGGACTCCAGGAGACTCCCAGGATTTTGTCAAGCATAATTTTGAAAGCCTCTGCTGATTATAAAAGGCTGCAGGGCAGGGCCAAGCTCAGACTGCGCTCAGGAGATGCCCAACCAGCAGGAGTCTCTTTCTTCTTGCCAACTCTTGCTCTGACGCCAACTCTTTCCTTAGAACCATAACGGCATTTTGTGTGTTTCTCTCTGGAACTCTTGTTACTCTTTACCTTTGTTTCATAATAATTCAGATATATGACTTACCTCTTTATATCTGCTTTCTTGATTGCGATAGACTCTGAGAAAGGATTCATTAGTTGATAAAACATCCTGGTCAGCGTCCTTGTTTAGTGTGTGATGCCGGCATGTTTTAGTTTGTTTGAATCAGGATATACCAAAGCCCACACATTACATTTGATATCTTTTTCTTTTTCTTTTTTTTTGAAGCTAAAGCTTGCTCTGTTGCTCAGGCTAGAGTGCGGCGGCATCATTATTGGTTCACAGAAACCTCAAACTCCTGGGCTTGAGGGAGCCTCCTGCCTCAGCATCTCAATTAGCTGGGACTATAAGCATCTGCCATGATGCTCAGCTAATTTTTCTTTTTGTTATAGAGTTGGAGTCTTGCTCTTGCTCAGGCTGGTCTTAAACTCTTGGGATTAAGTGATCCTCCCATCCCAGCCTCCCATATTTGGTATTTTTCCTGCAATTTCTCCATCTTCTTTCCTTGTATGCCATATAATTTTTCATATTGTGGTTTTTGTGATTTGCATAATTTAACATAACACACTTAGATAGGACTTGTGGGACTTTTTAGTGGACATATACGTTCTTTTCCCTACCCTGTGGCATACGGACTCCTAGATTTACTAGCACTAGGCCCTGCATGCGTGAGACCCTCTCCTTTAGCCAGGCCAGCCTGCGTATGGTCCCTGTGCAGCAATATTTCCTTCACATGGCTGGGCACAGTGGCTCATGCCTGTAATCCAAGCACTTGGCTGGATTGCTTGAACTCAGGAGTTCAAGACCAGATTGAGCATGAGAGAGACCCCATTTCTACTAAAAATAGAAAAACTACCCAGGTGTTGTCATAGGCGTAGTTCTAGCTACTGGGGAGGCTGAGGCAGCTGTGGTCCCCGCTACTCAGGAGGCTGAGACGAGAGACTCGCCTGAGCCCAAGAGTTTGAGGTTGCTGTGAGGTATGACACCAGGCATTCTACACAGGGCAACAGAGTGAAATTGTGTATGTATGTGTTTTTTAAAAAATATATATATGTATATATAAATATGTATACACACACATGTATACACACGCATGTATCTCCTTTACAAAAATCACAGGTTTTTTGGGCACAAAGGACCTAGAGTTGATGTCTCATATCCACGGCTCCTTCTTTAAATAACTTCTCATATTCGCCACCTCCTTTAAGACCACACTTAAATTTGCCTGGGAACTCAGTATGAGACACTGGGAAGAGAGCATGGACTTGGGTTTCTGCAGCCCAAGATCTTCTGATCTTGTGCAAGTTCTTGAATCTCTCTGACTCTCAGGTTTTTTCATCTGTATAATGAGGATGTTGCAAGGATCAAAAAATAAGACAAAATAAAGCAGGGAAAAAAAAGTCTTCGAGTTGCTTAGGTCCAAATGTTGCAATTATTTTTACTTCTTTCCTTCACACCTTAGAAAAAGGACCCTGAAGAGAAGCTGAGTGCTGCCTGAGTTAGTCACACCTTCTCTTGAGTCTTTTTTAATACAGGAAATCCTTTAATAATAGGAATAGCTAGTATCGACTGATGGTGATCTCTGTATCAGGCAATGTTCTAAGGCAGCGGGCCCCCAAGCTTTTGGGCACCAGGGACTGGTGTCATGAAAGACAGCTTTTCCACCGACTGGTGTTGGGGGTGTGTAGGTGGTTGACATTAGAGTCCTGTAAGGTGCGGCACCTAGATCCCTCACATAGGGCTCTGCTCCTGTGAGAATCTAATGCCACCATTGTGAGGAGGCAGAGCCTAGGCAGTGATCCAAAATGATGACGAGTGGTTGTAATGCAGATGCAGCTTCACTTGCTCTAGCCTCCTGCTGGCCTCCTGCAGCAGGGTTTCTAATAGGCCACAGACCAGTCTGCGGCCCGGGGTTGGGGACCACAGTTCTAAGGGCTTTTGAATCTAATAACTCATGTAAACTTTGTAACAAGCTTACAAGGTAGGTATATTATCAGCCCTCTCGTTTTTACAGATGAGGAAACTGAGGCCTGGGAAAATTAAGTGAACATGCCCCAGGTTGCCCACAAGTAAGTGTTGGTATATGATTTGTGCTGTCACCCTCCGGGGCTTCTTAACCTTGCCTGTGAAACTCTACTGAGCTGCTACTGCTGAAACGCAGTCTACTAGGAGCTACTAAAAATATTGAATTCCACACCATGTCCCAGACCAAAAGAATAAGAATCTCCAAAGGTTAGAACCATGCTTGGATACTCCATAAAGGCTCCTAGAAGATTCTAGTGCATGGCCAGAGGTGAGAATGACCAGTGTTGGCATGATGTAACTGAACAGGAGACTCATGTCCGTGATTATTATTAATTATGTCTTTGACACTATAGCCTCTCCTTTTAAGTCATCTTAGGCATCACTTTTCCTTTCTGGGGTTGAGTTCAAGTTCATTTAAGGGTCTCGATGACCCATGAGTCTGTGACTCCGGGCAGTGCACAGATCTCCTCAGGGGCCCTGGGAGCCAGAGGCGAGCCTGAGTGGTGACAACTCTGGTGGCTTCATCAGTGGCAGCTGGAAGGCTTTTCAAAAGCCTCAGCCTGGCCTGTGACATCTCGAGTGAAATACATACACATGTCAGTTACCTTCACATATTTCTGAGGCCAGTGGAGGTGAAAAATCTGTAGGCTTTGAACCTTCCCAGGAAAGTGCTCTCAGCTGTCAGCGGCTGAACACAGTAACGATCAGATTCATAGTGACCCTTAGATTTGTCAGTCACCGCAGTTCCTCGCCCGTCTGGGAGATTGACAGCCGTGTCTTGTCAGTTTGTCAAAATGAATGACAGTCTCTGCAGATTTAGTTGTGCGTGGACAAGAGAAGTTGTCACAGAAACGTCGTGGATGACGACAAGCCAGGGGCAACTCACCACAGTCCCGTTGTACAAAGAAGGAAGACAGAGCAATTACAGGCTCTACGTCGTTAATACTGGGAGGGTTACAAATTAAAGCCTGTCAGCTCCCCAAAGGCCACTGAAGGAGCACGGAATTTTGAATGCTGACTTCTGAAGGCAGAAGTCTGCTATAGGAGTTACGGCTCTGATTTTCTCTCTTTCCTTCTCTCAGTTTTTGAAACGTCCCTTGGTAAAGCAGGATCGACTGGAGACATGGCAAGGTCTCTTGCTGACTTAGGTTCCCTTCGGCTGGTTGTTGGGTGCACCGAGTGGAAGAAAAGAAACGGTGTTGAATTTGGGCATCAGAGTTGAAGTGATGGCCACCGACGGCTTACAAAGTAGAATACAAAGAAATGTATTGAGTATATTACACATAGTGAGGTTACGTTTTGCTCATGAAATATCTATTTTAGTTGTGGAGACGTATCAAACTTTGGGTACAGTGGTTGACGATGTAAAGTGTATTTTTTATTGTGGATAATGCTGAAGAAAATTTGAAAACCTCTGTTCAAAGGAGTCCAGAAATGAAGGAGGGAATTCTATCCATTTGTTCAGATGGGCAAATAGAAAGAGCCACAATTTTGAGTTGTGAGTTTTTTCCAGGCACTGTTCTAAGCACTTGAGAAATAAGTCATTTAATCCTCCTGACAATTCTCTGAAGTAGATACCATGTTACCAAAGCTGTGTTAACAGATGGGGAAATGGAGGCATGGTTGATTCAGAATTGTGGCAGCAGAGCAATGACCTCCAAACACACCCACATCCTCATGCTGGAACCTGCCACTACTACCTTCAATGGCAAGAAGGACTCTGCAGATGTGAATAGTGAAGGATCCCGAGGTGGGGAGATTATTTTGTGTTATGCAAGTGGGCCTGATGTAATCATGAGAGCTCTCAGAAGATGGAAAAGTGAGGCAGAATGTGGAGTCAGAGACAGTTGTGAAGCTCAATAATACTAACTTGAAAGATGGAGGGAGGGGGCCAGGATCTAGCAAAGAGGGATGTAGCAATTTCTCTTTGGCCTCTGCCATCTTCCATTTGGCTTTTGACCCTCCTCTCCCTCAATTCTATAACCTTTGAGACCTATTTAAAGCATGCCTCTTCTAACAGATCTTCCTTAATGAATGCCACTCCAGCAATAGTGTACGTTGTTGTGGGTTTGCTGATTTATCCTTTCATTAGCAGTATATGAGCATGTCCATTTAACCACACTCTGAATAATAGAATGTATTATTATTATTATCGACATTTAAAAAAAAACCTTTTTGGCACATTTTAAGGCAGATTTGATGCACATCTACTGAAATAAATCAACATTCTTGTCTTGATTGACTTAACAAGTCTACATGTCTATTTTTGAACATCCAGACAACCTCTCCAACGAAAATTTTGTGTGTTTATGGGCTTAGACTCATTGAGAAATGATGAGCTTTCTTTTTCCTCTTCTTTGTCATGGTTATATCTGCTGAATTTCAACCAGTGTTCTATCTTACAGGAGCCAGAAGTGGCAAGAATACAAATATAGAGAAATGGGAGGGAATGATTTATTAAGGTATGAAGATAGAGGTTTTTGTAAAATGAAAAGTCACATAAACAATTTAAATTTTGTTATGTATTCCTAGTAGCTAAGATTTTATAAAAATTGAGCATTATATGCTTCCATCCATCCTTGGGATATTATAAATTCTTAAGAGTAGAATCACAGTGGTATGACCTGTGGTGTGGACATCACAGGCCAACCTCTGTTGGGATGCAGTTATAAGGTGATTGCATCAGATCAACCAGTGGTCTGGCAACAAAGGCTCAGCTCTCCAAGCCCTATTCTCGTGAATGGCACAGGACCAGAAATCAGGGACATTGGACTCCTTTCCCACAGACCTTTGGGAAAGGACAACCCCCCCGACCCCGGACTCCATTTCCTTGTCTGTAAAAATCAAGGGATTGAAATTTATATCCTCTAAAGTCTCTTCCATTCCCAAATTCCGTGTTCCTGTGATTCTGATTACAGTTCTGATGCAGTCATGCATGCAAAGTGCTGAACATTTAAATAATTGCTCACAGGTTGAACATTTCATCACTGTCAAGAGCCCAGAGTGATGCAGAGGTACAGCACATCTCTCTCTAGTTGCATGAGGATTGTAATTATACTTTAAATGGCTTAATAAAGGAAGCTGGTGTCCTCCTTTGCCAGGGCTTGTCCTTGGTTTGCACTTGCTCTGTACATAGGAATTACTTATCTATCTAATCCAGACCTTGTTTTGGGTGGGCTCTTGTGTAGTCATCTGGTCTACCTGGTCTTACCTGGCACTATTCAAGTCCCAGATTAATCTCACTTATTCCCTCCTTACACATGATTAGGGAGTGTTTACCCCAAGATTCTAGAGAGTCAATAAGAAGGATTGTTTTGTGAATTGTGAGCTGTAAATGCCACCCCCCCTCACTCAAATATGTCTATGTATTTTTTTTTTAACAAGAGATAGGAGAGTCACTGGCTTAGTGTCAGATACGCTTTGGCTCAAATGCTGTTTTAAACATTTTCTGTTTGCTAGACTTTGTATAAACGCTTTAACTTGGTACACCTCGGTTACTTTACCTGTATATGGGGACCATGATAACTGAAGCCCTGTAGGGTTATGAAGCTGCTATAGTACGTGTGGATACTGCACAGGGAGAAGGGCAGCCTGGCGGCTTGGCACCTAGGGGCACTCAGTAGGGCTGGCTTACAGTGCCTAGGTCAGCTAGAAAATGCTATACAGCATGTTTCTTTCTAAGTAGTCCCTGGCTCTTTTTATTTATTTTTTTTCCTGTTGCAAAAGTGCAGGCTGAAAGGTGGGGGTGAATTCTCTGCTCCCCAAACACTGCTTGGCTTTCTCAGTTCACTTGCTGGTTAGGGAGTTGGGAGGTTCAGACTCCAGCAAGGCATGGGTGTTGGTGGCCTGTTATTACCGGCAGTTTTCTTCTCCCATCTTGTTGCTAGAATAGCATGATCCTGTCTGCAGGTCCGTTATAGGAGGGCCTCACTGAGGTGCTAATGAACTGGATGGATGGGCTCCAGGGACTCTGCTTCTCCATTTCCCATGTGAATGACAGAATGACAGCAGATTGTCTCCTCCTTAGAGGCTGTGCACATGGAGGTGTGGCCCTCACCATTGGAGACCTGTGCAGCCTACTAGAGGTTGGATCTGGTTGAATTGTCCTGTGACTTCATCACACCTGGTGCTCCTGGGGATCCACAAGATTATAGATAAGGAGCTGTAATGATATGATATTTCTTTAATGAACAAATAGAAGGACTTATGGAAGTGATTTCTTAAAGCAGTAGACAACACAGCAAGCTCTCTGTCAACTGGAGGTCCCAGCTTCCTGGTCCCCTCAATCCCATGAAGGCATGTAGCTACTGCAGGTTCCATCTGCATGGCATGAAGCCTTTGCAAGGCAAAAGATCATTGCCGCTGTCAGACGGGCTTGGAGAATATCAGTTATTTTGGCATACCTTCCACATGTGCCCCCACTCTCCTCCTCTGCTCTCTTCACATTTTTGTGGCGCTAGCCAAGTGCTTTCCTGTTCAGCTGGTGCAAAATGGGTACAAAGCAATGGCAGTGCATGCACATTCCTGAATATTCCAGTGAAATGGGTGACTTGAAGGTCAGCTTCTGCCTCCGCTGATCTACTCCTGTCCTCCACTACCTATAACGTCTACTGGCACTGGTAGAGCCATTTGACTTAGATTTTTTGGCTGCTATAATGAAATATCTTAGACGGGGGAATTTATAAAATATAGAGACTAAAAGAAGGAAGGGCTAAGAAATTTATTGTTCACAGTTCTGGAGGCTGTAAAGTTCAAGATCAAGGTGCCAGTAGATTCCATGTCTGGTGAGGGCCTGTTCCTCATAGATGAAACCTATGTATCCTCACAAGGCAGGAGGAAATAGTCACCCTATATGAGGGGGCTGTAAGACTTCCCAAAGGCCCCACCTCCTAATACCAGCACCTTGGAATTAGGTTCAACATATAAATTTTGGAGGGACACAAACATTCAGATGTTAGCACCATTTGATAGAACACTATTCAGTAATTGAAGAGCAACAAACTATTGAAAGCTCATGTACTGACATGACTGAATCTTGAAATAATTATGCTGAATGAAAGAAGACACACAAAAAGAACTCCATTTATGCAAAACTCTAGAACAGTGGTTCTCCACCTATGGGTTACGACCCCTTTGGGGGTCTAATGACCCTTTCATAGGGATTGCTTGCCTAAGACCATCCTGCATATCAGATATTTACATTATGATTAATAACAGTAGCACAATTACAGTTATGAAGTAGCAACGAAAATAATTGTATGGTTGGGGTCACCACAACATAAGGAACTATATTAAAGGGTTGCGGCATTAGGAAGGTTGAGAACCACTGCTTTAGAAAATGCAAACTAGCCAGCTGGGACAGAAAGCTGGTCGCTGATTGCCTGGGATGGTGGGGACGGTGGTGGAAGAAGAGGAAAGGGCTAGTAAAGGAGCACAAAGAAACTTTTGGGGGTGATGGGTAAGTTCATTGTGTTGAATGTGGTTATGGTTTTCTGGGTATATTCATTTGTCAAAACTTAACAAATTGAGTGATTTAAATAAATGTACCTTACTGACTATAAATTATACCTCAATAAAGGCATTAAAATCAATGAAAAAAACTTCATACATTCATGGGGAAGGGCAATTTTTGGTGAGAGAAGAGATTGAGAAGATGAACAGAAATTTATTTTCTCACAGTTCTGGAGGCTGAAAGTCTGAGACTAAAGTGTCAGCAGGGTTGGTGCCTTCTCTTCTGAGGCCTTTCTCCTTGGCTTGTTTATGGCCATTCTTCCCCTGTGTCCTCTTGTGATCCTCTCTGTGTGTGTCTGTGTCTCCATCTCCTCTTTCTTTTTTTTTTTTGTTGTTGCCTTGGGCAGAACGCATGGTGTCATCATAGCTCATAGCAACTCCAAACTCTTCGGCTCGAGCAATCTTCTGACCTTAGTTTTTCTATTTTTGGTAGAGATAGGGCCTTGCTCTTGCCCAGGCTGGTCTTGAACTTCTGAGTT